>NC_138383.1:11829032-11926082 GCF_054177405.1 Leptonychotes weddellii
GAATGTGCATGCGGAAATGGGCACGAGTCGTCAGTGTTGTAGATCAGTGAATTTTCACAGAACAAATGCACGCAGGTCATGAAAGGGAAGGTTTCCGACACCCTAGATGCCCCCTCCCTTCCTGTCCCACAGCGACTCCCCACCCCTTAGGATAAGCAGCGTCCCTGCTCGTAACTGCAGGGATTGGCCTGGTCTGTTTTGAACTTGGCACAAATACAGTCTTGTGGCGGATGCTCCCCGGGCCTGGCTTCTTTCACCCAACATGGTGATCGCGGCATTTCTCCATATCTGTGTGTGTGTGTGTGTGTGTGTGTGTGCGCGTGCGCATGCATGTGCACTTCCGTCTTCCATCCGCCCACGTAGCATTCCACCGTGTGATCACACCAGAGTTTATTTATTCATGCTACTGCTGGTGGGCCTTTGGGTTGTTTCCGCTTTGGTTTGGGGCTGTTCCAAATAGAACTGCCCTGAAACTTCCAGGTTTTGTGTTTTGGGAAACATATGAGCTCATTTCTATGGAGGAGATACCAAGGAATAAAAATGACTGGGTCCTGACCTGGTTAGTTTTTAATCGTGAAGCTTTAGGCCGCAAAATTATCGTCAGACCCAGTGGGATGGAGTGTAAGACACTCCTAACATTTTCTGGCGAGTTTGATTATGTGGGATGTGCTTATCAGGTGTCTTCCAAGGGCAACGCACTGTTTACATACATAAATAGGGAGAGCGGGGCCCTCCTGTGTTCGCCTCTGTCTCCCGCAGTAGACACATGGGAATTAACTAGTCACCTGCTGGTCACGACATTTATTTTTCTAACCCATATGTCTTTTGATTAATACATTTTGGTCCGGGCAATAAATAGGCATATGATGTTTGTGATTAGCATCACAGGAGATACACACACAAGTTTTAGTGATTGCCTACCTTTTCACATACATATTTTTTGTAGACCTACAGAGTGGCTGCTCTAACACAGTGTAGGAAGACTGCTGGTTAAATTCTTAGGTTTGGCTCTGGGGCCAGATTGCTTGCCTGTGTCCTTTATCATAAAAACCGCTACAGAAAGACCCATACTGGGCGCCTGGGTGGCTCAGTTGGTTAAGCGACTGCCTTCGGCTCAGGTCATGATCCCAGGGTCCTGGGATCGAGTCCCACATTGAGCTCCCGGCTTAGCGGGGAGTCTGCTTCTCCCTCTCCCACTCCCCCTGCTTGTGTTCCTGCTCTCGCTGTCTCTGTCTCTGTCAAATAAATAAATAAAATCTTAAAAAAAAAAAAAAAGACCCATACTGTCAGCACTGTATTTGTGAGTTGGGGTCACTCTGTGCAAGCCACTGATTTCTCGGGGTGCTCCCCAGGGGGGCATCCGTGCAGTCAGGGCTCCTAGCAGAAGTAGCAAAGGTGCGGAACTACCACCCAGCATTCTCTTTTTCTCCTACTTTTAGTGTGTGGGGCGGGGGAGGGAGGGTCTTTTTTCCTCTTTATTGAGGTATAATTGACAAATGAAATTGCAATGTGTTTAAAATGTGCCACGTGATGGTTGGACACGAATTACATTGTGGAAGAGTCCCACAATCGAGTAGACACGTCTGGCACCTCACACAGTTACCTTTTGTCTTTTGGGGGGAGAACACTGATGTTCTACTCTCTCAGCACATTTCAGTTACACGATACCATGTCGTGACCTCTGGTCCCCACATCACACATTGTACCCTCTTTCTGCTGCTCTCTAGCTGATGACCAAACACCCAGGCAAGCGGCTGGGTTGCGGGCCGGAGGGGGAGAGAGACGTGCGGGAACATGCCTTCTTCCGAAGGATCGACTGGGAGAAGCTGGAGAACAGGGAGATCCAGCCGCCCTTCAAGCCCAAAGTGGTGAGTAGGGGACGTGGCCTGCTCCTGAGCCCCATGTTCCTGAATCCCAGAGGGGTCCTGCTCCCCCTTACTCTAGAGAGAGGAGGCCGGTGACTCCCAGCATCTGCAGGGTGGAAGAACATGGCCAGGCACCAGCCTCACCTTCAGTCTGTGGTCTGAGCCCCCGGAATTCCTGCTGACTTTCAGAGTCAGCACAGACCAGCCAGGGATGGGGGGCCTGTGCCCACCAGCCAGGGGGCTGCAGAGTGCCCCCCAGAACTGAGAGAGTGCCAGGGTGCGTCGGCTGTGGGGATCGGGCTTCGTGGACTCACGGGCCTGGCGGGACTGTGATCCCTGCTCTGGGTCGACGGGACGTCTCGTCGGTGTCCGGCTCTCCTGGGTTTGCTTTGCTCCTGAAGCCTAACTCGGTCTCAGCTGGCTCTTCTGCAGGCCCTGGCTGCGCTTCCCACATTGGCCACGGCCCCTGCTGCCAGGAGTGCGGGTCGGGCCCCCCCCACGCCTGTTCTGGCTTCGCCCCCTTTGTTGAGACTCCTCCCATGTGACCCGCATTTTTTCCGTTAATTTCACAAACACTATGCACCAGGCCCTGTTCTTTACAAATTGGCTCATTTAACCCTCTCAACAACGCTGCTCAGTGGGTCAACTAAGGCACAGAGAGGCTGAGTATCTTGCCTGAAGACACGCAGCTGGTAGGTGGTGTTCTGGCCCTGGGATCTGTGTCCTTACCCCATGACACCCATCGCTCCATCTCAGTGACTGCCGTCTGCCCGGCTTCTGACTGTTGGTGGCAACCAGCATTGGCCTTTCTTAACGTTTCTATCTCTAGAGGTAAACTGAGAGTCTTTAAGACATCGGGCTCCTCACTCACGCCACCTGCCACTTCACGGTGCTTCCCGGAGAGTCCGCTTTCCCCCGGATCCCATCTCTGGGGGCCAGTGGACCGTGCCTTCCAGCTCGGCCGCCCTCTCTGGGTGGTGCCCATGCTGCCCCCGCCCCCGAGGCCACAGCGAGAGCAGTTCTGGCCCACGGTCTGTCTGAGAAGCACCCACACCTGTCTCCCCCAGCAGGTGCTTATGAGCAGGCAAAAGGGACCCTCCTGGGGCGGCCGGGAGTGCCTGGCCGGTCGGCACAAGCTTTGCTCTTAGAGCAGTAACCTCCCATCAGATATGCAAATATGCTTATGTGTCCTCTACTGAAAGAATAAAACTGCTGGTGGGGAGACCACTTCTACTCTTCCAAGGTATTCTTAGCACCAACTGAAAAAAAAAACTAAAATGAATCAGGCCAGTTGACTCCCTCCTGAATCATCATGTGCAGCAGGACCCTTGTATGTCTGCACCCCACCTTCCCTCAGCCGGTCCCCGACTCAGGGGGTTTTCACAGGATCCTTCCCGTCAGTGTACAAAGCCTGGTTTGGAGGAGGGCTGGGGGCGTGAAGGCAGTGATAATACTGCAGACAGTCTCAGAACATTCTATGAGGGATTTTCTTCTTCCCCGTCCTATTTAGCCTTCTTAAAATATGAAAGGCACACAGTAGCCTCTTACAGCTCAGTTTCTGTAGAGGACCAGCAGTGATAATGCGCTGACCCTGCTTTAGGTGTGAAGCAAAATACAGGTACTTGTCAGTCACTTTCCAGAAAGGGACGAGATGGAACAAAGTCAACCACAGGACACCTCTCCTTCTATGTGTCCCCATCTCATCTTCCGAAGAGATTGTTTGCATGCTCACCCGCCTTCTGTGGACACCGCGGCCCTAAATTCAGATGTAGTGGAACGAGAGGGTGACTCGGGTGCAGGAGCCCGGAATCTGACTGCGCTGTTCCCCGGGGGCCGTGGAAATCACCGGAAGCCGAGTCCTAACCGCGGCGGGCAGTTGAGCCATGAGCAGCGGCGCGTGCGTGTTTATTTATTCCTGGAGTCCTGCTGTTTGTGTTTTTAGCTGAGCAAGAACTAGAATGAAACGAAAGAAGAGAGGGCGTCTGCCTCACAGCAGCCGCTGAACTCCAACACAGAAGCCAGAACCGCGGAGCACGGCCGGACCGCCGAAGCTTGCGTGCAAAGGTCCTGCTTGGCAAGAGCTGTGGCCAGAGGGAAAGGGGGGATGTCCCCTGCTCACAGGGAGCCTTCCCAGGCCGGAGCCCGTGTCCCGCTGGGAGAAGCTGGAAAACGCACCCATGGGCAGCGGAGGGGACAGCAGGGGATGCAACGCGGTGCCGGGGTCAGGGGCGAGCAGCCGCAGGAGTGAGCGGCAGACTTTCTGTCCCAGGGCCGAAGAGCGTCAAGGGCAGAGAGGTCGACCGGAAAGTTCTGGCCCCCCGGGAGAGCTCGGTGTCCCCCAGTGCCTCCGCCACGCCGCCTGCAGAGCAGCAGAGTTTGGCCCCTAATCCCAGCTGAAGGGGGCATCTCCACCGCCTCCTGGACATCATTCTGTCCCCGAGGTGCCACGCTGGAGCGGAGCCACCCCACGCCAGGGACAGTCCGGGCAGCGGGAGAGCACGTTTCCAACAGCGCAAAGCAGTCTCGGTCCGGCCGTGACCGAGGCCGCACGCGATACGCCAGTTATCAGTGCAGCCGCCATTCCAGGGGTTCTGTGATGTTTCCCCGCTTCCTCAGTGAAAAATGTAGCGCTCTGAGCCAGGGCTAATTAAAAAGCCAAAAGAGTGGACAGATAAAACCCAGAGCTGAGTATTGTTCCATGGGCAGTTCTGTCGTTTCAAAGGGGAGACGGAGCAATATGTCCTCGCCGTCACCTGCCGCCAGAGGCTTGGACCCCCGTGGGCTCCAGACCCCTCCCGGGGAGCACCTCCCCTCTGAGCGGAGCCCAGAGCCCTGGCTGGCGAAGCTGGTCTGCCTTGGAGAAGTTTGCTCGAGGCTTTTTCAGCAGGTGCCATGAGTCCATTTCCCTGAGATTCAGCGGCTGAGAGGACCATTTCCTCCCAGCGCCCAGGAAATCAAGCCTTTGGTCCTTGCAAATGCCAGCAGGAAGGCTTTAAGCACCCCCAGCTATCTGCAGGGTGCTTCTAGAGATCACGTTTGTGCTCGTCAGCTCTGGAGTCTCCTCTTGCCTTTATTTTTTAATTTGCTTTTGGAGCTCCAATGAAAGCGGACTCCAAAATCACGAGCTTCCTTGAGAGAGTAGAGGTAAGTCCCAGAGCTTATCCAGAGGAACCAGGGTTCCCATTGTGTCCTGTCTTTTTTTCTTTTTCTTTTTCTTTTTTTTTTTTTTAATTTTCCTGCCTCCCAAGTGACATCACTGAAGCTAGACCAGAGGGCCACAGAAAATGTGAAATTCCACTGCCAAAGACATTTCGTGATGCACAAATCCATCAGGAGGCTCCGCACAGAATTTTCCACCTCACAGTGATGGTGAGGTCAGGCCCTGCAGTGCAACCGCGGCCTGGATTCGGTTTGGAGTCACTCACAACGGAAAGTGGAGAGAGGAAAGTGGCCAGCGTCAGGTGTGTGGGACTGTGGCCGTCTCCCCTGACGGTGGCGAGTCTGGAGGCTCAGAGGTGCACATCCCAGACACAAGTGGCAGCCCCAAGAAGAGCCTGCAGGAAGCAAGAACCAGCCCCCAGGCAGCCCGTGGTGGGGGAGTCCAGTCCTGGCAGAGCCATGTCCCCAAAAGGCTGCCATGTGCAATTGTGAAGGGGAGGATGGTTTTCTAGAAGATGGGGCAATCAGTTATGTACTGGTTGGTTATGTAAAACAAAACAAAAACAAAAACAGCTGTGTTATGGTCTCCTGGAGAGGAGCTCTCTCTCTCTCTCATAACTCTCTCTCCTTCTTTATGGAAAAAAAAGCACACTGCGAGCTGGTTTCCTTTTTCTCTCAAAGAAAACACAACAGTGGAAGAGCCTCTGTTCCACAGACCAAGGACCCTCAGCTCAGCATTTGGCTAATGTTCTGAACAACAAGCCTGAGTCTTCAAAGAGGCTTATTAATGTTCAGAAGATTCCATGTCATAAAGTACCTTTTTTTTATTATTATTTTTAAGGTTAAGGAAGATGTCACTCCTAAAAAGGTTGATGTTCAGTTGCTGAGGGAGGAATGCAAGGGGCCAAGCTGCCTCCCTCAGCATCAGGTACATAGGAGGTTTCCGTGGAAAAAGATGGCACAGCCAAGCCCACTTGACCCTGCATCTTGAGAACCCAGGGAGGGAAGGAGAGCTCATTCTTTCTGCTTTGCCTGAAAAATCAAAGGCTGAGTATGCCCTTCGAGGCACACATGAGCCTAAGACTCTGATCCAGTGTCGCTTTGAATTTTGTAGGCTTTTACCCTGATTTATTATTCATGTGAATAAAATGCCTGAGAACAGCCTTCAAGTTCCCATTCATCCTGCCCATAATAAATAACAGTTTATACAAACATCAGAAGTGGAAAGTTAATTGGTTTTTTTCCTTTTTTGAATTCTATCCATTGGCACCAAAGAGCAGAATAACTGGTTCACAGGCAAGCCAAAAACCTTCACGATACTTAAGTGGTTATTAGAGAGAGAGAGATTAATCTATAAAGTTAACACCGCGAAATATATTCCTGAGTTGATAAATGAGCAGAGCACTCTGGAAATAGGCTTATCTGTCACAGGGAGCCTTTCTGGGGAAATTACTGTCCTCATTTTATCAAAAAGAGAGGGGGGAAGAAATGACTTTTATCAGGACATTGTCATCCTTGCGGCAAGAGCCAGAGAGAACAGGAACAGTGGGTACAAGTGCCACGGTGGTGAGATTGCATGGTCAAGTTCATTTTCCCAGTCACCCCGAAATTCTTTACAGGTGTATCTCAGGGAGGCTGCGGGTTTGGTTCCAGACGGCCACGACGAAGTGCATGCCGCAGTAAAGCGAGGCAATGAATTTGGGGGTGTCCCGATGCATCTAAAAGTTATGTTTACACTATCCTGTAGTCTACTAAGTGTGCACTAGCATTGTATCTTAAAAAAAAAAAAACAACAAAAAAAAAGGCATTTACCTTCATTTAAAAATACTTTGTTGCTAAAAAATGCTAACCATCATCTGAGCTTTTAGTGAGTTCTATTGATCACAGATCACCCTAACAAATATAATAATGAAGATGTTTGAAATATTGTGAGAATTACCAAAACGTGGCCTAGAGACAGGAAGTGAACAAATGCAGTTGGAAAAAATAGTGCCATTGGACTTGCTTGATCCCAGATTGCCACAGACTTCCGATTTATAAAAAACACAGGGTCTGCGGAGTGCAGTAAAGCAAAAGGCATTTCGCAGTGTCATTAGCTTGTCTAGAAAGTTTGATGCTGGTGTAATTATCAAAGTCAGTGCAGTGTGCCTTTTTAATTTTTGAAAAAATTTAATTTTGAAATAACATCTAATTTCAGTGTTGCAGAAGAGTTGCAAAAATAACATAAAGAATTGCTACATTCGCTTTACCCAGATTCCCTAAATGTTAACATTTTAGCACATTTGCTTTATCAGTTTTTCTCTACATCGTTGTGTGCCTGTGTGCAGACACACACACAGGTGGGGTTTCGTTGTTGTTGTTGTTTTCGAACCAATTGAATGTAAGTTGCAAAGGTGATGCCTCTTTACACCTACCTGTTCCGTGTGTCTTGCCTCAAACCAAGGACATCTCATGGTACTGCTCTTCTTAAGAATCACTCTGAAAAGGTCATTCTACAGAGCGGCGGCCATCCAGGTAGAAGGAGGAGGGTCCTGGAGCGCTGGTCTGAGTGTTCAGTGCCGTAGGCAGCCTTGGGCTGCAGGTAATCGTCCTCTTGGGTAGCAGGTAGGTTCATTCTCTTGGCCGTTCAGTGGTGCCAGGAACTGACAAAAGTGAGAGATTCTCAAGACTCAGGGCGCTCCACCAACATGTGAACACTAACCAACCTTTGGAGACTGGAGTCTGCCACCTCATGGTGTACTCGGGTGTGATCTGTGCATTTAAACCAGCATAAGCCAGCTTCTACTTGGTTGATGAGAGGCAAGAAGTCTGCCTATTCTTTGACAACTACTCTCCCAAATGGTCTTTTTTAAAAAAAATTAAAAAAAAAAAAGTATTTATTTATTTATTTGAGAGAGAGAGAGCGCACAAGCAAGGGGAGTGGGAGAGGGAGAAGCAGACTCCCCACTGAGCAGGGAGCCCGATGTGGGACTCGATCCCAGAACCCTGGGATCATGACCTGAGCCAAAGGCAGATGCTTCACCAACTGAGCCACCCAGGTGCCCCGAATGCTCTTCTGCTTGAAAGAGAAATGGGAAGATATGAGACATTTAAAATAATAATCAAGATAAATAAGTAGCTCTGTTGCAAGCCTCAGGGAGCTTCAGTGGTGAGGGACGAGGTACATGCACAGCCCATGTGCCTCACGGCGTGTGAACTGACAGGCTCCCGCTGTCTGAAGTGAAGGTCTCCAACACCGATGGTCATTACACCAACTTGTTTTGGAAAAGGAGCCTTGAATCCTCCAAAGCTGGCCATCGGTATAAAGACAGACCAAATGGAGTGCATGTTTCTATTACATAGAATACAGCCCGGGATGAGCCAGGACCGTTCCCTCCTAGACACGTGGCTCTGACACCTACAAGAATCCACTTGGTTAATGTGTGGCTTGTAGCCTGAGTCTGTCAACAAACCCATCAATAGAACCAGCTCGCTCTGGACCAGCACTGGCCCTTTCGGAGGTGTCCCCTAGTGCTCGCTTCGGCAACACATATACTAAAATTGGAATGATCCGGAGAAGATTTAGCATGGCCCCTGCGCAAGGATGACACGCAGATTCCCGAGATGTGCTCTGAGGCAAGAGATCAGTGAACAGTGTTTAATTTTGTTTGAGAAACGAAAACCTGTCTCCAGTCTCTCACCACAGGTAGTGTTGGCAGGAGGTGAAGGAGGTCCTAATCCCTTTTTAAAAAGTCATTATTAAAATACTAGCTCTGTGTGGTGAGATAGGTAAGCAAGTAAAGATGGATACAAAATGACAAGATGTTATCTCCCCCGCCCCAACCACTGGTCCCGCTATTTGCTCTCTCTTCTGTAAGCTTCTGGAAAGCTGTGAGCGTGTGTGATCAGACCCACAGCGAGGTTGTAGCATGTGTTCCATAGTTCACCTTGCACCTTTCACCCGGCAATATATCTGGGAGACGTTTCCACGTGAGACCATGTGGGTCTGTGGCATCCTTTACATGGGCCATTTTGATTCTAAAGTTCCCAGGACCGGCACTGACTCTTTTCCAAATACTCTCCTCTGTCCGTTCTTATTCTCCAGACTTTCTGTACCAAAATGCACTGGCTGCAGTGGGCATCCAGGCCTTCGGTGAGCACATTTCCAGATCCTTGAGTGACTAAGTGGGCAAACTAACCCCATTTTGTAACCCTAAGCGTGTGCTCCTGCTTGTGTTGGGTCATGCACGGAAGACCATTCCCTAAGCATGCTGATCTTAGAAAGGGCTGCTGCCTGGGGCCTTAGGCCCCTCACTGGATGGTCCCATGGTGTGGACATGACCTCCCAAGAGGCTCAAGGCAGAATATTCCCGTTCATTTCTGCTGCTGGTTATTGAGCTAAATGAAGTCAGCGCACAACCGCGAGTCAGAAAGCCGTGCACAGATGTCAGCAGGGTTCCTACTAACACTGCACTAGGACCACCACACAGTGGGACTGAAATACGGGGTCCCCTGAGATGAAGCAGGTCCTGCTACATCTGGCAATAGCCAGAGACATTTCCCACCTCTATAAGTTTCCTTTCTCCTTCATCTTGCAACATGCCTTTACTCTCACTTGGTTCCACGCTCTGCCTGCTCCTCTGGGTTTGGTTTGGTTTTGCTTTGTAATGGCAATGTTTTCGAGCTACTCATACTCACCCTAATTCCCATACCAGTGACCATGGGGTTATATTCTACATGACTGAGACACCAAGGTAAAGGACAGGATTGAGACCAACACATGTATTGTGCATTCTCGGTGGCCTCTCCCAGGTAAGAACCGTGAGAAGCCGACTTGCGCGGGGCAGGCTGTCTCTCCCCCACAGCCCTTAGACAGGGTGTGCAGGGTGGCCAGTGGACCGTGTACTGCCCAGGGCCCTGGATGGGGAGTGCTGTGATCCCAAAGTCCACCTGGAGTCTGCATCTTCCTATGTTTTGTCCCATCTTTACCATGCCTGATTTCTCCTAGGTTCATTTTATTAATTGATGAGTTTACCAAATGGGTAGGAATGTCAAAACAACAAAGGACGTATGTCCCGAATCCAGAGCTAAGTAAGGCAGGTAGATTATTAATAGTGTTCATTCATCCCTCACATGTTAATCCCATGCCTTTTACATGCTGGGTATGCGTTATGCCTTAGGTCGTATCATGCCTGATCGTTTAGAAGGGATTGCACACATTCTCAGTCCTTTGATCCCCACAGTAGCCTTGGAAGTTGGACGTTCACATCCCCATTTTATCTTTACAAAGAGGTGCGGTGAGTTTCCAAAGGCTGTACCCTGGACTTTTGACCTCTGATGGGTCGTTCACCCCACTGTACCTCCCATTTTCCCTCGGGTGTCTGCTCTCAGGGAGTACCAGAGGAACTTTTCTGGGCTTACACACTGGCCCAGCCAGGTTTGGGCTGCCCCCTGCTGCCCTCCTCTCTTCCATCTTTGTCCCACACCAGTTATGTGGTGCTTTGCATCCCAGATGGCAAAAGCCTCCCTTGGTGACAGGTGTGGGTGGCCTTTGGATGTGAAGAAAGTGTATGCCCCGCCAAGGGGTTTTGCTCTCAAGTAGCAAATGCTGCCTGCAGCTGCAGGTGGCCTAGAGCTCTGAGGCCATGGCCAACCCAAGCCTGCCTGTTGTCCCACACTGCGGTGGAGGCTGCCCTCCTGGTGACCATGGTAATAGCCTTCTTGAATCATCCCGGAGGTAGGTTGAGAGGATGTCTGGAGTCTGGCCAGCCTCATTCTTCACCCCCACCATCGCTCGCTCACTCACTCACACGTACCACCCGGTGCCCCCTGAACCCTTCAGTCTCTGTGTCTCTTCTTGCTCCCTCTCACATCCAAGATGGCGCCCGAGTCCCACCGCCCACAAGACGATTATTATGAGTAAGGTTGGCCCACAGACAGCAGGAAGAATCTTTTCTATGTTTAAAATATAACAGCTTGTTGAAAGCTTTATCTTGTCCCTTCACTTCAGTGAATCGGTTGAAAGAAAGGCTTTCCTTTGCTGGAATGTGATTTCTCTCTCCTTAGGATCAGGGAACATTCCAGAGCAAGTTAGAGTGGGAAGGAAAAGGAAGAGGCTTCTGGTAGTGAGCAGTTCTGAGACCAGCAGTCCTCCTCCCGTGCGGTGTGATCGGCTTGGACTGGCCTGGTCTCTGCGAGCCCCCTTAGTCTGGGCCGGCAGCCCGCACAGCACAAGGCCTGAAGCAGCGAGGGTTTCTGCCCCGTGTGTTACCACATTTAGCTTCACAAGCTGTGGCAGCCTTTAAGAGTAACCCTCCCCAGGACAGCAGTTTTAGAATTTCATGTCCTTGAGCATCCAGCCCCATCCCCAGGCTTCTCGGTGCTGATGTGTATGTGGTCCCCTTTTTAGATCTTGGGGACTCTTCTTCTAGTTTTTTGTTGATTCATTTGGCAGTTAAGCCATGGCTTTTGGAACTTCCCATTAGAAGATGATCTGTGAATGCCCTAAAGATGGTACCCAAAGAAAAGGTCAGACCTGTGCCAGAACAGTTCAACAAATCTAGGATTAGATGGTTGGAGACACATTTTGCCTTGGCTCATCTTCCTCTTCCTTTTAGAGACTTCGCCTTTTACTTTTCCCAGAAGTTCCTTCTTGCTCATCTTTGCATGTTTAGTGAATAGCAAAAGAAATGCAAATGATCTCTTTCTAAGGGAGCAAATATCCCACCCTCTGGGAGCACCTACAGTGCACTTGAAGTGCACTTGAAATCTTCCAGGCCCTGGGCATTGATCAACCAAGTTCCCAAAGGACATCCTCCTCAAATACAACTGCACCATCTCACTTGCGGGAGGCAGGGCCCGCATGACGAGCAGGGCCAATAGGATGGCCTCCATAGAGAGGCTGTCAGGGCCCCATACAATCCCCTGGTATGGACTCTCCCCGATTAGGAGTGGGTGGTCGCTCATGAAAATGAAGGCACCCCCAGAAAGGGAAGCTGTCATTTATGAAAGACCTTACTTTTGAACTCACCACGTGCCTTAGGAGTAGGGTGGGAAAAGCCTAGTGAAGCTAGATTCTCAAGGAAACCTTCTAGAAGATGGGAAAGATGTAAAAGAGGAAGTGGGAATACGGTCTGTGAGACTAAACTGGCCTTACAAAAATAACAGCAATCCTTGTGCTCTCACTGCATGCTGGGGTCTATGCGAAACACTGCACCCTTAACCCTCATAGCAGCCCAGGGAGGGGGCATGGGTCTTCTGCCCCCTTTACACTCGAGGGAGTGGGATGGACCCCCTCGCCCCCCCCTTTACAGTGTACCTAGAGATATCCTCTGTTAAAGATCCAGGGATGCCTGGGTAGTGTAAAGTTGTGCTAACTCGGCATTGGTTCAGGTCACCCTATGATACCAGCAGGTAGAAGGGTGATCATTTGCAACATGTAGAATACCATGTGATTTGTATCACCTGGGGACTTCAACATGCCACAACCCTCCTGAGCGGCTGAGAAAGTGAGGACACCCCTTCCCCCCGATTTGGGGCCAGGCTCCCAAGCAGTGCTGTGCATGCTGCTGCCCTGTTTCTCAGAGCCTCTAACAGGGCAGCTCTGCCTGCAGCCCTGTCTGTGTTGAGTGCCCCAGTGGACCCAGAGGAGAGGAATATCTAAGACAGATTGGAGACTGCTCTCCCTTGCTTGGGGCACCCAAGCAAAACCCCTCCAGCCTGAGACCACCTGCGAGGGAACTCCGTATCGACCTGCCAGTGACCAGATAGATCTAGATATGCTGAAGCCCAGCCGGGCCCCAGGGTGAATGTCCCAACCTTACCACCACCCCTACTTCAATATTGGTACCCAAAGGAAGATCAGAGACTGAGGTTTTTAGAACTTTCCGGTTGCAAGAATAACGCAGCTTTTACTTTATTACAATTATGGTTGCAAAGAACCACATGTGGGACAGAAATCTCAACCTCTCGGTTCAGAGGTCGCTGTCTGCATTCGCACCCAACATCCTGGCCTTTCAACGTGGACGGTGACTGGTGGCCCCGTGAGTGTGGCATCATGCCCGTAGCCCGCTTGCTCTGTGAAGTGGAAGTGACATAAAACAGGCTGTGTCCTTGCTGCTGCCTTTACTATCAGCAGTGCCTCTCCACGGAGGGGTTCGGTTCCAAGGGCAATTGAGGGTTTACAACCGAGTGACTGCGTTATTGTTTGCTGTGGCTGGCTTTGGAATCCAGTAGGTGTGCAGATTCTCCAGAATTCTTCCTGCCTCGACCAGTCCCAATTTCCCCAGGCCACGCTCTTCCCTGCAGAGCCCTCTCAGAGAGCTGCCCCCTGTGCTTTGCAATGATTACTAACCTTTCCTTCTTTTTCTCTCTTCTCCGCAGTGTGGCAAAGGTGCAGAAAACTTTGACAAGTTCTTCACGCGAGGGCAGCCTGTCTTAACACCACCTGATCAGCTGGTCATTGCTAACATAGACCAGTCTGATTTCGAGGGGTTCTCGTATGTCAACCCCCAATTTGTGCACCCCATCTTGCAGAGCGCAGTATGAAAGTCACCACTGAGAACCAACGCCTCCCCAGCCCCCAGCCCCTCAACAGTGGGAAGTGATCCTTAACCCTAAAATTTTAAGGCCATGGCCTTTTCTCTTGTTCCAGATCGGGGGGCCTGAAAATTTTAGGGTTATTAGTCCAAATGTGAGTAACTGTTTAGGGTCTCTCTCTTACAACCAAGAACATTATCTTAGTGGAAGATGGTATAATGTACAGTGTCCAGTTTAATTATGTAGAAGTCATATCTGCCTGTAGGTTAACCCTTCCTAGAAAGCAAACAAACTCTCCCCCTTTTTTGGTACGATTTGATATATTTTCCTTATCCCTCTGTCAATTTCCACCATTGGGATCCCCCAACCAGAGATGTTAAAATGAACCTGACCCGGGGCCAGTGACTCTCCCCGTGAGACATCTTTGGAACAAAAGAACGGGGAGCCCAGTATGTGAGCCAGGTGGGGGGTGGGGGAGGCTTTGAAATACCCGCTGCTTCTGTTCTCTGCCTCAGTGGAAACAGTCCCTAGAATTCAAGAGGCCGAGATGAATCATGTCCCCACCAGTGAGTCATTTGCAAGCTCACTGTTACCAGACGTTGACAGTCTTAACCCAGTCATGGTCCAGTGATTACTGGTCTTCAAAAAGAGAGTGAACCTCAGATGAACGTTGGGTGAACCTGTCAACTCCCCTATTTGGTTGATAATTATCTTAATACTTGCATTTCTTTTTAAGAGGCCAAATCTTCTAAGGACTTTGCTAAATGAGCATGTGAAATCATTTCAGATCAAGGATAAACCAGTGTGTATGTATGTTCATTTTAATCTCTGGGAGATTATTCTGTGATCCAGGGTGCCATCAGCAATCATGCCACTACTCACGAGTGTTGTTAGCCAACCCCCACCCTCCAACCAATATTTTGCTACCTACTTCCTCAGAAGCTGAAGTGTACGCCCCATCCCCTTTTGTACTTATTTATTTACTAGGCTGCGGTGTTGTTCATGAGAGTACGGTGTACAGTAACTTAACAGAGTGTTAACTATAGCATAAGTCTCCATTGATCGATTTTCCTCCCATGTCCAGCCCTTGACATCTGCTGAGATGAAAACCAATACAGTTTGGGTCCCCATTTCCAGTTCATGTTGAATGACACACCTGAAGCTGTAGAATCAGGAAAACCTGGATGCACATCAGCTCAAAGATGTTTTATTGCTAGAAGGATTTTAATATGTTTTGCAAATGCATCATGCAATGAATTTTGCATGTTTATAATAAACCTTAATAACAAGTGAATCTATATTATTGATATAATCGTATCAAGTATAAAGAGAGTATTATAATAATTTTATAAGACACAATTGTGCTATATTTGTGAAGGCTCTTGTTTCTAATCTGCTTTTATGATTAAGCTTTCGCTTAATTCCTTGCTGCGTGCTTCCTCTCCCCTCACCCCCACCCCCCTGCACATTGGCACTGTATCGGATATATTAATTTTTTTATCGTAGATCTAATTTTGAAATGAATGGCTATTTTACATGATCAGTTAGGCTTATATATATATAAATATATATATAAATATTTGATTCTACCTGCAAACAAAAGTTTTTGTTTTCGGGGATTATTTCCGAGATGACACTCACTCTCTCCTAGCTCCTCAGCGCCATTTTCCACTCCTGTGCCACTCTTCCTCTTGGGGACAGCAGGAAGTGTTTGACTCCAGTCTACCTAGTATGTTTGTGTAGGTGTGATGTTGTCACAGCCCCTGGGCTGGACTTCGGTTTTTCCTTTTCAGCCTTGTTACTGTTAGTGACTCGGGGTGGGAGGGACAGGAAGACGCCCTTCCTGCTATGTGTGTGCGAACACACCAGAAGCACACTGTCCACCTTGCTGCCCCCGGAACGACTCGCCCTTTGCTCCAGCACATACAGACTTTGTGAGACAACCGTCCAGTCCAGCAGCCCCCCTGGGCACAGCCATCCCCTGGCACTATCCACAGACTCTTTAGAAGCTGCAGCTCTTCTTCCACCTGTTGCTAGAACCAGCCTTTCCAGTCTTGTGAGGAGCGCCTCCATGGTGAGACACCGTGCTGACGCAAGTTCCTCGATGAAGCCAGCCTCCGACGATAGAAAAAACACCCAACATGGAAGCAGTTATCAGGTCTTATGGGGCCGCTCTATTTCCCCTTGTGCCCCAAATGCGTCTCCCAGCTACGCGCCTCCTCATTTTTATTTTCTGGCTATTTGCCTGAAATTCATGTAACACACAACCACAGAAGGGTCTTTGAGTTTGAGAGGCCTGGTCCGCCCTGGGAACCCTTGATTAGGGGAAGAGATGGGGTAGGCAGTGGGTCAGCCCCAAAAAGAGCAACTTCCTCTGCATTCTTTTATGGGCTGTAGATGTCAGAACCCAGAAAGGGCCCCAGCACACCCAGGGCCACAGTCCTGCTGGTCAGTAGAAAAGGGACCAGTTTATGGAATTAGCCTAAGAAACAAAACAGACGGTCACCCTGCCCCTGGATGGAGCAGCAGCAGGACGGAAACACCCCCCCCCCACCCCAGCCCGCAGCAAGCCCCAGGCAGTGAGGAAAGCCTCAGAAAAGAACACATGGGGGGTTCCGGACCGTTGGTTCCCAAGCCCCATGCCACCTGCTTGTTTCTGAGCCAGCCACAGTCTCAGGCTTTCCCTCACCCAGCCAACACATTTCCAAATTATTCATAATTCTCCAGGAAACATATTCAGCATCTCAGCTGGCTTGTGTTCTTTCAGAATGTGTGGCAGAGTTTTAAAAGAAAATCTCTTGGCTGTGGGGCCCTGCGCTCAGCCTGAGGGACAGAAGGCTTGAGGCCAAACTTGGGGGGAAGACAGTAAACCTCAGGACCTGCTGAAGTATCACTGTGATGTGCCCTGTTTGGTGCATGGCTTTGTACCAGATTCAGATAAAGGCTAATGTTGTAAAGGTCTGAGCGGCCCAGGATGGTTATTTCTGAAAGAATAAACGGTGTAGGTGACCATGACCAACTGTTAGGCCAGCTTACAAAAGCAGCGATCTATACAGTTCTCTGGTGCAGTCCCACTTCGTGGGCATTGTGTGAAAACCACAGGGAAGCTGTCAGCTGGAATGAGGAGAACACCTGAACTCTTGAAGTTCAGCCCCCAAGTGCTGCCCATATCACTGGGGCCTGTGGAGGTCCAGGGCCCAGGCAGCATCTAGCACAGTCTGCTTCTCTGCCAGACTCTGTGGCCCGAGACTCTGAAGGGCCATTCATGTTGGCTTGCATTCTTTTCTCTTGGACGGTGGGGGCTACTCAGCAGCAGAACTTGGCTCTGAGGCTGCAGGCCAATGGGTTGGCAGCCCCTCTCTTGGCATCTTGTCTAAAGAGGCTAGATGCTCAGTTTCGATGGGAGTATCTAGAGTGCGCAGCCAGGTATAGCCCTCAGAGGTTAATGGGCAGTTCACTAAAGGCAGGAACTAATTCAAAAGGCAGTGGTTGCTTTTCACACCTGCTTCTCTTTGATCCCCACGACCTGGTGCCAGTGAATGCAGAGTCTCCGTCTGTTTTGTCTTATGAGATGTGTCAGGCTTTCTTATGAGGAATGTTGGCCGAAAATCAGAGCGTTTAGGGCACTTTGGAAACTTGACCTGAGATGGTCGGTTGAAAGGTGATGAAAGAACACAGTTGAGACAACCAGCCAAGGGTTGTGGAGCACCTCTCTGAGCTGCAATCCTCAGCAGAGTGAGCTGACGAGCTGACGTACTTGCTGGAACGAGGGTGTAGACCCAAGAGAGCTACCCGTCGGTGTTCAGAGAGGGGAGAGGTCGGTGGAGGCTGAGGTCTATAAGGCGTTTAAAGAAGAGCAGGGATTGAGTGTATCCGGAAGGATGCTTGCAGGAGGAAGAAGGTAGGAGGGTGTGGAAGGAAGGAGAGGGCACCTCGGGAAGGAAGCTACTGCCTTTCCAGTGGTTTTGCATCGTTGATTGTTGGTGCATTTGATATCCACCTCCTGCTGGTCCCTGAGAGCAAGTTTGTTGCCAGGAACACAGTCTAGTCCTCCTCAAAAAGCATCCCGTGAAGGCCAACCGCATCCTCAGCGGCCACTGGAAGCCCCCCTGCCCCTGCCTGCCTTGAGGTGGCTCACGGTTCTCTGGGCAGAGCCAAACCATCCAGCGTGCACCGGAAGCCAGTAGGTTCCCACCCGCCTTCCTCTGTGGCTTCCTGCCGGGAACGATGGCGGCCGGGGACGGATGGAGAAGTGGCGGAAGGAACTAACACTCCAGTCCCCACCTGATTGCCCTTAGTGGGAGAAATCTGGGTTTTTGCAGGGATTCATTTTCTCAGGACTGAAGAGGGAGAGAAAGTGAGAGTCTGATATTTTTAATGCCTCAGAAAGGCAACACCAACTGACAGTCACTTTCTCACTCTGGTCTTACGAAGTCACCTATTTCTTGTGTGTGCATATCACACCATTTCCTGCCTCTTTAAGCCCAGCAAGGGCAGGAGTGCCTGGTCCCCCACTGAGCACACTAGTCATCATCAGGAAGGAGACGCTGACCTGGGGACCCAAAGGATGATGGTCGTTAAGAGAGGAGCAGCGAGGCCAAGACAGTTAGTTCCAGTGAAGGAAAAGGGCACTCTGGTTCTTACTGACCACACGCTGAAGTGACAAGTGGGAAACTGTTTTTTAAAACCTTTTCCTTGAGTTGCTTGGGTTACATCTTATGGAATATACCAGACTGTAAACATGTCTGTCATTTCCCATTTGGGCCGATGAGACAAAATCTAGGGAATGCTGTATATTTCTGCTGCGGAAGATACAGAAACTTGGGGAAGGTTACCTGAGTTATAGTGAGTGAAGGCATCTAGAAATGGTGTCAACCACAATCCTGTTCATTTTCTAATGTCAGGGACTCTGGGAGGGTTAAAATCATGTATGACTAGGGCCCCTGTGCTTCTGATCTGCGTGATCAGGTGTCAGTTGATAATTGTGTAGGTCAAACTCAGTCATCAAACAGCCTTACAATGACCCTACACTAAGGCCCATAAGTTCCAAAGACCTTTTTTTAAACCTTAAGGAAGAAATTAGTTAATTCCAATAGAACAACAGTATACTGGGCTATTTGTACTTTTTTATAGAGAACTTTAATAACTCAATTCTCTTTTTAAAATAAATCTACTGACAATTTGATAAGATTCCAATCCCATGGAGCCTGTAGGAGAACTCAGCTGGGGTCAGCTAGAGCGCCCCTGACCTGCACTCCCACTGCAGGATTTCCTGATGCCAGTGGTATATGAAGTCCACATCAGAACAGCTGGAAATTCAGGTGGAACGTGTTGGCAGACTGATGCCGTCCATGTTTTTGAGGCACACTGGGGACAACCATCTAAGGTCTGGAAGCTTTTGGACCATAGGAAAGATAGCTTTATTTTCCCCTTCCAGATGCAGCCCTAGGATAGCATTCCCCTGGGGTCCCTGGGATCCCTTTCCTTGCTCTGTGAGGTTCTGTGACCACCTTTTGGCTTGGGAGGCATGGCACTTCCTCAGCTCTGTCTCCAGTCCCCACAGGTCCCCCAAGGCTCACACTCAGTGAAAATTCAGAGGTGCCCTATATATAAGGATTTTGTCCATTGGGCAATTCAGATATGCTTCAATATCCCCAAGAAAGAAGAGGCAGCAGCAAACACTCCCAAGGGCATCTGTCTCCAAATTCTCTCTTATGTGAGTAGACAGAACCCTACTTTTCAGAAACTGTCAAGTCTATAAGAACCTTTTTTTTTTTCTAAAATAAGACAAAAGGTGGCTTTGCATTTTCTGATTAAATAACTGTGTCTTTGTCTCCTCTGCTTAACTTTAGGAGTATTTATTCCTGTGATTGTTCATAGATTTTTGTTGATATTCTTCCTGGAAGAATGGGATTCTTAAGGGGATCAGTGGACTATTCAAAATCATCCATGAAGGAAGTTATTCTTTTGAGTCTAAATGGTCTGAAAATTCACCTCCTATCCCTTCTATCAGGGTCTTTCAGAATATCTTTTCTAGATGGTCAGAGACATTTGAATTCATTGCTTTTGCCCCATGAAAGAGAGAGAGAGAGAGAGAAAGTGTGTGTGTGTGTGTGTGTGTGTGTGAAGGACATGTCATGTTTAAATCATTCATTGGAAAACATCGTATAAGATCCCAAATCTGTACGGAGGAGGAAGATGAAGAGATGGAGGTTGAGGCTTTTCCTTCTGTATAATCACCTTCTGACAAAATGTAGAGGCCATTCAACTGTCCAGTAACATTTGGTTTAAAGCAGGCAAGATGGATGTATACATTACTGCGCTGCTTTCCTCAATTTGTATAACCTCTGATCTTTGTTTGCATGATATGCTTTGTTAGATACATTAATTGTAGTTTGGAAGCAAGTGTGTACGAATAAACATAATGATCGTCCCTCGGTGTCCTCGGTCTCGTTTGCTTCGTCTCTTTGTGGCATCGCAATTATTCAGCAGCTGTGCCACCAGCATTCCACTCGGGATCTTCTGTCCACGCGTGCCTCTCCGTTTAAGTTCACGCTGGTTTTTCTTAAAATGCTTTGTGCTTTGATTTGAAATCCCAGCAATTACCGGGATAAAGGAGCCTCAGCTCACTCCCTCGTTCCTGTATCAGCCCTTGACAGAGCGCCTGCTGGGGGCCGGGAGGTGGGCACAGGTGCCAGGAATGTGCTGGAGAAGGGGAGCGGGACACCGGGGTGGGGCTGCCTGCCGGGAGCTTCCGTTCTTCGCTCCCAAACGGTAGGGGACACAGCAACTGATGAGGACGCTGTCCATCCTGTTGGCCACGCTGTGCACCCGGCTCCGGGGCCGCCGCCGCTCCTGGCATCAACAGCCTTCAGCCTGGATTTATTTTATTCATAGGTGAAAAATTGGGGGTAATTTTTAAATGTGAAACAGGTAGGGAACATTCCAAAACATCCAGAGTCTTGACACTCAACACTCTTAGCCTCAAAAAAAAGTAAAAGCTCGGACGCCTGGGTGGCTCAGTTGGTTAAGCATCAAACTCTTGATTTCGGCTCAGGTCATGATCTCCCAGTGGTGAGATCGAGCCCCGCATCAGGCTCTGTGCTCAGCAGGGAGTCTGCTTGAGATTCTCTCCCTCTCTCTCGGCCCCTCCCCCTGCTCGCTCGCTCTCTCTCTCCCCTTCCCCCTTTAAAATTAATAAATATCCACAATAGCCAAAATATGGAAAGAACCCAGATGACCATCAACAGAAAAATGGATAAAGAAGAGGGTGTGTGTACACACACACACACACACACACACACACACACTGGAGTATTACTCAGCCATCAAAAAGAATGAAACCTTGCCAATTGCAACAACGTGGATGAAACCAGAGGGTATTATGCTGAGCAAAATAAGTCAGAGAGAGACAAATATGCAATTTCACTCCTGGAGTTTAAGAAACAAAACAGATGAACATAGGGGAAGGGAAGGAGAAATAACACGAAATCAGAGAGGCAAACCATAAGAGACTCTTAATCATAGAAACAAACTGAGGGTTGCTGGAGGGGAGGAGGGTGAGGGGATGGGGTAACTGGTGGATGGGCACGTGATGTGATGAGCACTGGGTGTTAGACTGATGAATCACTGAATTCTACCTCTGACACTAATACACTATATGTTAATTAATTGATTTTAAAAACAAAACAAAAAAAGATGTTAGTTGAAAAATAAATAGATCTTAAAAAAAAAAGAGAAAAAGCCAGTAACAATAATCCTAAGTCTAAATGCTGAGGGTCAGCCTTGGCAAAGTTCGCCTTTGCTTGCTTCCTCGCCTTCTTTTGGGGGGCTGCTCTCCCGGCAGGCTCAGGACTTTGTCCCACGGCTGCCTCTCTGTCCCCTCCCAGCGTATCCACACTTGCCTGTCCTGCGTTCTCTTTCCTCAAGGCCTTGCTCCCAGCCCACTGAGTGGGGTCCCGAGCACTCGTGTCCACTGGATTAAGGTCCCGTCCCCGGCCTGCCGTGCTCTCACCTGAACCTCCAGAAGTTAAGGGGCTTTCGGCTGCCAGTGGGAGCACTGGTGGGACAATTACTGAGGAAGAACGAGGGGTCCTCGGTGGCTGGCCCCTGGGCTGGCCTTGAACTTCCCTCTGGGCTGGTCACTTTTACACATCTCTGCGGCTCCTGCCTCGGGCGCACATTGCCTAGAACGGCAGGAGGCAGAAGGGCAGCCCTCAGCCCCCACTCTCCCCACCCCTGCCCCCCGGGGCTGGTTCAGCTTCCCCGCGTCTGGTTCCGCGCTGCGTTTTCTTGCCTTGCCTTGACCGCGACGCGCAATGGTGCCCGCTGGGTCGCCCTGCACCGAGCAGCATCCTCAGCAGCAGCCAGGGACCTGCAGGGTGCGAGCAGCCACTCGTGATGTACCCGGCGGGGCGACCCCAGAGGCCCCGCGGGATCGAGGAGGAGGCCGAGGGGACGGCCTAAGCGAACACCAGGCAGACCCGGCAGGACTGGATAACCTGCCCCGGAGGGTTGCTGCTCCCCTGCCTCTCCCCCCGCCCCCCCCGCCCCTGCCCCTGACCCTTGTGACACAGGTGAGCCTCCGGCTGGGCTCGTGCCCGATCCTGGCCGTCCCTGCGAGTCAGGCCCCATTTGCGTCCGCCTGCCCCGCACCCCGGCCTCTCACCCGCCCTGCACCCCTGCCCCCCGCACCCTGCGCCCCCGTGCATCTGGCTTTGGAGAGGCAACCTAGGGGGCCCTTAAGGGCAAAGTCTGCAGCCACGCTGCCTGGCGTCCCCGGGCGAGCAGGGTGAGTGACCTGGGCCTCCCGGTGCCTCCGTTTCCCCACCTGCATAAGGAAATGAGAAGAGCGCCTACGCCAGAGGGCCCCGGAGAGGAGTGAGTCCGAGTGAAGCGTTAGAGCGCCCCACGAAGGAAGTGTGAGTGCTCCGAGGGAGACCACAGCCCTGGGATCTGCTGAGACCCAGCCCGGGTGGTCAAAAGGCAGAAGGGCCTTGGGGCTGTTCTCTCTTCTAGTCCTTTTTGAGAAAGGGGCCGTGTGTCAGCGGATGAGGGGATTCCCGTGGGAAGAGAAGTATGGAGCCAGCTTCTCGCGGGGCTGCTCTGTAAATAGGAACCGAGTATTCGGGGAGAGGAGCAGCTGAGCCGCGGAGGAGGGGGACCGGGGGAGGAGGGAGATTGGGGGCTGCCAGGGCTCAGCTGCGGCCCTCACGGGTACAACTGTGCCCCCTGGCTGCGGCCCAGCCACCTGCCCCCCGACCCCGAGTCGCTTTGCTGGGCGAGAAGTCAAGGCCCCTGGAGTCCGAGCTCGGGGGGACAGCGCAAGTCGGCGCCCCGGTGGCCCTGAGCTCCGCGCCTGGCCCCAAGCTGCTGCGCCGTGAGCGTCTGTTGAAGGAGTAAGAGTCCGTGTCTGACACGTGGAGGAATTCAAGCCTGGGCCCCTCCGGCTGGTAGAGACTCCTCTCCATCTGTCCCGGCCCTGAAATTCTGGGCAGTGCCCCGCTGTGTGGGTGTGGGAGGGCTTTCTCAGTGTTGTGTTAAGTGGGAGCTCTCTGAGGGGCAGGCCGGTGGCTAGGACACGATGCAGGAACGATGTAGGGAACGTAGGGAACGTAGGGAACGCGGGGTCAGGCCTGGAATAGGCACCTCAGCCGTAGAATCCCAGCTTCAGCAAGACCTGCCAGGTCCATCCTTCTGCACCTACGCCTCCCCCACGCACCACACACTTACACCCACCCTCTTGGGTCCAAGCCCCTGCCCACGGCTCACCCTGACTCCGGCAGGAGCCTCCTGTCCACTGCCTCACTCAGCCTCTCCTGTCTGGCCCCTCCCTGCAGGCAGAGTGAAGCCCTATGCTGCCACAACTTTTCTTCAAACACTCCAAGGACATCCCATTGCCCTTGAGAAAGACCAAGCCCCCTAACATGGCTGTGAAGCCCTGGGCAAACTCCCCACCCCTGACATCATCTTCCCCCATCTGGCCCCACATTCTCTTGACTCTCTGGCCTTCCTTCAATTCCTCAAATGTGCTATGATGTTTCCAACCACAGGGCCTTTGCACCTGCTGTGCCCTCTGCCTGAAACATCCTTCTCCAAGCCTAGTTAATGCCACCTTACCCTGAATTATTCATTCTTGCAGAAGCCTTCTCTTTCCTCCCAGGCTGGCGCATCCTCCTCCCAACCCCTCATACACCTGCTTAGTATCTACATCCCTTCTTTGCTGTACTTACCATGCTGCCATTTTACACTTCCTTGTGGGAACACTTGATTGCCAGCCTTACCAGTTTCCTTTTTGAAATCGGGTGTCATGCTGGGTTATGCTTGCATTTGCCCTTCCAGGGAGTAATATAGTGTGTAGCCCAGAGTGAGAGGTCAAAACCAGTCCTCCATCCACTACAATCCTCACCATCCCATGTCTATACCTGCCCACTTATCTCCAACCCATCAGCAAGTCTTGTCGGGTCTACTGGATAGACATGGTTCTCCAGGGCGAGGGGGCCGTTTTGCAATATCCAAAGTCATTTTTGGTTGTCACAACTGGAGGGAGGTGCTACTGGCATCTAGAAAGTAAAGGTCAAAGGCCGGGAATGCTGCGATGCACGAGACAGCACCCCCCCCCCAACAGAGAAAGATCAGCCCAAAATGTCAGTGGCGCTGCTACTGAAAGCCCTGTTCTAAAACGTACTCAATCCTCTCCCTTTGCTCCATGTACACCACCCTCTCTGCCCATCTCCTTGAGTTCACCCTCGATCCCCCATGGCCCTCTCTGCACAGCCGTCAGTGTGACCTGGTCCCAGCAAATACCTTCCCTGGTTCAAGCCCTCCAGCGGCTTCCCATCACCCTTAACATAAAACCCAAACCTTCCCACGACCTAGCGGCCTCACGCAATGTGGCTCAAGGCACACCGGCTGGATGCTTAGGAGGTGAGCTCGGAAAAGTGCCGGCCTGTTTATCAGTCTGTGTGTGTGCCCTGTCCCATCAGAATGTAAGCTCCGGGAGAGGAGCAAGCTTGTCCACCATGTTCACTGCCAGATCCCAGCACGAGAGCGGTGCTTGGCACAGACGAGGGGCTCAGAACAGTGTGCGTTGAAGGAGTGAATGAATGAATGGACCCCAAGACTGCTCCGAGTCTAGCAAACCATTGCTGTGTTTGGCCCGTGGTATTCACAAACTAATTAAGGAGACGAGATGTACACACACACACGAATTAAAGATCAGCTTTCGAAAACTTTTCACGACCTCACACCAAGGAAACCCACGTTCTGAGTCTGTCCGTCGGCCTGGCAGCTGGAGGCAAACACTGCCTCCAGATGCACTGGAGAGAGTGTTTCAAGCCCTGAGCTTTTTCTCCCGCCTATCGGGTGCCCTGAGGGGTGAAATTACAGTTCAGCTAAAACGCTAATGCACACAGTCAAAGCAAAGGCCATCTATTTTCACAGTCTGTCCCCGTGCACATCACAGGGAGCAAGGCTGTGCCTGCAGGAAATGTGCGAGAAGTGCTTTTGGCTCTGAGAAAGCAGAACTGGATGTCTCTCCAAGATTCTTTTTTTAAAAAGCTAATTCAATAAATATATTGCAGAGAGGTCTATTCTAGGCATAAGAGGGGAAAGTACAATATGGCTCTAAAGAAATGGAAGAGCTGGTGGTGGGCTCGAGGACTCAACAGAAACAGGTGAAAATGGCAAAAAAAAACACAAGCATAACGCAGATTATAAACACACGTGTGCATGCGCACACCAAGCATGCGTGCGCGCGCGCACACACACACAGTCACGCACGCACTGAGCGAGCATCACAAGTATGCCGGGCACTCTTCTTGTTACTGTACATGCATTTATTTAAAGCCCACGGTGACCACACAGGGTAGATCCTATTTGCTGTGCCCATTTTACAGAAGAGGGAAGGCAAGTCCAGAGAGGTTAAAGAACAGGGTGAGCAACACCAGATAAACCGAGCCAACGGCCAGAGCAGAGATGGGAGCAGTGCCAGGGCCTTCCTGGAGGAGGAGGGCAGGAAGGCTGCGGTCTAACGAAGAAAAGGAAGGAAAGGGCATGTCACAAACACAGAAACCAGCGAATAGGTAGGAGGGAAGGACTAACTCCTACCCGGCACCCCCCAACCCTGAGCAATGTCAACATAATCATGGCATGTAATCCTCGTGGCATCTCCGCAGAGAAGTCATTGTTCCCATCTTACAGATGGGGAAACTGAGGCCCAACTTAATAACTGGCTTCTGGTTACATAAGCCCTAAGCAGTGCTGGCAAGGCTGGGCACCAGGTCTCTGGCCTTGCCATGTTCAGGGGCCCAAAGAGGCAGCCTGGGTGGGGGGTGCAGAGCCTTCCTGGGGCTTGTCTCCCCCTAATGGCTTTCTTCAAAGCCCATCCCATCTTCAAGGGGGACTTTCTTTCTCTTGCCTTACTCTGGGGCCTAGGAGACTAGATGCCCTTCTATAGCTGTTTCTAGAAGCCTCTTTCCCACTTTTCCCTCTTCCCGACTTTTTTCTTCCTTTTTTTTTTTTTTTTTTTTTGAGCTGCCTGGTCGTGGGTGGAGAGAGAAAAATAGCACTGCGGTTCTCAGAACCTGGCAGATACCTTTGCAGCCGCCCCCACCTGGCTAACTCTCACCTGGAGAGGCCCCAGAAGAAGGAGCGAGCTGGAGGGAGGGCTGGCTGGGCATGGGGGAGGGACGGGGGTGCGGGGGGCGGCTCACCCACCCACCACAGGACAGCCCTGGCATGGAGACCCACCCACCCCCCCAGAAGGCAAAAACAGTTGGAACTCTGTGAATGCAGGGGAATCCCAGGGAGTCTGGGGAGGGAGGGGAGTTGAAGGCTGGCCAGGTGAGGGAAGCCGCACCTAGTGGCTAGCGAACGAACATGTCCAAGCAACAGCGGATTTCTTTGGCAGTGGGCAGCCTGGGGCGGAAGAAGGCTCAGCTGGGCAGAATGCCATGGGAATGCCTTTACTTTTTAGAGAATTTATAAAAATAACACCTGATTCTTATAGCTAATACAGATAAGGAAAAGAAACCCCCAACGTCCCATGATAACCACTGTCATACTTAAACTGCTTGGTAGCTTGCTCACTTCATTCAAATATTATTACTTCTTGTGTTGCCTTTTCAGGGCAGGACAGCGAAGCCCTCATCTCAGACTCCACTGGAACTCAAAACTGGCCATCCAGAGCCGGGACCACAGACGCTGACATGCACACCCTTTAAACATGTTATTGTAACTTAAAGCTTAAAAATGCACAACCATTCAGAAAAGATGACTTCTCTCTAAGTGTGGTGTTTCTTTCTTGCATAAACTACACCCATATGCTTGACTTAAAATTTCCAACTTGAGTTTATTTAAAGAAAAGCAAAATAGTCACAAAGCCACCCGACTGCAAAGTCCTAGATTTTTGCAATATTTTCTAGTCTTCTGGAGTTACCCTGCCCACAAGTAGCTCGAGAGCCATTTTTTAAAAACTCATTTTTATTATCTTTCTTAAACATTCTATTTTATGGTTATTGAAACAACTCTATTATTTGCACTTGTGTTTTATCAGTTCATGTGGGATTTGTTTAAATTAACCACAAAACAATAGAACAGACATCAAAAGTTGACTCATGGCAAGTCACAGTGGGAGCAAAATTGCACGGAAATATGAGAAAATAGGAATTTGGGGAAAAGAAAATATTCAGCATGTCATGGGAATTAATTAGTATTTTGAAGAGGAATAAAATATTGGTTAATCTAATAGGTCATTCAGGGGACATCAGTGAAGAAAGATTCCACTACAAAATATAGGTCTTTCCACATATTCTTAAGGGCTACATAATATTCCATTTTGTACAGATGCATTATAGTTCATCCTAACTCATCATTTACTTTCAGTTTACATGTCCTAACATTTAAGTAGTTCTCAATTTTTTTTACTATCATAAATGACACTGTGATAAATATTCTAATCTTTATATCTTCAAACACTTCACCGATTATTTCATTCATTCATTCATTCATTCATTCAAAAAATATGTTCTGAGCCCCTACTCCATACTGTGTACTGTCCTAGGTGTTGGGGACCCAGCGATAAGTCAAGCCAACAAAACTCCCTGTGCTTGTGGATTGTGTCCTTATGGGAGATTTTCATGTCCTTAGAATAAATTCCAAAATGGATTCTTGGTCAGTGGCTATACACCATTTTAGGGTTTTTGATACACATTGTCAAGATGCACTCAGAAACAGAAGAAACAGTGACTGCTAATTTTTAATCCACTGAGTCACTTCCAAAGGTTTATACACACATATATACACCCTTCACGCAGAGTTAATAGTTGCCATGTATTTTAGTTATCCGTTACTGCATAACAAATTACTCCAAAACTTAGCAACTGAAAACAAATTATTATCTCACCGTGGATCAGGAATTCGGCAGTGGTTCATCTCGGTGGACTGGCACAGGATTTCTCACGAGGCTGTAGTAAAGGGGTCGCCAGAGCTGTTGTCAGCTGGAGGCTCGACTGGGTCTGGAGCACCTGCTTCAAAGAAGCCTCATTGCCACGAGGCCTTGGTTCCTCCACATTGGGGCATCTTTGTAGGGCTGTGGGAATGTCCTCACAACATGGCAGCTGGCTCCCCCACAAAGGAAATGATCCAAGAGATAGTGAGGAAGAAGTGATGCCTTTTCCAATCTACTCCTGGAAGTCAACACTGCCACCAGATTCTATCTGAAGCAAGTCACTGAAGACAGCACATACTCAAGGGGAGAGGGACTGAACTCGACCTTGAATTTGGGGACATATTTTTAAAACACCACACCATAAGCAGGTGAGCCTTCCAGGGCACTGACTGTTGTCAGGAAGAAAAGCAAAAAAACAAACAAACAAACAAATATTTTCTGGTACCAAAATGCATTTCAATGGGCCTTTCTATTGCTTAGTATCTTTTTTTCTTTCCTATTTTAACGAAGCCTATTCTCTTCTTATAAAATGCATGCTTATTTTTGAAAACTTGGAAACTACAGGAAAGTCAAGATCAAATAATAAAATTCACCCACTGTCACACAAGCTGGAGACAAGCACAGATAACATTTTCGTTTATTTCCTCTGTTCTATGCATATTTCCTTACATTGGGGGGAACATAAGGATTATATAATTCCTACTCTTGCGTTTAACACTGTTGCATTCATTTTTCTTCAAATCATTAAGAACGCTTTGCACTGAATATGTGAAAGAGCTACCACTTTCCATTACACAGATCAGCATAATTTTCTTACCAATTCCCTTATTATTTGACTTTTAGATTGTCAATTGTTCAAAAATTTTTGATTGAACAATTCAATGATGAACATCTTTGTTCCTAAAATTTTGAAGGCATTTAGGATCATTTTCTCAGTTGGGTTCCCAGAAATATGACTGAGCATTTTTGAGACGATTGGTACTTCTTTCCTGCCAAGCTTCTTGAAGCCCTACTTTCCATGATAACATTTTCTTACTCTTGGATCATCTAGGAACTAGTATTTCTCTTCAATCACTGTCAGTGCTATTCTTAGTTGGTTTGTTATCAAGTGCTTTCATTCATTTGTTCATTTATTCATTCAGCAAATATTTATGCGAGCACTACGTTATATGCCGGAACTGGGCTACGTACCAGGGATGCAGTGCTTACCAGAGCTCATAATTGAGAAATTTTGGCTTTTGCCTCTTTCCACAAGATTTGGAGTGGCTTGAAACTGAAACACATTAAGTGAATAATAAAATAAACATAGAAGGTCAGGACTGAAGGCAATAAAAACATAAATACATTTCCCAAAAGTGTTAACAAAATTGCTGTCATTGATTCTTAAACTTGGTTCTGCGTTTCCTAGCAGAAAAAAAAAAAAAAAAGTGAGGACCATGATCAGCTCTAGGGTTCTCATAGCTGGAAAAGCAGAAGCATGTGTGTTCCTCAGGGAATGAAAGCCTTTCCTAGCACTGAATTCTAAAGGAAATTTCTTAAGTCTGATTTTATTACATCAAAGACAGACAGAGCAATATAAGGAGGTCCTCAACAACATTTGGGGTTTTTGAAAACTGTCAGTGCAGCAGCAAATTTCACATGGCCCTTTCTGTACTGATCTTTATCAAGTCAGGGCATAAGGTTAAAATGCAACTTCATGAAAGTGACCAAGGGAAAAGCCAAGCCAGAGTCTCCAGGTAAGTAGCCAATTATATGGTCCAACTTGGCCCAAGAAAATAATTTAGAATTCCTGGAAGAAAAGAACAATGAGATACAATGTTTTATCTATCAATTTGGCAAAGATTACACTTTCCTTAAAGATTAAAACCCAATTTTGACAAAAGATGGGGAAGCCAGCCCTCTTATACACTGCAGGTGAGAATATCCATTAAGATTTTTCTGGAGGGCAATTTGGCGTGAAGTAACAAAAGTCCTGAAAATGTACTTATTGTGAAGTAACGAAAGTCTTAAAAATGTACTTATTCACAGAAATTTTGCTGCAGGGGACTTTCTTTTCTTAAGAAAATAACAAAATATGCATACAAAGACTTATGTACTAGGAGCGTGTTCTGCTCAGGCTTATTGCTTTGTAATAAACACAGATGGGCCGACCCACCCAGGGGCTAGAAATCTCTGGATTTGGGGCAGCTCTGGGAGCTGGAACTTTTTCTGTCACTCTTATTAGTATTTCAGCTTTTTTTTCTTTTTAAGACTTTTCACTTTGAAATAATTTAAGACTCGAAAGAATCTGCAAAATAATGGAGAGAGTTGCCACATATGCATCATCCAGCTTTCCCCAATGTAACCAGTACATTAGCAAAATCAAGGCTTGGATCTAGTAAAATACTATTCACTAAACTACAGACCTTATTAGGAGCTCAACAGGTTTTGAATGCTGCGCGCATGCACGTAGTACTATGAAATCCTATCGTGTGCATAGGATTTCATACGTGTAACCACCACCATATTCAGATCAAGGACTGTTTTATCGGGAAGACTCTCACTCGTGCTGCTCCTTTATAGTCACACCTCCCCCTCCATAGCCCGTGGCAACCTCTGATCTTCCTCCTCTGCTATAATTTTGTCATTTCAAGAGTGTGATATAAATGGAAGCACATGAGATAGAACCTTCTGGACGTGCCTCCTCTTTCTCGGCTTGTCTGTTTTCACAAAACTTCGACTGACCCTACTTCCTCCTGGCCCCTTCACAGCCTAAGTGGTTCTCTATGGTATTTCCCCCGAGAGAGGGATTCCGATGGTCACGGAGTCAGCCCACGTCAGCCCACATCATTGGTCACTGATAAGCCCGTGGATTGGCTGTCAGGGTGTCAGGTTCCCATTTCTGGTCCAGTCATCCATGGCCCAGGGCAGTGGCCATTTGACACAAAGATGGCCACCTCGGCCCACCCCATCATCAAAGAGATGAGCAAAGTGTTCCCTCTGAGAAGAGTGCAGATGCTTTAACTGGTGTATCTACCTCACAGTTCAATGGAAACAAGCCTAAATGTCTGTGGCCTACCTGATAGACACTCCTGTGTTCTACTTTGTGAACAGACCCTAATTTGGGATTTTTTGGGGTGAACACTTGCTCCCTGAATCTTCTAAGGCCCCGGGGGATGGATGCTGATGGGCGCAAGCCAATCCCAGGGATTCCATTCTCCTTCGCAATGGCTGGTTCAGGCAAGAGCCTGTGACACAATGAGACCTGAGTGAGGACTCTTTCCATGAAGCGTCTCAGATAGCCTCCAAAAGTCCCGAAGGGGTCACCTGGCTGGGGGCAGGCCCAGGAGAGAACAGCTCAGCATCAAAGAGCTCCCGAAGGTTTCTCAAGTAGGGGAGAGCATCTTTCTGGGTGGTTCTTCCAAAAGCCCTTTAACCAGGATTCCCTGGCCCTCAACCACTGCTGCAGCAAGAACGATCCATAACAGAACAAAACAGAACAAAACCCAAGAAACTAACTTTGAAAAGATTAAAGGCCAGAGAGATGCCAGGAAATTTTATTAGCCTGAAAACAGAGTAATCATTTTGTGAGTTAGGAGGGTCATTTTGTTCCAAAGGCCCAGAATGATTTCTGTGTCTCTGTGAAGGTTCCTGTCCCCACCCCAAACACCTGATGCTCACTTGTCTCCAGGGTTTGCTGGGATTTGAAAGAAGCAGAATTCTGTCCCTTTGTCTTCATAGGGAGAGGCTGTTGTTTGTGCCCAGTAATTGGGTGACTGACTATATAGCTACTTGTCCAAACCAGGACATTCATGAGAGTAAAACAGAGACTTGTTAATTCTGCTGGGGCCGCAGGCATAAACCAGACCATCCAAAGCTAACTGGGCTGGAGGGTCACCCAGCAATCTGCCCAAATCTGATGAAAGCTGCCACCTGCCCACCCCACCCCACCCTGCCTCACCTTTTGGGAGCTGCACGTGAATTTGATAATTTACCTATTTCAGGATTTCTCACACTTGGCATGATGACATTTTAGGGCTTCATTATTTCTTCTTGTAGGGGACTGTCCTGTCATACATCCCTGGACTCTACCTACTAGATGCCAATAACTACCCCCTTCTTAAGTTGTGACAACCATAAATGTCTCCAGACATTGCCAAATGTCCTCTGGGGAACAAAACTGCCCCAGTTAAGACCCGCTGTTCTAGGCCCATCCACTCACTGTTTTGAGGAAGGACTTCAGGTCCAGGGTGTGCTTAGGGGTTAAAGTTTATCTATAGTTAACAAGTCTTATAGTATCAGGGCCTTCCAAACGTCCATCGACTGATGAATGGATAAAGAAGATGTGACACACACACACACACACACACACACACTCTGGAATATTACTCAGCCATCAAAAAGAATGAAATCTTGCCATTTGCAATGACATGGATGGAGCTAGAGTGTATTATCTAAGTGAAATAAGTCAGAGAGAGACAAATACCATATGATTTCATTCATATGTGGAATTTAAGAAATAAAAGAGATGAACATATGGGAAGGGGGAAGAGGCAGAAAAAAGAGGGAAATAAGCTATAAGAGACTCTTAACAACAGAGAACAACCTGGGGGTTGATGGAGGGAGGTGGGTGGGGGATGGACTAGATGGGGGATGGGTATTAAGGAGGGCACTTGTTGTGATGAGCACTGGTGTTTTAGGTAAGTGATGATGAATCACTGAATTCTACTCCAGAAACCAATATTGCACTGTATGTTAAGTACCTAAAGTTTAAATTTTTTAAAAAAGCAACAAAAGAAAAAAAAAATATCGGGGCGTTGCTTGGGATTCTCTCTCTCCCTCCGCCCTTCCCCTCCCTCTAAAAAAAATAAAAAAAAATATCAAACTCAAGAGAGTGAGTCACAGGACGGGGCAAGCAGCCGCTAATGGGGTGGGACAGTGGGGCACATGAAGGGCACCCCAGAGAGAAGGCGAAATATGTTCCTTCCTTTCCAGTGTTGTTTGGGAAACTGCTATGACACACAGAAGCTGGGGTTTGGGTGGGAGAATATCTGAGTCTCCCAACCAAAATGGCGCCTGTGCCTTTAGAGAGCCAGTCAGGGACAATCCATTGACCAAAATGTGTTGCTCCCACAATGGGTAGCTCTGAAGCTAGATCACTCCCATCACTCCAGGAGGGGCCAGGCATGTTGAATGAATGAATGAATGAACCCTAGTTCCATCTTAAACTTACTGAGTGAGCATGGGCAAGAGCATTTAGTCCTTCTGAGCTTTAATTTGCTCATTTAAATAATAAAGACCACCTACCTGCCTTACAGTGGTCTGGTGGTGCCCGATGAACTGAGACCCTCTAGTCCATTCTATCACAAATGGGGGTGGATTGCTACAGGCATCTAGTGGGGTAGAGCCCAGAGATGCTGCTCAACATCCTACAATGCTGAGGGCAGCTCCTGACCCTGCCAACCAAATATGAATAGTGCCAAGGTTCAGAAACCCTCATAAACCTGAGGTCCTGGGTTTCTCCTATGTTCCAGGGAACTTGGGGTTGTCTTCTCCTGGGGAAGGCTGGGGGGTCTCTGCACTCCCCCATCCCATGGGAATAAAGGAATGAGTTAGGGATTGCATCTCTGTCCTCTGAGGTTGTCCTGATCTATCAGTGGGAAAATTGCTTACCCCCCCCCCCCATAGACCAGCATTTATGAGGTTGATGAAAGGACCAGGTGGTCCTGACCTGAGTCAGGATTTTTCTGACTACGGCCATAGGTGGCTGGCACTGAGTGACGTCAAGAGACTCACAGAAGATACCCCAACCAGGAGAGATAGTAGCTAAACACTAGCTAGTATCCCCAGTCTTCCCTTCCGGGCAGAGTAACATCCAGCCTTCCCACCACCCATCCTCCTGGTGGGCCCTAGAGGGGTCCTGGCACATCCAGATTACTCACTGCCAGGAACACCAATGGTGCCCAGAAGACATTTTCCACTTTTGTTCCCTCCCTGCCTCTCCTTTGCTCTTCTGCTGTCAACACCTGCTCCCAGAAAGTGCCTGGCACTGTTTGGCCGAGGACTGTGAACCATCTAGAAACACTACCCTCCCATAGGGATTTATAATTGAACATGCATTAAGACCTATATAATGACAGTTACATTTGCTACTGTTTGCCAGATCCTGGCAATTTTGAATATATTATCTCCTTTATTCTCTCAACAAGCCCTCCAGGTGTGTGTTATGGACAGTATGCCATTTTTCAAATGATGAAATCAAAACTTGGAGGAATCAAGTAATTGACCCGAGTCACTTAGCTGGTCAGTGGCAGAGATGAGATCCGATCTCAGACACATCTCCCTGCAGAGGGCATGCTCGTAATCGACTGTGGATAGACAGGTATAGGGGGTACTGCCTCTGGAGTGGCTGGAGCCCCTGAGCCAGTCACCCCCAGCTGCAAGAAGATGGGTCCCTTTACCCCAGTGGGCCACCTGTAATTATCATGGTCTTGAAAAAGGGCAGGAAAGACAGATAGCCTGAACTAAACTTTTTCCTACAAATGGATAGGAGGTCCATCAGGAAATTTTAGACATTTACCAATAGATGGCAATGATCGAGGGAAACAGGGAGATCTTTTCTATCCCCCATGGGAACAGAATCCATGATCTTTACAAGTTTATGGGAGGAGATGTGTCATTCTTAAGATTTCCAGAAGCTAGAGGCTTCCAGAAAACCCGAGGCGGGTCTGTTTTTTGAGAGGCCAACTTGTTGTGCTGATGGGGGGGTCCCACTTCCTGGAACCAAGCCCAGATAATCCTTTGCTTGCTCTGAAAGGACAGCTAGAGCCACTGGAAAAGCAACATTGCTCTGACTGGGGGGACCAGCTTTGCCCATTTCCCACCCCCATTCTCACTATTGCTAACCATCTCCTCAGACTCCTTGCCCTGCAAAATCAGTGCCGTACACTTCACACCCACTGGGAGGGCTGATTAAAAAAAGGAAAGTAGCAAGTGTTGGCAAGGACATGGAGAAATTGGAACTTGCTGGTGGGAATGTAACAGTGCTCAGCTGCCATGGAAAACTGTCAGTTCCTTAAAAAGTTAAATATAGAATTACCATATGAGCTAGCAATTCCACTCCGAGATATATACCCAATAGAACTGAAAACGAGTGTTCGAAAAAATACAAGTACACACATGTTCATAATAAGCACTATTCCCAGTAACTAAAAGGTGGAACAACTCAAATGTCCATCAGCGGATGAATGAATAAATAAACTGCAGGATATACATACAATGGAATATTAATCATAAAAAGTAATGAAGTACTGATGTGTGCTACCATGTAGATGAGCCTTGAAAACATCATGCTAAGTGTAAGAAGCCAGACACAAAAGGCTATATATTGGATGGTTCCATTGGTATGAAATATATAGAATAAGTAACTCCTTTGACACAGAAAGCAAACTGGTATTAGCCAGGGGTCGGAGAGAGAGCGAATGGGAAGCAGTTGCTTATGGGTACAGGGTTTTCTTTTAGGGAAATGAAAGTATTTTGGAACTAGATAGAGGTGGTAGTTGCACAATATTGTGAATGTACTAAATGCTACTTTAAAATGCTTAATTTCATCTTGTGTGAATTTCACTTCAATAAAAAGAATTCTTAATTTAAAAAAATTAGTGTCATAGTTATACCAGCCTGGGCAGGGAACCAGGCTGACGCATTATAAGAGTATTCTTCCTTAACCTCTATGTGGCGAAGCGTCTGATGATTTGGCGAACAATATCCGTCCCTTCTTCCAGTATCTGTGCTAGTTTTAACTCTGAGCACCTGTTTCCACCACACTCTCTCAGTCCAGATGCTAGTTACGTGAGTCAATTAATTCCCTCTCCTGGTTTTCTCTCATTTGTAACCAAAACAATCCTGAATGATACAGTCAGTTTCAAGGTTTCTGTGGGTCTGCTCCACACTGTACTCCTGCCCGCCCCGCCCCCACACTGGCTGCCTGGCTCCTCGGTGACATATAGTGCTTCCTTCCCAGATGCTGCCCGCTTAGAAAACCACCCTCACTCATATCTTTCAAAGCTTTTTCCGTTGTTGTTGACTTCAAAGCTAGGAAGTGGTTACTAAAGATGCTATTCTCTGTCCTCTCAGGAGCCAGGTAATTGAGGAGGTGGCTGGAGCCTGGCCCTGTTTTCTTTGTTCTGAAATATGGTGTTCTCACTTCCTGGCCTCCCTTTCTCCTCTCCCGCACCCCACCCTCCAGGGGTTTGGGCCCTTTGTTCTGGGTGCCCACCCCTACAAGGCCACTGCTTTCTACCCAGCCGTTTGTTTGCCCCAGGGAGGCGGCCAGTCACCTGAGCTGAGCTGCTTCCCTCCCACACACACACACATACACACCACTTTGTCAACAAGCTTGCTGGGATTACAACCACCGCAGCCTCTCTTCTTCTCAGGGACCCAACCTCTGGAGGCTCTCCAACTGTGCATATGTCACCTAAGTAACACCTTAGCCCATGAGAATGCATGCTGTCGGAGACATGGATTAGCTTATCAGATGAAATTAGTGTCTCCCTGAGGCCTGACGGCATGAGTCAGGGCAGAGAGCTTTTATAGAGCTCAGCAGAGAACCAGAAAAAGTCTAGGACTCTAGGACTGTGAGGCTGCAAACCAGCTTGTTTCTCAGCCCTGCTGGGAGCTGTCCAGGTGCTGACCTGTTTGAGTGCCATCTTCGGGGGCCACCTACAGACCTCCCCTGCCCTCCTGGGTCTTTCTCTTCCCTGCCCTGCTGCATTCAGCCCCATCTATGGCCTCCATTCCAGTGTCACTTCCTTTAACACCCTGCAACTTTCTCAGTGGTCAAAATGGAGAGGAGTCTTCATTCTGCTGATGGGCTCCCCTTCCCTTGGAACTGTTTTATAAGCAACAATCTAGTTGCCAAGGGGACAAGTTATGAGAGCAGAGGCTGAACAGCTGGTCTTAGGGGACAGCGAGAACAGCTTGGAGAAGGGCCAGAGGGAATACGAGCGGCTGCTCGGTCACCCGGCAGAGACACGAATGGCTGTGTGAACACTCCCAGGTTTCACACTCTGCTGCATCAAGAGGGGGAGAGAGCACATTCTAATGGAAGAAAAGAAATCCGTTTTCAGCAGGCCACATTTGGAGGCCTGACCAGGCACTTTAGTGGGCTATGGAGAGGAGAAGGGGCATTCGCTGGGGGCATGGAAAACTGCTCAGGCAGAACTCAGAGACAACAGAAAAAGGAGGGGTGTGGTGAGGTTTGACTGGGGGAAGTGTGGGGTAGAGGCAATGTCCCCGTAGACACCTCTTTTGCCAGCAAAGTCAAGTCCAGGAGGAAAAGAGGGAAACTTGAGAATGAATCTATGAACAAGGAAGAGACTGTGAGGAAGGAATCTCACCTGGAGGTTTAGCACAGACCCGCCTTCTAGGTTCCCCACCCAACCAGCTAGACAGAAAGCATCATTTCCTGACCCAGCTTCCCCCCTTGAGGAAGAACAGGGAACCAGTCTTTTGCTTCTTGAAGTCTAGTGTTCCTTGGGCCCTGAAAATTCTCAGGGCCAGTGGTCCTGTCATCCCAGCCTTCCCCGTTTGCCCAGGCATCCAGAATGTGTGGCCCCCAAACAGCTCCCGGGTTCCCCTACTGAGACCAGATCCTGCATGCCTGGGCCCTGACAGCTGGCCTCAAGATTATGGCCGCCGTGCCCACTCACGGCATGGGTGATGCTGACATGGACAGAGCCTGAACATGCCATTCTCCCTTGGCACTATAATTTGGCCATTTCCAGGGCAAATTACTTCTTTAAACCTCTGTTTCTTCATCTGGAAATAAGGGATAGTAATGTCCTAGCTCATCGGATTGTTCTAAGAACCAAATGTGTTAACACATAGAAAGCACTTAGCAGAGTGTGGCATGTAATTGATATTAGTTGTAATCGGTACTAATATTATTAGCCAGCCCTCCATAGGGGCAACTCTACATCAGCCTCAGTTCTTGCCCTGGCTTTACCCAGTTCTGCCCCCTGCAACCCTGACTTCTTCACTGGGCCCTTTTCCCCCACTTCCAACTCCCTTGACAAACACAAATACACTTCCCACATGTCTTGAGGTCATGCTCATTTTAAACTCCATCTGGCTCTGCTGAGAAACTCAGATCTCCTCCCTCCCAACACTATTGAAAGTGCCTTCATCTCTCTTACTGCTCAGCCCCCATCCTTACTGATGAGCACTTAGACCTGGAGTTTAGGGCTCCCCAGCGCATCTCCCCACTATACCAATTGTATAGCCCATATGCTTCTGCATGAATGAGTCAGGTGTAGGTACTAGAAGGTGTAAGAAAGGGAAGGAGGGAAGGAGAGATGAATCAGGTTAGGTTACATTCTGCAGTAGTAATAAATAACTCTCCAAATCCAGTGGCTTCAAACAACAACTCTTTTTTCCCCTTGCTTGTGCGGTGTCTATCCGAGGTCAGCAAGGAAGTTCCTACTCCTTGTAATCACTTCAGAGTGACATTCAGAGTGACAGAAGCTTCATCTTGACTAGTGTCTCCACAATCCCAAAGGCAGGGAAAATAGGATGGCAAAACACTCAGGGGCCCCTAAAGCTTCCACCTGAAATGACACATGTCATTTCTGCTCATATTTCATTGGCCAAAGCAGGTCCTCCATCCAAGCATAAATTAAAAAGGGCAACGAAGGAAACTCTTTCCATGGGGAGGGACAGGGGGATAGGGCACTGAGCACGAAAATATATAGCCCCCTACTGGGGAGTGCACACCATGTGGGCCTCTTCCCAACCAGTCCATCCCTCCCAGAGCACCCAGCTCCCACCTCTACCTCCAAGGGACCTGGCTGGACCTTTCCTCTTCTGAGACATAATTGGGCATTTTCCCTGACATGAATACAAGGCACATTTTACAAAACTGAATGTGCTCATGTGTATGTATATTTCTAATTAAGACCTAATGCATGAAGCCATCAGATTTGCTCAGATTGACCCAGGATTCAGAAAAAGCTGAGGTTTTATGAAACTCCTCAACCAATGGAGAATGCATGAATTATTGAAAGGATGGAAAAAGAGACCCAGGGAGGAAGGGCTGCTCCATTATTCATCAGGCCCAGAGTCCCCAGGTCCCCGAGCACTGCTGCTGGCTTTGACACCTACAGCATTTTCCCATTATGTCAACAGTGAGTGTTTCAAACACACCGAATTGGCAGCCTCCAAGCAGGGCTCCCACGCACGCCATCCACTGCCTACCTCATGATCTGAACCAGTCCGCAGCTGAACTGTGGGCTAAGAATGTTGATATGTAGAACCCACCTACCCTCCCTTCCCGGGGCTTTCTGCTCACAGGTCTCCAGGCCTGAGATCTAAAATCCTTAAAAGAAGCAGGTCTTTCACTTGGACCCCAACATGTCTCTCCAGTTTTCTCTCCCTCCATTTGCTCCCCCTACCCAACCCCAGACCATTCACCTTGCCCTGAATGTAATTTCATATTCTCATACCTTTGCCTATGCTGACCCCTCTGCCTGAAACTGCCTTCCAGTGCCTTTGCCTCCCCAGTGAACTCCTACCCATCTTTAAGACAAATCAGAGAATGGGCAACTAAATTCTGTTGGGAGCCCATGTGTTAGACCTTGGTGCCAACACTGTCTCAGTGAGGTGTCACAACAACCCAGGAAGGTGGGTGTTAACACCAGCGCCAGCTCCGTAATTTGTGGGGTCCAGTACAAAATGGAAATGCTGCCCCTCGTTCCCAACTGAATTCTGAGGTGATAAAAGCAGATCACGAAACCAGGCACAGAGCATTTCAAAGAGTGAGCAGGTCTTTGTGACTGCATACATTACAAGCCCATGAAGTCAACCCTGGTTACTGAGGAGTAAACCAAAACCCAGAGGAGTCAAGTAACACGTACAAGGTCACACAGCTAGCTAGGGGCAGGAGGCTGAAGACCTCGTTCCATCGAATGCAAACCCCTTTTCGCTCAACCACCCACCTCCCAAGGTATCCTCACTTGCCTCAGGCAGAATGGTGAGGGAGGAGGCTGGGAGCACCCCGGAAATTGATTTTTGTTTTAAAAGGTGCCTTCTGCAAACAATGGGTCTGTTCCTTCATCATGGGCATTGCAAGATGACCTAGAGAACAGCATTGCACAGATTAAAGAGGGAACTGATCTAGGAAGCAGGTGGCATTCCAGCATCCCTCAACTGACCCACAGGGGAGTCCATGCCCCCTGCCATACCCACCGTCACACTCTCATACCTTCCCTCTTCGGTTGCCTGAGGACTTGGCTGCTGCCCAGCTGAGGTGACCCTATAAAACACAGACGCCAGGGCAGCGTCTCTGGCCTTTGCTGGGAATATTAAGTGCAGACCTTAAGAAAGGCGTATCTTCTGGCTGCTATGTCCATTTTTCACCTTTTCACAGCACTGATCCAGCTCCACCAGTGTTTTTGTTTGGTGACTTCCCTCTTAACAGCTTGAGCCCTGGGGAAATGCATCTTACCGATATTCATTCATTCAGCGAATATTAACTATGCACCTACTGTATGCCGAGCCTTCTGCCTTCAAGGAGCTCACAAGCACAGCTGTGGAGACTGTCAGTAAACTCACCATTGCTAAAGTGGTGAGAGCTAGACGAGAGGCTCCCGGACCCACGTAGGGGAGAGAGAAATTAATTATTGGGTCAGAAAGAGCAAACTGAGTAAGGTCTTAGAGGATTTATAGGAGTTTTCCAAGTGGAGGAGAGGGCAAGTCAGGCAGAAGGGACTAGCACATCTGAAAGAGTTTGGGGCTGATGGGTATTGAGGGTTTGAGAGACGTGAGCACTTGTCCAAGGGGTGAGAGGCCTCTCCTCCTTAGGGAATTCTAGGGGGTGGGAAGGAGCACTCTTAGGGAAGTAGGAGAAGAGAGAAAAAGCTGGGCATTTTTTAGGCCAAAAATGCCTCAAATAGAAACTTGGGGCATCCTTCCCCAAAACTTCCAGTTGTCCCAATTCCACAGGGCCCCACTCACATGTGACAATGTTCTCCCATGATGCCCAGGTCAGATCTCAGCAGCAAAAGGGCTCCCGTTGGGGCTCCTGCCTTATAGTCTTCCACAAATATGTTCATTGCCGATGTCTTGTTATTGGCAACCTACTTTTGCCCCCAAACACATATATACTCCATGTCTTCTGCCATTTCATGGTCTATAGGGATTTTACTGACCCTCTAGCAGAACCTCCCTATGGCCTGGCTGGCCAACCTTACATCCTGGAGACCCCTTCTTGCAGGGAGGCGCCTCCTGCTTAGAGCAGAGGGCAGAAGCCGTTGCTCTGTGAGCAAGCCACACACGTTGGACAAGGCTATTGGTCAGGCCGGGTTGCCATTACAGAGAAATGGGCAAGCATTCAGGCCAGAAAGGGTAACCCTTGGGTGCCAACATCCAATCTGACTGAACAGGGCCACCCTGGCTCCAGCTGCAGCTTTCAAATTAGTCATCGATGAACAAATATTTTTTGAGCACCTACTGAGCGTCCAGGCCCCAGAGAATAAAGGAGACATATAGACTGAAGAAAGAAGAAATTTAAAAATGCTGGTTGCTACCATTTATTGTACATATATTTCCACTGAGTAGTTCGAAGAGGCAAACAATTTGCTTACTGCGACAGAAAGCAAGCATAGCGAAGCTTTAAAAGCACAGATCCTGGAGCCAGACTGAGCTGGGCTGCAATCCTGGCTCTGTCAAATTCCAGCTGTGCGTCCTGTCTCTGTGCCTCAGTTTTCTCCGCGGTAGAATGGGATTGTTGGGAAGGCTTTAAATGACTTCATACAGACAAAGCGCTCCGAACAGTCTACAACGCACAGGAAGCGATCAATACACACTCTGGCGTTGTTGCCGTGGTTGTTATTGTTAGTAACTGCCAAGCGGGAGCCTCTGGAATTTGAAAGGAAGTCTGACCAAAGTCAGGGGGTCTCAGGCAACCCCTAGCGGCCCCGAAAGCCTCTCCTCCCCTACCCCAGGCCCCTACTTTCCACCTGCAGACCTCACGAAGGTGCTTCCCGCCGACGTGCTCCCCTGCCGCGGTGGAGCCCAGCGTCCGCAGCCCGCCGCACCCGGGGGAGCGGGAGGGGGGGGCGGGGGGCGGGGCGGGGAGGCCCCGCCCCCGGCCCCGCCCCCCCGGCCTGCCCCTCCCTCTCCGAGTTCGCGGCTCCCGCGGCGGCGGCGGCGGCGGCGGCGGCGGCTGCTCGGCCTCCAGCGCGGAGCGGTTCGGCCGCACGCGACGGGGCGGGCGCCCGGGAACCTGGCGCCGAACCTCCCGCCCGGCGCGCCGAGCAGGCGAGGGACCTCCGACCAGGGTCAGGGGCCGCGGCGGCTCGGGTGAGGTAGGAGCCGGGAAGCCGGCGGGGAGACCCGCTCTCCCATGCCAGGGGGTGGGGGGTGGGGTGGAGGGGGGTGTGGGGGGGCGGGAGGACCATCTCCCGCCGGCGCCTCGGCCGCGGGGCGGGGCTGCCCCCCGTTACCTCGTCGCCAGGGGCAGGGGCCACCTTGTACCCCCGCGGGCGCGCGTCCGGGTCCGGCGCTGAGAAGGAAGGGGCAGCGTGGCGGCGAGTGCGCGTGTACACGCCCGTGTGTGCGCGTGTGTCCGTGTGTGTGCGCGCGTGTGCGTGTCGGGAATGTGCGGGGGAGGAGATGCCGCCCCCTCTTGGCCGGCGCTGCTGGGCAGTCTGGTTGCCCACTCCAAAGCTGAGGGCACGCTCCCACGACGGGCTTGAGTGGGGCTGGCAGAAATTATCCGGATAATGCGGGAGCGAAAGCCCACCACCACCTGTTGAGCGGGGCTGTCCATCCATGCCTCGAATTCCCCGCTTCTCCCTCCTGACCACGGGGGCAGCGAGGATGCCCAGGTCCGGCTGGGTGCAGGAAGGGTCGCGGCCAGATGCCGGGGAGCGGAGATGGACAGGCAGGGGAGAAGAAGCTGGCGGGGAGGGGGCCCCCCGCCTCCCGGCGGGCTGAGGGTGAGGGTGAGATTCCTACCCACCAGGCACACACCAGCACATTTCCCCCATCACTCCAAAGCCTCCCTCCTCCCCATTTTAATTACTTGAGCTGTCTCTGCCCTCATCCTAATTTGGCAACCCGTGAAGATGCAGTTCGTTAAAATTTTCAAAGTGAAGTCAAATTATCACTTCTTGGGACTGAAAGGGCTTTAAGAGGTAATTCCTGGAACCTGGCTGGGGAGGAAAGAGGATCCTATTCTGAGCCCCTCCAGGGCTGGCCTGGGTGTCGGTTCCCCGGGGCCCTGATGCAGCCTTGGGCTCTCATCTGCCCCTCCCCCCCAGAACTTGCCAGCCACCTCCATGTCCCCTTTTAGGGTTGAGGAAGCTCTTGTTCGGGGATGGGAAGGGATTCACCTGTTTTGTGGGATTATCAGTGACTGGACAAGAGCAGGACCCAGGACTGGGTCCCCAAGTGGGAGACAGACGTCAACCTCCAGCTGTCACGTGTGCTGGCTCCTACTCCGCACCATCCTAGGGAACAAAAGATGGGACTTCCTTCCTGGCCACCTCATGCCACTCCCTCATCTCTCTAAACCCCAAGGCTTGATGAATTCACAGCCCAGGTTGGGCAGGGAGGGTGCGGAGATTTTGGCTTCGATCTGATGTTCTGACTTCAGGACATCTCAGGACCACAGGCATCTTGGTGACATCTGCTGACTCCCCAGCCAGCCCCCCTCCCAGAGTCTCCTGCCTGCCTGAGAAGCCCTCGCTCTGCCCCAATTCTCTGCTAACTTAGCAGCTGAGATGGCTGGGGGCATCCCGTCACGGGGCCAGGTCCCCAGGGCGGCTAGAAAAGATGCAGTTTGTCACCGTGTCTCAGATGTCCCTGTCCCAGACTTCTGCCTCCGTCTTACATGTGGAAGGCCGTGGACACCCTGAGGGGTGGGGTGGAGCCAGGACTGCCCTGTCCACACACATCCAGTTGATGAGACGCCTGGCGTCCTGGCAGCAAGCCTGTGAGAGCTCAGCCATTCTCAGGCTGTGGGGTTCCAGGACTTGGGGCGGAGGAGGGGAATGCAGGGGGGAGGTTGACTGAATGGTTCCCACTTAGCTGGAGGAGGCAGGCCCTGTGTCGTCGTCATGGAAAACATGGGCTCCGGTCCCAGCTGGGTCACTGACTGTGTGACCTTGGCCGAGTGACAGAACCATCTGGACTCAGTTTTCTCGTCTGTGGAATGGGGCCAGGGCTGTTGTGTAAAGCAAGGACATAGATATCAGCGTCAGGCTCAGTGGAGGTGTTCAGGGCGGCTTGTCTCTGCTTCCTCCAGCCCCCATATGACTCTCAGCCCTCGGCTTTGGGTTGCTAGGGTCCCTCATACCATCCTCGGCACTGGGGCGAGTTGTGTGTTTTTCTATCAGGGTAGCTCAGAGATTGAACTCGGAGTCCCAGAAAGTGAGGATGCAAGGGTTGGAAGCCAGTCTCCACCAAGCCCTGCCCCTGGGGGAAGTCAGTGCTTTTGCCTCAGGCTTCCAGCCGTGGGTGTCCTGGGCCTGCCCCACGTAGCCTGCTGGCTCATTCCTAGGTGGTCACTGGGCATGTGCCTCTCTTTCATTCCATTCTGCATTGGGGTCAGCCTTCCTCCCTGGCAGAATTGGGGCCAGCTACATGTGACTTCAGCGGCACCAGGAAAACCCCTGCCTGCCAAATACCCTGTTTCCCCAGACCTAGCTGCCTGCCGTCTAATATTTCACCATTAGAGACTAGTTCCTTTGACTTCTGCCTTGTACCCATTTGTCAGCTATGAAACTTTATGACTCATTTAAAAGCGTTCATGGGGCACCTGGGTGGCTCCGTCATTAAGGGTCTGCCTTCAGCTCAGATCATGAACCCCAGGTCCTGGGATTGAGCCCCACGTCAGGCTCCCTGCTCCCTCCCCCTGCGTGTGCTCTCGAGCACTCACACGCGTGCTCTCTCTCAAATAAATAAATACAATCTTTAAAAAAAGAAAAAAGCTTTCAGGACCTTTGTGCAAGGGGAGAGGGAGAGAGCAGAGGAAGAGAGAGAAGAAAAGAGAAGGTGGGGAGAGCAGGGGAGGGAAAAAGGTACTAACTTTAACTGGCCCCAAAGTCTGCAGAGAAAGGGCCAGTTGTGAGCCCAAGGAGGGCCCAGAGAGAGAGGAAAACTAGGGGAGATGGGGCAGGGCAGGCAGCGGGCAGGGGAAGTTGTGAACCTCCAGTGGGAATTCTCAGTGGGAAGGGGGGAGGGTGGCCCACCGAGGGAGCTGGCGCAGGGTCTTGGCAGCCTGTTCCCGGGGTGAACTAGGCCCAAGGCAAAAGCATCCTTCCTTTTCTGCTGCTCCACCTTCCCGTTAGCGCATGGCCACGTGGCAGTTAATGTATTCTAGGGTGGTGTTCTCTGCGTTTGGAGAGCCTGGGCTCATCATGCTGGCTGTTTAAAGCTGTCAGTGGTGATTTGTTAGGTCAGCAAAAGGCCTGGGCTGAGCGGGGCCAGGGGAGCTTTCTACTCCTGTGATTCCCTGAACATCCCACGTCCTTCCTCAGAAGGAGCAAAAAGCACCTAATTCACTCAGACCCGCAGTCTCCTGGGCTGTGAGAAGCCTGGGGGCGCAGGCTCATCTGGGATCACCCTACAAGGCTTGTGGAGGTGGTTCCTTGCCCAGGTGGACACGTGGTCCTGAGTGTGGGGGCAGGGCTGAGAACTGAGTGTTCTGCTGAGGGGGGCCCATGAGCAGGCTGGATTCGGGGAGAGGCCGGCCAGCATCACTCAGGCCCTCACAGAGCCTGAAATGTGTTCTGGTCTTGGCTCATGACGGTGTGGCAGCGAGCCGTTGGCAGCCCATCTGGGCGCTGCTGAGAGCAGGGCTCAGACTAGAGAGAAGTTACTGGTCACCAGTATGGGCTTCTGGCCATGAACTCCCAAATAACAACCATTTTTTAAAAACTGAGATGTAGTTGACATTTAACGTTATATTAGTGCGATGAGCATTCTTGAAGATTATTTACAATGATACCTGTTCTTAGATAATGATGATGATGCAGCAGCTCTTCGTTCTTCTACAGAATCATTTATTGAGCACCTACTGTGTACGTGCTGGCGACTGTTCTGCGGTGGGAATACAGCTGTGGCACTGTGGACATTTGGGGCCAGATTATTCTTCTTGGGCTGTCCTGTGTGTTGCATGATGTTTAGCAGCATCCCTCGCCTCTACCCACTAAACGCCAGGAGCTCCCCCCCTCCCACCGTGACCACCACAAATGTCTCCAGACATTGCCAGATGTCCCCTGCGGGGCAGACTCGCCCACTGTTGAGAACCACTGGGGATACAGCTGTGAACAGAGCAGACAAAATTCAATCCCGTCCCCTTAGGGGCAAGCATTCTAAAGAGGGAGACGAACAACAAATATGCTCACGAGGGAAAATAGAGAGTAGGCTGTCTGTGAAAATGCTCGAGAGAAAGACAAGGCAAGGGCTGGAGGTTTGGGGGTGGGTGTGGGGGTGCCATTTTCAAAGGGGGCACCCACCATGTGACCAGGGGCCAGAAGGAGGGGAGGGAGCGAGTGAAGCAGAGGTCTGGGCAAAGAGCCTTCCAAGCGGCAGGAAGAGCAAGTCAGGGAGCAAGGACACGGGTGGCTGGGCGGGCAGCAGTGGGCCAGCTCCCGATGGGCCCTGATCCTGTTAGGGTCATGAGGGGGCCGTGAGGCTTTCTGCTTTCTCCCCAGAGTAAAGGAGAGCCGCGTGCTCGCTACCCGCTGGGTGCAAACACCATCCCAAGTGTTCTCCCACACCTATTCATACTGGTCCCACAAGGTGCCTATGATTTCCTTGCCTCATGTTTCAAGGCCCAGAAGGGCCAAGCGACGTGGGTGGTACAGTTTGGGACACGAACTTGGGCTGTCCGTGCTCTACTATCTGACATTGACTTCGGAGCCACGCAGAGGTGAGTTCAGATCCCACCCAGCTCAGTCGCTTAGTAGCTGTGTGTGGCCTTGGACGAGTCCCAGAAGCTCTGTCAGCCTCGGCTCTTTCAGGGACTGGTGCATTGTCCCACGTCCCCGGTGGTGCGGCCCGTGCCAGCTCCCAGGGTCCCCCACTCTCGGTGCGCGCGCGCCGGCGGGAAGCCAGAGGGCAGGCAGCACCCTCCCCTGTCTCCCGGCTCCGGGCCCTTGTTCCGGACACGTGCATCTATTCACTGAGCTGCAGCGAGGCCATCTGGTGAGGTCAAGGCCGGTATCTCCCGAGGTCAAGGGAAGTTAAACCCTCCCGCTCCCTGTCCCCCTCCCTCTCCGAGGGCTGAGGAGGAGGAACCAGAGATGTAGTCACTGGCTGCTAAGTGCAAAGCCCCGATGGGACGTAGGTCTCTCGGGTGCTCGGGGGGCAAGCGTTCACGGTGCCGCACGCTCAGCCAGCGGCCACGGAGGTGCAGGCGTGACACGGGGGGAGAGAAGCCTCGGAAGGGAAGGACGGACAGGACTTTTCAAGAACTGCATTTTGGGAGGAGGTCTTGAAGTTTGGATGACCCTCCTTTATTTTCTTTCCTGTTATGGCAGAACAATTGGGAAATGAGACTCATTGTGTGTAATTCCAGACAATAGAATCTGAATCGGCGAGAAAAAGAAGTTACTAGGAGTCGCCCTGGTGAAGCCTCGGGCAAACTTCTGTGCACTTGGCGTTGCTGCCCAGCGTGGGGTTCCCCACCTCCCCAGAGTTCAAGGCCAGGCTGCCTGGATCACTGCCCAGCAAGGAGGCTGCAGGAAGCGTTCCTGCTCCAGGAGTCTGGACGTGCATGAGCCCTTCATGGAGGGAGACAGCGTGCCATCGACTCAGACACCTGCCCAAGGGCAGAAACCGAGGCAGCTGACATGGGTTGGGGGTGGGGTTGGGTAGAGGGGGCTGATCTTGCCTGGAAGCCTGGAAAGAAGCCAGCTGGCCCTGGGTGAGGGAGGCAAGAACCCCTGGAATAAGCCAGTATTCCAGGTGCCCTCCCAGTGGGGATTCTTGAGCAAAAGGCGGCAGCTGCACCAGCAGCTCGGCATGGGGGGCGTGCCTGGGCGGGAAGGAAGATCCTGGCTCGAGCAGGAGAGCCTGGGTCGGGGAGGAGGACATCCACACACTGTGGGGACCTGAGATGATGAGCCTCAGCAGATCTGTGCTGTCCGTCCCTTGGGAGCATGGGTCCCTGGGGAGTTCTCCCATTAAGAGGAGACAGCAGGGATGACAGAGTAATAGAAACTAGCATCTCCTGGGGGCTTACCATGTGCGAAGTGTTGTGTAAGCTTCCTGCTGTCCAGTCCTTACGAGATACACCTTCCTGTCATGGCCGTTTTGCAGACCAGGAATCAGGCCTGGCTGGTAAGCATTGGCATGGGGATGGAAAGCTAGGCTCCCAATCAGGAGTATACTGGGCAGTGGGTGGATGGAGCTCCACCGCTCTGTGTGACCTTGGGCAAGTTCTTGTCTCTTTGAGCTTGAGTTTTCCTGAGTTGTAAAGTGCAGGGGAGAGGAGTTACACCCAGGGTTGGTGTGACGATCAAATCAAAACGGAGACAACAGACATCATACATCAAACAACAAAATATGCTGGGTATGTGGGGGCCGCTCGCTTTGTCTTCCTGGCTCCGTGGACACGGACCCTGGCCCCCCACTCCGTGATGTCCGAAAGAGGTTCTACTGAATTCTGAGGCCAATGGATCCTTATAGGCACCTTGTCAGTGACCCTGGCCCCAAAGCCATGGTCAAGTGCAAAGGCAGTGGGTATAATGACGATTGCTCCCATACATATCCCCTACTCTGGGTCTCCCCAGCTTATCTAACTGTCAGGCAACTCTTTGAGGTCATTATCATTAACCATATGTTATAGGTGAAGAAACTAAGGGACAGAGAGGTCAGTTAACTTGCCCAAAGTCAGCCGGATCATAAGTGGTAGAGCCAGGATTTAAACTCAGGGAGCCCAATGGCCTTTCTGAGACCCTTGGAATTTGTAAAAAGGAAAATGTAACCAAGTCGCCAGGCACAGGGTCTGACTCTTCCAGAATTCTCTTCTCCTTCCCTCATTTAAAGCATAAACTCCTCACCAGACAGGAACAAAGGACTCAGCTTAGATATCACCTCTTCCAGGAAGCCTTCCCAGGTGTTCCTTAGGGGCCCTTGTTTGTGCTTCTGCAGCATCCCCAGCACACCTCCATCAGCCAGCTTGCCCCCAGCACTGCCAGCATCCGTTCTTCTCCTCCCTCCCCACTAGGCCAGGGGCTTGCCCAGGGTGCCTGCCACCTGCTTGCTTAATAATGACATTTGCTCTCGCTGGTTACAGAAATCAGTCCCCAGTGTTTCCTTTGCACTTTACAGATCTGCCTTCCCCCACGAAGCTCGTGTTCACCAGTAGCAATCATGATACCTCCCAGAGGTCAGTTACTTCTGTCCCTAGACTCCAGGGCATGAGGTCTCTGCCTGCTCCTGGAGCCAGTGGAGCTCCTGGTTCTTGATGTGCAGCAACAAGATCTTAAAAACATGTCAGGTGGCCCAGTGGGTTGGGTGTCTGCCTTCGGCTCAGGTCATGATCTCGGGGTCCTGGGATCGAGCCCTTCGTCGGGCTCCCTGCTCAACAGGGAGTCTCCTTCTCCCTCTACCTTTCCTCCTACCCTGGCTTGTGCCCTCTTTCTCTCTTGCTCTCGCTCTCCCTCTCTCTCAATAAATAAAATCTTAAAAAAACAAACAAAAACATGTCCCACCTGCCCCTCAGGTGCAGGGCCATGTGGTATGTGAAAGGTGTGGCCCACAGAGGCGGAGTTCTCTGACATGGGAGGGAAAACTGGGAGGGAGGCTGGGATTTCCTGAGCCATTACCTCATGCCGGCTCCGTGCCCAGTGTTTTGTGTCTAGTCCTCCTCTAACCACTTGGCAATCCCCCTACCCCCCCCCCAAAAAAAATTGCTTGGATAGACACGTTTCAGTATGCACTCCTTCAATTCTGATGAATCGTGTGCTTTGATATAAATAGATTCAATCTTTAGGGGATTTGATTGTGGTAAAATACACATAACATAAAATCTACCCTTTTAACCATCTTCAAATGTACAATTTGGTGGCCCTTAGCATATTCAAGCATTGTGTAACCATCACCACCTTCTAATTCCAGAACATTTCCATCACCTTCAAGGGAAACCCACCCACTAAACAGTCACTCCCCATTCCTGCCTCTGCCAAGTCCCTGGCAACCACTCATCTGCTTTCTGTCCCCATGCATTTACCTATTTTGGACATTTCATATAAATGGAATCATACAACATGTGGCCTTTTGTGTCTGGCTTCTTTCACTTACTACCATGTTTCCCAGGTTCATCCATGCTGTATCAACGCTTCATTCCTTTTTATGACTGAATAATATTCCATTGTGTGGATATACTACATTTTGTGCATCCTTTCATTCACTGATGGGCATTTGTCTACCCTTTGGCTCTTATGAATAATGCTGCTCTGAATATTCATGTACAAATATTTGTTTGAACACCTGTTTTCAACTCTTTTACTGGGCCGGATGGTAAGTCTATGTTCAACTTTTTGAGGCCCCACCAAACTCTTTTCCATGTGATTGCACCATTTTATGTTTCTTTTCCTTTTTTCTTTTTTCTTTTCTTTTTTTGTTTGTTTGTTTAAGAGAGGGAGCATGCATGTGGCCAGGGGGAGGGGCAGAAGGAGAGGGAGAGAATCTTAAGCAGACTCCACACCCAGCGCAGAGCCCAGTGTGGGGCTCCATCTCATGACCCTGAGATCATGACCTCAGCCAAAATCAAGAGTGGGACGCTTAACCAACTGAGCCACCCAGGTGCCCCTCACCATTTTATGTTTCCACCAACAAGTGTATGAGGGTTCCAGTTCCCCCACATCCTCACTGAAACTTGTCATTTTCCTGAAAATCTTTTTTAAGTATGGTTACCCATATTTTATAAGCATGTGGGAGCTCAGAACAGTTAAGTAAGTTGTCCAAGGCCACACAGCTGTTTGCTGGCCGAGCCAGAGCTTGAGCTCAGGTACTCTGCACTCTTGACGGTCAACCTCTTCTCTTCCAGTGCTCATATGAGGCCGGGGTCCTAGGTTTAAGGTCCATAGGAATTTCCCTCTGTTCCTGGCTCCGGCCTCTGCAGCTGGCATTCCCCCGCCTAGCACAGCTTGCCCTCCAGATAGAGGTCCCCCTGAGTACGGTGCTGGGAGCACGGTGCTGCCAGCCAAGAGAAGAAAGCGTTGGCATGCAGGAAGCAGTGCCTACCCCCACGGGATAATACATTCAGACACCACCCACCCCCAGCCATTGCCTTAGGAGGCAGGCGACTCCTTGCATAAATCTCACTTGGGCTCAAAATAGGTGACTGTTCCCTGGCGGGTGACCTTGGCTTGCACCTCTTCATCCTGGAGACCCAAGATACCTTGGTCAGCCTCTCCTTGCTCTTCCGAAGGAGCTCGGGGGCTGGCAAATGCATAGCGCCAAGACCACCCTTCCAGGGCACGAGGCACCCCTGTGATGGAGCGCAGGGGGTGGGATGTGAGTGATATGGTCAGGAGGGCCCCCACTATTTCCTGGAGAGGATGTTGTCTTCTGGAGAAGGTAGGCAGGATTCGCTCTGTGCATAGAAAATGCTTTTATTTTTTTTTTTAACTCGGCATCAGGATAGTCTGATCACTCTCCACACCCACCTTCAACTCCAGCCCTACTGTGAGACCACCTCTGGCCTTGCCCCTGCCCCATAGCAGTCATCTGGACCTTACTCCTAGATCCTAACCCTGATAACCTGAGCCCCGCAGCCTGACCCTCCGGAATACGACTCCTGTTTGGTACTGTGGAGCCACTGGGGCTTTGTGGTCTCAGAAGCCAGGCGCAGAGCCCACACCTATGTCTCAGTGTCTGGGTGACCTCAGGCCAGTGGAGTGTCATCTCTGAGCCTCGGTTCCCACATGAATGCGCAACGTCCGTGTGGCACTCCCAGAGTCATCACGAGGACTGAGTTCTGAGATCGTTGCATAGAGAAATAGCTGGAATGCTGCCCGATCGAGGCAAGAATTCACAAACGCTAGCCTCCTGAGGCCCTAGTTCCCAGGAGAGCCCTGGTCAGCTGTAGAAGGGATGGGTGGGGTGGCCAGAGCCCTTTTGGACTTCAACAGTCCAGAGCATTTGTAGCCGGAATCCCTACGCACCTTCAGACGCAGACGCTGGCACAGAGAGCACGGCACCCCGCCCTAGCCACGGTAATGGTGCATGTCGGGAGAACCGCGATGTAATTACCACCCGAGCAAACCCGAATGGAGGGCTCCTGTGTGCCGGGCACGATGCTGGCTGAGTGACCACACGTGACTCAGTCCTCATGCAGCTGCACGGAGGGGGTTCTGTTTTCATCCTCCCTATGTAGATGCAGAAGCAGAGGCACCGAGCGGTGAGGCCACCTGCCCAAGGTCACAGAGCTGCTAAGTGACGTAGCAGGGATTTGAACCCAGAGCAAATTTGAATGAAGGACCCTTGACTTTTGTAACTTCTTGGGATACAGCCCCAGGTATGAACTTGCAGTGGGTAGGTCCTTCCACGTCTCATGCTTCCTTTGCTCTGGGGGGTGTTGATTGCCCCCTGAGGACACAATGAAAAGGGCCCCAAGATGGGGGCCCCCATTCAACCGTCATGTGCTGCCCCTTTCTGGAACCTTCTGTGGGACGTTGCTCCAGATTTCCAGGCAGCCCTCCCCCCCGTGCCTTTCCCTCATCCCACTCCCACAGGAAACTTCCAGAAGCTTGAGGGGGGAGCAGCTGCCAAGTGCTAGGAGCTATGCCCAGCCCCACATACCCTACTGTATTTCATCCCCTTAGCACTTGTGTGAGGACGTATTATCTTACCTTCCTAGTTAAGAAGATGGAGGGCCTAAGAGGTTAACCGAAACGTCCAGATGAGAGCGCACAGTATGCCACACAAGTTGGGGGGCTGGAGGCTCACGGCCGGAGCTTGGCTGATGACAGTGCCAGGTGTGGGCTGGGCCCTGGGTGTGAGTCACTTCATGCACTCCTCGCTCTGTCCCTAAGATAGGTGCTGTGACTGCCTCCATTAAGAACAAGGCTCTGCAAATTCAGACTAAAGGATTACTGGCTGAAAATGCTATTTGCACAGTTGGATTTCAGCTCAGCTTTGAAGGTATTTGAGCCTAAGGCAGGTAGGAATTTTTCTCTGCAAGAGAGATGGGTTTGGGGCTATGGTAGAGGCCCCGCTTCCCTCCTTTAGCCTTCTCTCTCACCACCCCACCCAGCTGGTGACCAATTTCAGTCCCTGCTGACAGTCCCCAGTGCTGGGAGCAGAGAAGAGCCAGGACATCCAAATCAGATAAGTAGGTGGCCCTTGTGCATTGATTGAGAACGGGTTGTCAACCGAAGTGCCAGCAGGCGACGGCTAGCCATTAAGGGAGCACGGCTGGGTTCACCCGGCTTCAAGATCAATTCATATCAAAACCACAGCCAACATTTGTTTTCCGTTGTGCTTCTGTGGAGGGAAATAAAAAATGGGAGGCACAATATAGAGACATCATTCTGCACTATTGATTTCTTCCACTCCCTCCTCCTTCCCTCTGGATCGGAACATCTGTCTCCCTCCTGATGAATGTGTTGTTGTGGGAAGGATGAGGAACACTCATCATGTGAGGGGCCCCGGAGTCACCACACCGGGCAGGAGGGGCTGTGGAGGGGAGAGAAGTCAGCCAAGGGAGGGAGGCAGAAACAGCCCGCTGTGTCTGGTTACTACCCCGGGGAGGGGCAGATCCAGCACGGGTCAGCTCGGGGGCGGGGAGGGGGGCCTGATGCCAGAGTCCTGGAGGTTGCACTTCCTGGGGTCTACCTGGGAAAGCACCGTGCCCCTTTGTGGGGAGAATGGGATGAACACAGGCAGAGGACTGTACCCCAGAGGATGCAACTTCACATCCTCCCTGGGCAGGACACCTCTCTCAACCTTGGTCTTCTTGCCTGCAGAATGAATCATGCCATTCATAACTCCGTGTTCCTAGACTTGATAAGAGGATCCAGGGAGGTCACAAACCCGTATGAAAGTATTTCATAATACATCATTGATGCCGAGGGTCAAGGTCAATGCAGTAGATCAACAAACCCTTGTGTGCCGTGTGGTTTCTCCCTGTTTGCCTGATGACTGACCCCAGGTCCCTGAGTGTATAACCTTTGTGGGATCAGAGAGTCAGATGACAAGGTTTAGAGCACTATGAAGGTGTAGAATTCAATAACCCGAGAAAGAAGATGAGGTAGAGGAATTAAAACCCCTTCTTCCTCCAGGAGGCAGGTCCCAGGATAGCTCCCTGCTGGTCTGGCCAGGAGCTGAGCTCAGTCGATCATCAACAAGCCAGTGGAGGTGAGAAAGCAAGTCAGTAGTCATCCTGCCTCCAGCCCCGTGAGCTGCTCAGCTCCTGAGAGCAGGCTGCAAGGGAACACCATCCACAGGTCTTCGCGACTCCCCAGTACTCCCTTGCTGGTGTGGGCTGCTTGCTTCATTCCCTCCTTGTATGCCCCCCTCCTCCTCCATGGTAGCCCCATTCCTGCGCTCTCAGCCATGGACTGAAATTGACAAGGGGAGGGGGCCTGAGGACCCCCATTAACGGCTTGCAGAGTTCCACGTGACTTGGGCATTGCAGACGGAGGTCAGCTATCCATTAAGCTATGGAACTGAGCACTCCACTTAGCGGTGTATATGGGACACAGTTAAATAATGAAAATAAAAATAGAACATTGCAAGAGCCTGGGGCAGGCTGGCTTATGCCCCAGGAAGAAGCAGAGAAGGCCATTCCAGGGAGAAGGGAGGGAATTCGCTGTCAGCCGCCCCCTGCCATGATGCTGCTCTGGTTTAAAATATGTGTTTTTCTTTATATATAGGTCATCTTTTGTTAATTTTTAACTTAAAGTTCATATATACGTATACACGCATGCGCCCCAAGTGGAGAAAATCTGTGCTTCTTCGATAGCACGTTGGGAAATTCAGAAAAGTAGAGAGAGGCAGTCTTCCCTCCTCTCCCCCAATCCACATTTCTGGGTGAGGGTGTTCGAGATCTCTGGTACCACGCCAGGAACGAAAGGGAATGAAAAGGGCACCCGTGAGCTCCAGGCTGCACCACCACAATCAGCCAGCAGGGGGCAAGTCAGCCACCTGCCTTCTTACCCAGTCTGGCATTGTCCCTTAGTTTCAGGAAGACAACTAATTAAAAAAAGGGAAAAAAAGATCATTATGTCACTTTAAAAACGTGCTGCATATTTATTAAACAAAATTGGGGAAAATAAATAGTAAAGTAGGAAGAATAAACAAATTTATCCATCCTCCTACTATCAGAGCTGCACTCTTAATATTTTTCTATTCGTCATCCCAGATTCTTGATTTACAAATTAGCAAACAAATTATTGATATTTTGCATCCCACTTTTTTTTCATTTAACACTGTCTTACCAGCATTTCCTTCAATGACAACATTGTCACTGAGGACAGGAACTGTCCAGGAATTGTCCATTGAGTGGATAAAGCCCTAGTTCATATAACCCTTCCCTTTCAGAAAGGCATTTTGGTGGTTCTGAGCATTTTGCTACTACAAGCAACAGTGAATAAACACCTTTGTGTATTCTTGTACTTATATCTATTTCCGTATCAGCAATTCCCAGGAGCTGAATTTTTGGGACCAAGAGTAACGAACATACATAAGGCTGGATGCGTGTTGCCAAGTGACTTTCCAAAAGGGAAACCCCACTTTACTCAGTCACCAGCAGAGTGTGAGTGTTACTCTTTCAGAGGTGAAGTTGTTGTTTCTAATTGAGCTTTTTCTTTTGAGATCGTTGTAGATTCACAGGCAATTGTAAGAAATCACACAGATCCCATGTACCCTTTACCCAGTTTCCCCCAATGGTAACATCTACAACATTACATCACAAAGCAGCACAACCAGAGTTTTGACTTGAATGCAGTCGAGATGCAGCACATTTCCACACCACGGGGACCCCTCCTGTTGACCCCCCCCATCACCGCCCCCCACCCCTCCTCACTCTGGTCTCCGATCCCAGCAACCACTACTCTGTTCCTCCATTTCTTCATTTTTGTCATGTCAGGAATCTTACATAAATGGAATCCTGAGGCAAACTTTTAAAGAAAGTTATTGTCAAAAAACAGATGAAACAAGATTACAAGCAGAAGAACTAGAGAAAACACATTTTTGAATTGGTTAGTCTCCAGGCCAGCACTGTCCAACAGAAATAGAACACGAGCCATGTGATGTCATTTAAACTTTTCTACACCTGCATTAAAAGAGTGTAAAGATATAGTAAAATGAATATATTGTATGTAGCTCAATATGCCATTTCAACATGTAATCGATGTTCTAAAAACCACCAATGAGATTTTTTTACATTCTTTCTCTGTAGTAAGTCTTAGAAACCTCGTGTGGGTTTTGTGCTTACAGTGCGTCTCAATTTGGACTGGCCACACATCAAAGCATTCTAGAGCTACATGTGGCCAGTGGCTGCCATATTGAATAGCTCTGCTTTAGTCCAAACTGAACTGAAGACAAACCATGGGGTCTGTACATCTCCAGGCTTGTGAGCGTCCCCATGTTGGCTCGTGGCTCTCAACCTTGGCCGCACCTTGGAATCATCTGGAATTTTTTAAATCTTGATGCCTTACCCCACCCCCACCCAAGCAGAGAGCCAGATATAATTGGTCTTGGGAACAACCCAGCATGGGGATTTCTTTTAAACTCCTCAAGTGACACTAACAGGCAGCAGGGATCGAGGGCGACTGGTATAAGGGTTTGAGGTTGTGTCCTGTCTGATCCTGTCTGGCCGTGGGATTCTGAGAGAGGCCCTGGAGATGACTTCTCTTTTCTCGTCTCAGTTCCTGACCTGGCTTCTTAGAGAGCAGGCCCTTTCCTCAGAAGCAGTTCCTGAAGGTTTCTGTGCAATCTCTGCCTTATTCACTGGAGACAGTTATCAAGGCTAGTTTTCAAGGGGGATGCACACAAGCTTCCTCACCCATTGCTCCCACCCCACTGGCGCCATCTTGTTACCCTGAGTATTTTTCCCACTGGGATCAGCCTCCTTGGTGGCCAGTCTTGCTTCCTTTCTGGATCAAGGAATGAAGATGGACACCGGCAGAGAGCCCACGACCTACTTTATGTCATGGAATCCTCGCAGCCGCTCTGTAAAGAAACGATCATCCCTGTATTATTGATGACACTCGGAGAGGCTCAGTGAGTTGCCTGAGGCCCCACGGCCCCCACTGCACTTCTGGGCTGGCCTTGACCAAATGGGCCACTGGCAATATGAACCGAGCAGCCAGAACAAGGCTGAGGTTCATGCTCATCCTGCCTTGCACCTCTTTTTCCAGACCAGGGCCTCCACATCTGATGGCTCCCGGGCCTATGAGGTATGTCAATGACTGAGAGGAAGGGAGGGTAGCCCTTGCCTCCCCCACCTTGTCGCCGACCATCCCAGGCCCGGTGAAAGGTGACATCCCCCCACCCCTTCTTGGCCCTCTATTCCCTCCCCAGGCTTTTACTTTGTCATCCAGTCAGGAAATAAGAAAATCTGTCTAAAAACTCTGTAAGCACTCTGACTTCATCTCTTGAAGGTCGTGAGGCATCTGTTGGGGCACTAGACCTCCAGGGACCCTCCAGGAACCACTGGCCCCCCCTCCTGGGACTGAGGGAGCCCATGGACTTCCATCCCACACCCCACACAGCCATGGGCCTCCTGACTCACAGGAAGGGCCATGCTCCCAACCAGGCCATCAGGGGACCTCAGGTTGGCCTAGACATCATTTCATCTCAGGTCACGGGGGCGGGGAGCAAAAAGCAACACGCTGAGAGCAAACTGCTCAGAGAAACGCGTCATCCCCTTTTATGCTTCTCTCTCCTTGCCCATCTTGTTCCAGACTATCAGCCTGAGGTGGCTGACACGTCATCTTCCTTTCTGCACTAACGTTCAGGAGTGCTGGAAATCCGGGCTTGGGGCTCTCGTTCCTGGGCCCACAGCAACCTGGCTGGCTCTCTGTCTGACCTAGGGCTTGGCACTCAGTGGGCCAGGGCTGGGCCGCGTGGACAGGAGCAGGGGATGGGATGGTGGAGCGAGGGGAGGCATGACTATGCGGGCCACATGCCATTAGAATCTTGAGTTACGGTAAAATATGCCAGAGGCTGGGAAGCGGTGCTTGGTGGGAGGTATTTAGGGCAGAGCGTGCACGGGGTGCTTTGTAACCTGGCCAGGCCACATGGATTATCTTGCGAGAGTCCTCAAGCAGCAGCGTGCCCCTCGGGGGGAGGCCTGCCCTTTGCCAGGCTCCCAGCTCGCCTCTGGGCCCCAGGGCAGTCCAGGCAGCTTCTCCAAAGCCAGACTTGTTTTCCTCCCCAGGCTGCCCCCACCCCTCCTTTCTGCCTTCTCCCAGAAGAAGGAATCAGCAGCAGAAGAAATATCTCTCCTGAAACCTAAACATGCTAAGCATGGAGGGGGGCTGGCCGTGGCCAAGAATAGCTCTGAATGTCCAGCAGGAAACACTCAGTTGCTTTTTTCTGCTTCCCTCCTCTCTTCCTCCTCCTCCTCCGTGATCACTATTTATATCACTACTTTTTATAAGGAAAATCTCTGGCTTGTCCATCCACCTGAGTGATGCAAAGACCAAGGACCAAAGGACTTGAAACCTTCAGCCCTTTTATCTTCGGCAAGAGGCTGATTGTGTTGAGAAAAAAATCAGAACAAAGTTTGCACTTGACAGTCAGGAGTCTCCACTTTTTGGAAGCGAGTTTCCAAGGTGGTGAGCTAAGCACTCTGGAAACCTAAGCAGGGCACCCCTACGAGAACCCGTCCGAGGGATGAACAAGAGGCAGTCCAGCATAGCAGAGGGTAAGGCCAGGTACCTCGGTTCAAGTCCCAGCTCCCCCGCTTTCTGGCTGGGTGACCCCGACCCAAATGGAAACCCAAATCTTCTTTAGAAAAGACAGGGTTGCATACTTCACCAACCCCCCCAAATGGCTTAACCACCAACCCCCCACCTATAAAGTGGGGATAATGACCAGGGTTAAGATGAGCTGTGTGCACTTACTATGCGCCAGGCTACTGTTCTTATTTTAAACTAGGTGCATTTAAACTAGCTCATTTAATCCTCATTACCCTATGAAGATGTTTCTACTAGTATTATCCTTATTTTATTTTATTTTTATTTTTTTCATTTTTAAAGATTTTATTTATTCATTTGAGACACAGAGATAGAGCATGAGCAGTGGGGGAGGCAGAGGGAGAGGGAGAAGCAGGCTCCCCACTGAGCCAGGAGCCCAACGTGGGGCTCGATCCCAGGACCCTGGAATTATGACCTGAGCCAAAGGCAGATGCTTAACCATCTGAGCCACCCAGGCGCCCTTATCCTTATTTTAATAACCGTGCCTACCGGGGCGCCTGGGTGGCTCAGTCGGTTAAGCCGCTGCCTTCGGCTCAGGTCATGATCCCAGCGTCCTGGGATCGAGCCCCACGTCTGGCTCCCTGCTCGGTGGAGAGCCTGCTTCTCCCTTTCCCTCTGCCTGCCGCTCTGCCTACTTGTGCTCTCTCTCTGTCTGTCAAATAAATAAAATCTTTAAAAAAAAAAAAAAATAACCGTGCCTACCGCAAGGGGTTGTTGCAAGGATGAAGTGAATTAATCCGTGTAAATTGCTTAGAGCTGTGTCTGGGTCAGCCTGCAGGAATCAGGGAGCAGAAGTGTGCACAGGTGAGAGAAGCAAGCAGACCCCAAATCAGGGCAGCTGAGGACAGGAGAAAACTCTGGGCCCAGCTCCCTCTGCAAGCTCTTGCAGACTGGATCTGATAGATGGCCAGTGTCCCCAAAATTAGATCAGGCCTGAACATTTTTCCTGTCTACGCATATTAAGACACGGGGCACGAAGTTGTTCTGGCTGGCTTGTATTTCGCCCAATAGCTGTGAGGGCAGTGATGTTACAGCTCAGCCCGCGCTGCCGGCCGTGTGAGTGGGAGGAGGTGGCCACACGAGTGGGCTTCTGTCAACAATTAAGACTTTGTGCCACTGAATGATGTAGTTTGCAGCTCTTGTCACTGCTCTGTTTAAGTGGAATCTAAAAGAAGAAGGAGGGACGCCTGGGTGGCTCAGTCGGTTAAACGGCTGCCTTCGGCTCAGGTCATGATCCCAGGGTCCTGGGATCGAGCCCCGTGTCGGGCTCCGTGCTCTGCGGGGAGCCTGCTTCTCCCTCTGCCTCTGCTGCGCCCCTGGCTTGTGCTCTCTCTCTCTCTCTCTCTGACAAATAAATAAATAAAACCTTTAAAAAAATAAAAGAAGGAAGTATGCAACCCTGTCTTTTCTAAAGGGGATTTGAGTTTCCTGCAAAATAAGAATCCATGTCTGTTGGGGTGGAAGTTAGGGGGGCGGCTCCTTTCACGTGGGGCTGGCGGGAGGGCTGGCCAGGACTTCTGCTGGCGGGATCCCTGATGTGCCACACAGTGAGGGTGTGGCTGGGCGGGGCGGAGGGGAGGGTGTGCCTACGACTCGTGGCGACTGGCAGGGCTGGGAGCTCCAAGGTGCCCACATATTTACAAGAACCCACCTCTGTGTTGTTGAAGGGAGTAGAATTCTTTACATTCGTGGGTCAAATGGAAAAGAGGACTGGTCTCCATCACTGCATGGGGGAGAAATGCCCAGAGCCTGGGTTTGGGGGCCAGACACCCCTAAGTTTGAATCTAATCTCTGTCACTTAATGAGCTGAGTGACCACTGTGTCTTCAACCTCGGGTTCCTCTAGGTAAAGAAAGAATAATAATGCGACTTGGCAAGGTAGATCTCAGGACGAGATTATGGATGCTCAGTAGATAAATGGGCCCCACAAGTGGCAAACCGCCATCACCCTCTTCATCATCGTGGTCATTGTTTGTCCTGTTCTGATGCTCACATTCCATGGTCTTCAGTGCATGTTTGCGCCTGGCATGCATTCATAATATGGGCATGTGAACTAAAAATAACCGTCTCCATTACCTGCAAAGCTCTTAAATCAGCCACGGTGGTGAGTGCCCTACACACCCCTCCCTTTATTAAGAGCTTCCAGTCTGAGCTCCTTAATATGTATCAATTCACTAGTCCCCCAAGCCCCCCTGTGAGGAAACATCGCTATAATTCCATTCTACAGGTGAGGAAGCCATCCGAGTAGGTCTTTATGGGAATCATTCAGTGAAATCCTCAGACAGCCCACCAAAGCGGGTATCTCTCCAGCCAGGAACTGAATCTGAAACTTTGATTCATTGAGCCACAGAAGGGATGGATGGCTAGAGAAAGGGGATAGAGGAAATGGAGCTCTTGTCCCACCCAAGTCCCTGTGGGGGGGGAGGGGGGCTCAGCAAATGGGCAGAGGTGGGGATCCACCAAGAGGGAGTGGCGACACCCTGACTTACAGGAGAGTCACAACCCACCCATGTGCCCCCTGCACCTCTGCTGGACCCCTTGCTGATGCAGGCACGGCATCCCCTCCCGACTGCTCAGTCTGGCTCCTCTTCTCTTCAGGCTGCACCGAAGATGGGACCTCAGCCTCCATACGACTCACACAGGGAGGCCATTGTTATGTTCTCATTTCTGCCCCATCAGGTGGTGAATCAACATGGGGGGACCTGCCCACAACGAGGGAGAGGAAAGGGCACTGATCTCGTTCTCCTCCTCAAAACATTGCCTTAAGTGGGAGTTGCTGGTTTTTAACCTAAAGCCCCTGCACACATACCTGTGGGATGTAATCACAAGGCAGCCCTCCTCCCCTTTTTTTACATTGATTTAGGGGGACTGATTCTTCTCTTGGCTCCAGATGAACGCTGAGGCAACCTGCATGGCTCTTCTGGTCTCTCAGGAGTGCAAAGTTCCCCAACCAGGAACTCGACTGGCCAGTCCCAAATGACAGCCAAACCTTCCAGCTTTAGGCAAAATGACGGCAATTGTCCACCCTCAGCTCAGCTGTGTTGTGGTGGGAAGCCTTTCAAAGCCCTGCAGAGGGGTACAGCTGGCCTCTTTTCTTCTTTGCTGCACCCCTCCCTCATGCTGCAGGCGTGGAGGGGGGACGGGAAGAGGAGGCAGGAGAGGTAGAATTCTTACCTGATGGGTATAGTCATGACATGGCATAGACTCTCTGGACTTGGGAGTGTTCAAGGCTGGGTCTTTTTACCACTGTCCTTTCCTTGGGTCCTTCAGAAACACACAAACACCCTCCCATCCCCAGTGCCTTCTAATTTGTAGTTCCCTTCATGTGGGTTTTGCATGCTCTCATGGTTCCTTCCTCAAACTCTTGGGAATCCAGTGGTTTCCCCCCCGCCCCCAGCTTCTCTCTGTGAAGCTCCTTCCCCCTTCCTGGCAGCCGTCTTGGATGGCAACCATCTTGGGGGGGACCCTAGTCACTTCCATGCTAGTGCTGCGCTCTCAGGCTTGGCCCACTGGTCTATGGAAATGCTCCTGCATCCCTTGCCCCCACAAACTCGGGCAGTGCAACCAACAACAGAGCAGCAGTGAACTCTCCCTCCCTCCTACCACCACAGCAAGTAGCCAACATCTCTCTCGTTTTAGATCTTCTAGGTCAGAGTCACCCACCAGGTCACTGGCCTCCCAGCATACATTGAATCCTCTCACTAAACTTGAGGTTTGGGGCAGGGATTTCTCATCCTCCTGCCCTCTGTGGGATAAGGTATGTTTAACAACAAGGGGCACTGCTGTAACCCTTTCAAACATTCTTCACAAATCTCTCACTGTCTTCAGTTCAGTTAACTGTTTCACCATCAGTGTGGATGAGAACTTTAAGAGTCACGAATCCAGTTCCTAAGTCTTCTAGGGTGCTCTGCTCCCAATTTTGGAATATAGTACCTACTATCTTAGGGATTTCATGTACTCTCTCTTTTTTGGACTCCTTTTCTATATATACATGTAATTTAGAGATAGGTATACAGAAATATACATATATACTATATAAATATGTGTATATAAATACAGTAAAATATAAAAAAATATTTTGATATAAATAAAATACTTACATAGTATATATGATTTTTTTTTTTACCCAAGAGTATCATACTTACATGATTTCCTGGATTTTTTGCATTTAACACTTAATAATTAATCTTGGAGAGCTCTCCATGTTGAACATACAGAGCTTTCTCATACTTAATAGCTACAGAGTATTCATTCTCTTATATGGCTGAATCCCAGTTTATTTAACCAGCTCCCCCATTGGTCATTTAAGTTGCTTGCTGTGCATGTAGTGCTGTGGAGATATCCTTCCATATACATCTTTGTAGAGTGTTGTGAATATATCCGTAGAGTACATTCCTGGCAGAATTAGTAAGTCATGCAATAATTGCATTTTTAGTTTTCATGGGTTTCCTCAAATAGATCTGCATATTCACTTTCACCAAGTGTATATGAGAGTGTCTGTGTCTCACAACCTTGCTAGCCCTGGATATTCATTCATTCATTCATTTATTCATTCATTCATTCTTCCTTTCTCTTTGTCTCTATCTCTGTCTTGCTGGGGGTTTGCCAATTACACTAGAGGAATTTTTTTATTAGACACTTGTTTTCATTAATTTCTGCTATCTTATTGTTTTCTTCCTCCTATTTGGAGAGGGTTTCTTTTTTTTTGGCATTTTTTTCTATCTTCTTGAGATAGATAATTGAATCATTTACTTTTTTCTCTTTTTTTCTAATACATGCTCTTAAGGCTGTAATTTTCCTTCTAGCCTAACTTTGCTTTATGCCACAAGTTTTGATAAGTCATGTTTTCATCATCATTCAGTTCAACAAAGAGAAAATCTTAAAATTAGAAGAAAAAGGCACATTAGCTTCAGAGTAATTCTACATATATTTTAAACCCACAAGATAGTATTATTTTTCCTTTTTACACTCACTATTTTATTTAGCTTTACCCACATAATTACCCTTTTCATTCTTCTTCTTTCCTGTATTTCTGTGCTTTAGTACCAGATCATTCTGCTTGAAGAATCTCTTGAGTATTTTTTTAAATATTTATTTATTTGAGAGAGGGAGGGAGAGAGAGAGAGAGCATGGGCAGAGGGAGAGGGAAAGAGGAAGCAGACTCCCCGCTGAGCAACCCGACATGGGGCTCAATCCCAGGACCCTGAGATCACAGCCCAAGCCAAAACCAAGGGTCAGATGCTTAACCAACTGAGCCACCCAGGTGCCCCAGTATTTATTCTGATGCAACTTTGCTGATGACAGATTTCCTCAGTTTTCATTTTTCTGAAATTATTTTTTTATTTTGCCTTCGATGTTGAAGGATATTTTTGCTGGGTATGAAATTCTAGGTTGATGATTGCTTTCTTAAAGCACTTTTAAAGTGTCATCATGTTATGTCATGACTTGCATCATTCCTGTTTCTGATGTCTCTCTTGTTTTGTCATAGTCTTGCCTCTTGATGTGTCTTGTAATTTTTTACTGAATGCTACACATTTTAATGGAAAATTGTAGAAGTTCTTAATGGTGTTATCTTCCCCCAAATAGGATTTACTTTTGTCTTTGGCAGTCTGTTAGATTAGAGAAGATTGCCTACGTCCAATCATGAATTTGAGCTGATGTGAAATAGGCTTCAGTCTTGTAGAAGCTGATCTCTTGTTCACCTGCAGTGTAAGACTTCCCGGGTCCTCTGTTTGAAAGATTGGGCTGTTTATCAGACCTGCCCTTCTTGGTGAGGCCTGAACACTGATTATTGACTTTGTAGCATCATGAGTCTGCTGTAAGAGCCTCATAGCCTTTTTCTCAGCCTCTCAGACCCACACTCTGTATGAACTGGCACGTGCTTCACGTGGAAAAGTTGTGCAACATGTTGGGCTTATTTGTGTCAATGCCTTTCCTTTATCTTCAGATCTTGACCTCTAAAATCTTGGTTTCTTTGATTCCTCTACAATGTGTTCAAACAGATATTTTTCATTTTATAAAGCTGTTCTAGCTATGTTCACAGGAAGGTTAGTCTAATACAAGCTAGTTCATCATAGCCAGAAATGGAAGTCTAAAATCTCTTTTTAATTTCATTTACTGATTTGTTTTATTTTTTCATCAACATGAATCTGTTTTAATTGTTGTAGCTAACAGTAAGCATAAATATCTGGTAGGTCCCACTCATCTATCTTTATATTTAAAAGGAATTTTCAGGGGTGCCTGTGTGGCTCAGTCAGTTAAGCGTCTGACTCTTGATTTTGGCTCAGGTCATGATCTCAGGGTTTTGAGATCAAGCCCTGTGTCAGGCTCTGCACGGGGGGCATGGAGCCTCTTAAGGTTCTCTCGCTCTCTCTCTTTCTCTCTTTCTCTCTCTCTCCCCACTCCCTCCCTCTCTCCTTCTCTAAACAAACAAACAAAAAGAACAAAAAACCTTAAAAGGATTTATCAGGCTCCTTTCAAATGCTTTTTATTATTCTAACCCCAGATTCATATGTCATTTTTCTAAAGAGAACTCATTGCATTGAATTCATCTATTAATTTAGAGAGCGTTGACATTTTTATGACATTGTCTCCCTACCTAAAAACATGATATATTATTTTATTTATGAGTCTTCTTTTATGTTTATTGATAGTTTGAAGGGTTTCTTTATATAGCACTAGCACATAACTTGTTAAGTTTATTACCCTATAGTTTACCATTTTGTTGCTACATAAACAGCATTATATTTTCCAACTGTATTATAGCTGTAGGTTTTTATATGTTTTTATATGTTATTATGTGTCCACCCATTTATTTCAATGCCAAGAGGTTTCAAGTCTTGAGGTGACACACTTCCTTCTGATGCTGAGCCTCTAATGTACTTGACACTTAAATATTCAATACACATTTGCTAATGTTATATTTATTATCTGTGTCTACAGAAACACCACTGTGCCCACCATAAAGACACCTTTTACATGACCATTCAGAGTACTTTAGCTCCTTGAATGTGAAGAACCTAAAATCTCTCCAATCCAAATGCCTTAGATGATAGGGAGGTAAGAGAGGGTAGGAATTTGGCAGAGATAGAAATGAAGGCAATTCTGCAGGTAGCAGTTGCCATGCTAAGAGGGAAATTGGAGAACTGGATGGAGATGAGAAAGTCTGGGACATTTTGCCCCTTTTCAGGGACAGATGTACCCTATTCATTCTTCCTTGTTCACTGCTCTTTGGGTGTCAGGCGGTGGCACTTTCTGACTGCAGCATTGTACAGAGATGGCCTGAGGTGGCCCAGCCTTATTTGATTACGCTTGTATAAATCCTCACAACAATTCTTCTGAAGCTTTCCCTGTTTTACAGATGAAGATACTGAGGTTCAGAGTGGTCATGTGACTTGCCCAGGATGTGACATGGGAGAACTGGCACTCCAGCTCAGATTTGCCTGGTCCCAAAGCCCATGTGCCATTCACTCCCCAACATAGCTGTAAAGTCTAGGATTAAACTATGACCCTCAGGCCACTTGGGATTTATGTCATACTTAGGCAGTGAGAAAGAGATGCTAATTAAGTGAATTATAGTTATTTGGTAACTTCTGCCTTAGAACAAATTACCTCAGAACCCAATGGTATAAAACAACAATACCAGGGGTGCCTGGGTGGCTCCGTCGGTTAAGCGTCCCACTCTTGATCTCAGCTCAGATCTTGGTCTCAGGGTCGTTAGTTCAGGCCCCTGAAAAACAAAACAAAACAAAACAAAAAACTACCATATTCTGCTCCTGATTTTGTTGGGCAGGAATCTGGGAAGTGCTCAGCTGGGCTGTTCTTGTTTGGAGTTTGTCCGGCAGATGCAGTCAGACCATTGGCTGGGGCTGCTGTGATCAGAAAGTTCCACCAGGCTGGGTGTGTCCAGGGTGGCCCAGTCCCATGGCTGGGAGCTCAGCTGAGGCTGCCGACCAGAACACCTACTTGTGGTCTCCAAGGCAATTGTTCTCCACCAGGGGTGATTTTGCCACCCAGGGGCATTTGTGTCTATTCGCAGCAGGGTGCATGCACTAGCATCTGGTGGATGGAGGCCAGGGATGCTGCTGACCATCCTGCCGTGTACATCCCAGCTCCCCACCACAAGGATGTGTCCAGCCCAAAACGTCAATAGGGCCAAGGTTGAGAAACCCTGCTCCAAAGCTTGGTGATCTCGGGCGAGTCGGACTTCTTGCCTGGGCACTGGCTTCCCCCTGCAGGGGCTCCCCAGAGAACCAGGCAGAAACTACATCTCCTCCTGTGACGCAGCCTCAGAAGTCACATGGCATCACTTCCATGGACTCTGTTGGTCAAAGTCATCACAAACCTGCCTTGACTCAAGGTGGGGAGAGGGGTATGGATCCCACCTCTCAATGGGAGGAGTGTCAAAGAATCTGTGGTCACTTACTAACCACCATAGAATGTACTGGGGAGCAGCACGAGGGGAAGCAGGCAGAGCCACAGGCCCACTAAGCGCTGTCCTCTGGTCACCAGCTCATTCTGCTGGGTGTTGGCCAAGCTGACGCCGAGTCACTTAGACCCGCTTACAGAAGCAGCTGCTGTAACTGGCTTGGAAGCCCTGTCAAGAACCCCCAAACCCCAAACCCTTCATCAAGCACTACAGAGTTTTCTCTGGGTTTATGGGAAACTGAGATCAGGATGTCTGCATCAGATTCTCCTTCCACTTCTTTTCTCCTCCCCAGTTGAACCCTCTCCACCCCACCACACACACTCCCAGTTCTCCAACTGGGCGCTCACTCATGCCTGTAAGCTCACCTATCTCTCTGAGCACCTAAGCACTTCATTATTGGCTTGGGCAGAGAAATGTGCCATTAGTGATTTAATCTCCACAAGACATTTCTCCCTAATTGCTAATCACAGATGATAATTAGCGACTGTTAATTCCTGATAATTAACAAGCTAATTCTTAGAGGTAATGGCCCCAGGGCGATCATCTTAAAAGGCTCAAAGCTGCCGCGCTTCTGGGCCCCAAGCTCCAAGGGATGACACTGCATTTTGGCATCTCTAGCCCAGAAATTAACTGGGGACCTTCCATTTCTGTTTACAAGGGCAGCAATTGGACAATTGATGACTCTAATCTTTAGTTTTCCTCTCTGGATATATGGGTTTGTTTTTTTTTAAGAAGCTTTGTCGAGCACAGAACACTATAAAGAAAATCAAATACACGTAACCTTAAGACCTGGGAGTATCCACCATCAACATTTTGGTTTATTTCTTCCTAGTCTATGAATTTGTTTCATAGTTGAGGTCCTGGCAAACATGGGGTTTTACCTCCAGCTTTATTTGCTTAATATTATAGAGTAAACATCTTGTCTGGTGGTAGCAACTTATAAAAAAAAAGGTCTGCCTCCCCCGCTGAGAAGAATCAACTGGGTGCTATAGCCGAGGGAGAGGATTCGTGAGAAGGAGAAACAACCATGGAAAAGCCAAGATCTGATTATGTGGGAACTGGGAATTCATTCCCGACCAGAGTGTCTTCAGGGGACCGCTGTCCCTGCCCCACCCACTGAAGATATTGGCTGGAAGAATCTGTGTGCAAGCACACAGTCACACAGGAGAAAGGCTGGGAACTAAAATGTGAACGGTGGTGTTGCTTTCAGAGTGGGCAAGTGCATGAATTTTCCTCCTCTGCCTTACGATTTTCTGTACAGCACAGAGGAAAAAGCACTGGATCAGCATTCAGAAGATTTCCAGTTCACACTCTTGTCCCTCCACAGAACTGGCCGTACGATCTCAGGTAAATCTCTCCTCTGGACCCTGGTTTTCTTAAATGTGCTTTGAGGGAAACGTTAGTCTTCCTGCCCTGAAAGGTGGTTTTGGGAATCAGAAATGCTGGGTTAGAGTTTGCCTCTCAATATGAGAGGATATGCTGGCTGACTCCCCCAAAGGAAACCCAGGAGGGTCAGGAGACCACCTTTATGTAACACTAGGCTATTTCCAAAGACAATCTTCCGAAATACTGTGTCCCATGCATTTCTAGATTCCCCAGTGACCTGCTCTGGATGTGCCTCTTCACCCCAAGTTTCTTGAACCTGTTTATTCCTTCAGCAGGGAGATGATGTAGCCATAGCATAAACTTGGGAATTAGACCTAAATTCAGATCAATCACAGGTCACGGGTGTCAGCCACCTGTGACGTCCTGTAGGCTATGGAACATGTCTGAGCCTCAGTTTCCCCATCCATGAAATGGGGGCATATACAACCTACTACTTACAGGGTTGTTGTCAGGTCCCAATGAGGTACTCTACACAAAGGGCTTTTCCGTACTCAGCTCATGATATTTATTTGTACATAAATACGATTTCAGAACAGAAGCACAAATACAACTGTGTAATGGGTAAGAGGGACCATTTCTCGCTCTGCGTGGCATCCCCTGGATTTGTTACGCACTCTGGAAGGGGACTTTTCCCTTTGCCCAAGCTCACCCCAGGCTTCGCGGGCTGCTCCTGCAGTGTGGTTGGTGGGTCCACTTCAGCCTCTTCCTTTCTCTCCTGCATGTATAGCTTCAGATCCAATCTCCTCTCCCCCCTCACCTCCCGAGATCTCTCAGATCTGAGTCTTCTTTCGTCCCTCTGCCAAGCTTACTGTTAAAATTGGCCGTTCAGCCCTGATCTGTGCGCCCTGCAAGGCAGGTGGGGTGGGGGGGCTGGTTACCCCATTGCTGTGTGATGCTAATTCCTTACAAAACACGCTGCATCCATGCTGCGTTTAATTCCCCAGCAAGTTTGTGGAGTGGCCTGGTGAGAGCTTGGTATTCTTCACGTGGGGAGGGGGTGGGGGGGTGGCAGCAGCATTCGCAAAGTGGGTACCACGGAAACAGACACCATTTTGTGGACACAGAAGTTCGGAAAACACCGCAATGAGCGAAACTGCACACGCTTTTCAGGCCTGTAACATATTAATGTGCAACGTGATTCTTCGAGACCTAGATGCAGTGCTTCCCATGCTTTTTTCCCATCAGAGTCCTTTTTACTAGAATAGTGCTCCATGGAACCCGCTTTGGAAAACACTCGTAAAGGTGGCATGGGAAAGGTCTCGGGAATGGGGCAGGGTGAAGTTCAAAGGCAGCACCACCACTTGCTAGCTGAGTGTTCTCGGGCAAGTTTCTTAACCTCTCTGATCCTCAGTTTGTTCACCTATAAAGTGGGGACGGTAACAGGGCTATAAGGATTAAAATAGAGAGTCAAGTGCTTAGCAGAATGCCTAACAGTTGAGAACATTCAATATACTTTGGCTTTTATTGTTATTCTCTTCGAGAAAAAAATGGCCCTCCGAAAGGTTACTGTTTCAACACGACATGGCTAGTTAGTGACCGGGTTGTGTCCTGGCGTCCCACCTCTCCCTTCAAGGCTCTTCGCAGCGTACAGAGCTGTTGTTCTCATTGGGGATCGAATCCCTTTTTTTCCTCTCCTTCCCTTCCCCCCGCCAACCACCTGTGGGCTTCTAATTCCCTTCCCTCTGGCAGATTCAGGGTTTTGCAAGCCTCAGAAGTGAGGGAAAGTACTGCAAACTGCTATAAAAGTCTTAGTTATCATTCCCTCGTCACTACCCATCCCAGCAGTCCAGGCGGCCACTTCCCTGGGGCTCCTGCAGGCAGCCTGCCCCACCCCCCTCCCCTCCCCGGGGGCCCCGGGTTTCTGCCCGTGATGATGGAGTCACAGAGCAGAGTAGGTGCTTTATTAGATGTGCGTAACCCAGTCGGGAGCCAGGCCGTCCCACCCCTCCTCCCACCCCACTGCATGCAGAACGACTTGGCTTGTTGGTGGGGCTGGCTGGGGATTTTCTTTTTCCCTCCTTTGTCAAAGCCGGTACGGGAAGGATGGTGCTCTGCGGCCTGGTGGACAGGAGGCCTTTGCCCCCAGGCTCTCACGCACACCCCCAGGAAGCCAGCATGGGGCTCGCTCTGTAGCTGAGTCAACTCTGCTGCGGTCAGCTGATAGGGCAGGGCTGATGCTATGGAACTGGGGTCAGTTCATCCCCCCTTGTTGCGCAGAGCACCCACTGTTCCTCCCCTTCTCCCACAGCAAGCTCAGATTTCACAGACGAATCAAGCCTCCTGACCTGACCGTGGCTTCTATCCCTTCTCCGAGGACTCAGCCGAGTCTCGGCTGGGATAGGGCCCTGCGGCGGGTGATCCCCACCTCCCCATCACAGGCGCTGGGGCACTTGACTCTTTCCTGACCATTAACATTTCAGAATTCCTGACTTTGTAGGACTGACGGCAAAAGGGCCCGTGAGAGATGCTGACGGCCTGGCAACTTTGCAGGCATATGACTTGCTCTGCCGGCCCCCTCCCCTTCTAGAAATGGCTCTGCCTGCCCTCTACAGCCCCCTAGGTGACCCTCTTCTGGGCTCTCATCATATCCTGGCTTTCCCCATCATAGCACTTACTGCGTTGTAGCGTAGGTTTCTTGTTTGCTGGCTCAGAGCCCCTCAGACTTCAGCAGATCCGCAGCTCACCTAGATCTTGTTAAAATACAGATTCTGGTTTAGAAAGTTGGAAGGTCCTGGGATTCTGCCTTTCCGACAAGCTCTGGGGTGAGGCCGATGCTGCTGGTCCATGGATCACACTCTGAGGAGCAAAGATCAATCGTTCTCCACTTGGGCCGCACGTTGGAATCGCCGAGAGCACCTGCAGGATACCCCTGCCCCCGTAGGAGGCCAGCTGCCCCAGAATCCCTCAGAGGGACACCCAGGCTGGAGGGATTTTTAGATGCTCCCCGGATGTTTCTAGATTGGGACCAGTGAGCGGAAGCCCTGAGCTGGGTTGTGGGCTCTGTAGAGGCTGGCCTCTGTCTGCCCTACTGTCGGTCTTTCCCTGCGCGAGCCCACACCTGTCCGTGGCAGGTATCGGTAGGGGGCTCACAGCGCCCCTTGCATAGACTCTCGGCCTCGGGCTGGTTCAGAGCTGGCTCCCGCCAATACCACCTGCTGAGCCCGCAAGGTCAGATGGTTTTAGAGGCCCATTGGGTTTGGACTGTGGTGTGGCTTCTTGACTTGGGCTGACCCAGAACTACAACTCATTAGAGTCCGTGAGGAAGACCCCTTCCCAAGAGGCCTTCTCTGCCCCTCTGCCTTTTCTTAAGGCCACAGCTGCTTCCCCCTCTGCATCCTGCTCAGAGTCCTTCTTAACACAGAGAAGTCCACCCCCGCAGAGTTCATGCCTCCATGGGAGATCTCAAGCTGCATTTTAATTGTGTTGGTGGTACCTTTGTTCTTCTAACGGGAACTCTTCGAGGGCAAGGAGAGTGTGCTGTTCATCTTGTCTTCCATGTGGGCACAGTGGGTTGCTGCAGATGAATGAATGAATGGTGGTATCCAGCAAGGGGGGCTCCCAGAGAGGAAAGGGGGACCCTTGTAGTAGCCTGTCCAGAAGGCTGTGAATTCCTCAGGGGGAGAGGAAGCACCCCCATAGTGGCCTGGCATCCAGGAGCTGGCCTGTGGGTCTTTCTGCATCTGGTTAGCCAAGCGGGGTGACTTGAGTTACCTCCTCCGGGCCCTGCATCTTGGCCTCCTCAGGGGCTTACCCTCTCTCCTGCCTCCAGAGCCCACTTCCTTGGCCGCAGGCCGCCCATCGACCTCTGGGAAGATGAGTGGCTGCGGGAGGAAGGCCCTGACCCTGCTGAGCAGCGTCTTTGCTGTCTGTGGCCTGGGTCTCCTGGGCATCGCAGTCAGCACCGACTACTGGCTCTACCTGGAGGAGGGCGTGGTCCTGCCCCAGAACCAGAGCATGGAAATCAAGATGTCCCTGCACTCGGGCCTGTGGCGTGTCTGCTTCCTCGCAGGTAAGGGCACCCCAGGTTGGGACAGCCCTCTCCCAGAGACAGGAGCAGGCCTTGCCCCGCCCCCCCCCCGGAAAACCTGCCCGAGAGCCCCCGTTGGGAAGAGATGCCCCCACTGGGAGGGGGCAGTTCACCAGAGATGGCCCTTGTGAATTCTGGGTGGGGCTCCCTGCAGCAACCAGGGCCCATTCCAAACGTAAGCCCTGAGTCAGAGTGTCCAGGAGCAGGTCCTGTCATCCCTGGGACCTGTGTCCCTCCAACCTGAGAGATGAATGTAGCCACACCTTCCCCACACTTCCCCATACTCTGCCTCCCAGGCTGAATGAGGCTGGCCTCCCACGGGTCTGGAACCACCCTTGCGTGCCTTAGCCCATGGAATTATTGATCTCAGTGCCTCCCCACAACACTCCAAGGCAGGACTTATTATTTCCACTTTACAAATAAGCAAATGAAGACCCAGGGAGGCAAAGTAAGTCTCCTTGACTCAACATTACAGGTCCACTCGTTTACAGAATGGGAAAGACTTGGCAGTTTCCCTGTTCCAATTCCGTGAAATGGGAAAGAGAAAACCCAGGTGTACGTCCTTCCAAATTTGCAAGATGGTGCAGGCTTTGATCCCACCTATCTGGGCCTCCCTCCAGTTCTCGAGGACTTCTCTGGAACCCTTGAGTTGCTATTCCAGGCACTTTGTCTTTATCCCTTTATCATGGCCCAGAACCAACCTGCACAAGAAGAGCATCTCCATGCTCTGTGAGACTGGTCGCAAGCCTGAGCTGGCTGGAATCCCCACAGGGTGATCACTGAGCCTTTCTAGAAGGGCCCCTGGCACTTTACATGTACACAGGACAGAGGGAGCATGTGGTCCTCCCAGCTTTATAGTAGGGCTTTGGAAAATGAGGGTGGTGATTGGCGCCCAGCAGCATCCAGCATGGAGGACACCTCAAGGCCTGGCCTCCTGGTGACTTTGGAAATGGCATCTGACACTGACCTCACCTCCCATTTTCTGAAACTATGTGGCATCAGTCTCTACTTAAATCTGAAGGAGAATTTGAAGTCACTAGGGTCTGGCTTCCAAAATGATTGAGAAGACTTTGGGGGTTCTGTTCCGTGACATCCCTGCTGGGGAATCTAAGCCAGCCATGTGCCATCATCAGCTGAGTCTGCCCCAAAGCAACAAGATGGCCACCAGATGAGTCTCTCAACCTCAAGTTTGTAGTGCAGACTTCTTTTCATGTGACTCTTGGTGCCTGGGTCCACATTCACAGTGCTGCTTCTCCAGGAAAGATGTGATGTCAGGAGACACCCCCACCCCTATGGTGGGTCACTAGCCAGGGATGGGACCCCCGAGATTTAGATCCAGCCCAGGCGCAAACACAGTGGGCCAAAGATCCCAGAAGCATTTGGGGATATCATTTGAATGTATGAACTTCACATCCATGTTCAAGAATAACCTGGAAATGCAAATGATTCTTGTCTTCACAGGTGAGGAGCGGGGACGCTGCTTCACCATAGAGTATGTGATGCCCATGAACACTCAGTTGACATCAGAGTCCACAGTCAATGTTCTAAGTAGGTGCCTCAGACTTTCTGACCTGGGTCACTGGCTAGACAGAGCAGAGCAGGGCAGGGGGAAGAGGCAGGGTGACCAGCTTGCTTCTCAAGCACTAATGCCCTTCGAATCAGCTGGTGGGGTTGGCCTCAGCTCACCAGAGCTTTCTCTGCCGATTATTCTTCCAGTGGTGATGACAGCTTGCTGGAGTCTCCCAAGTCTTGTGGCCCAGGCAAGGGAGAGGGCATTCTGCCTCGTGTCTTAGTCTGTGTGGGCTGCCGTAGCAAAATACCACAGACCAGGTAGTTTCTGACCCACAGAAATTTATTTCTCTCAGTCATGGAGGCTGGAAGTCCAAGATCAAGGGGCCGGCAGGATCACGTTGTGGTGAGGCCCCTCTCCTGGCTCATAGCTGGTGCCTTACTGCTGTGTTCTCACACAGAGGAAGGGGCGAGGGAGCTCCGTGGGGTCTCTTTTATAAAGGCATCGATCCCACTCATGAGGGCTCCACCCTACGCATCCAAACCACAGCACTCAGGGAACTGATGCAAACTCTCTGGCGCCCAAGAAGATTGACTTCATGGCCTTTGCCTTACCAGGGTCTATTCTGACCCCAGTGTGGGCTTGCAATACAGTTCTGATACAATCACCCCTTAGCCTTAGGCTAAGGACTCAGTACCCCAACCAGACTTCCCTCATTTCCCACACCAGCTGGAAGTTCAGAAGACCCCCAAGGCCACTGGCATTTTTGACCAGCTGGCTACAAGTCAGAGGTTCCTGTGACTCCCTCAGGTTCAAAACATTGCTAGAGCAAGTCCTAGAACTCAGGAAAGCACTGTACTTCCTATCACAGTTTTATTATAAAGGGTTCAGATCAAGACCAGCCAGATGAGGAGGCACATAGGGCCAGATCTGGGAGGGCATTGAATGCCGAGCCTCCATGTCTTCTCCCCATGGAATCAGGATGCCTCACCATCCTGACACATGGGTGTGTTCACTAACCAGGAAACCCAACCAGGCTTTGGTGCCGAGTATTTATTGGGTTTCATTATGGAGGCGTGTTTGAGTGAGCTGTCCACCACGTGACTGAACACAGTCTCCAGACCCCTCCCCCCTTCCCAGAGTCAGGCCTGGATCACGTGGCTCAAAACCCCAACCATCTAATCACGTGGTTGGTCTTTCCAGCCCTGTCCTGAGTCAGCTGATTGGAAGAATCTCAGGGGTAGTCGAGGGGCCCACCATGAATATCAAGGACACTCTTCTCACTTGGGAAATTCCAGGGATTTGGAGGTTCTCGCTTGGGAACCAAGGGCAAAGACAAGATACGTTCATTAGGCAGACCATCCCCCAAGTAATTATAAGTTGAAGACAACAGAGGCCAGGAACTGTCTACAGCACCCCTCAGAGATAGATGCCTGTGTCCCTGGAGAGGGTGCATGACCCCAGGAGAGGAAGTGAGGTGAGTGACAAGGCCCTTCCATGGCTGCCATACTGGCTGCCCAGGAGGGAACAGTTGTGCTGGAAGAAAAGACAGAAGCATGTTGGCAGTGTCAGCCCTCCCAACCCTGCCTCAGAGACGCAAGCCCTGCCAGCACTGGGAGATCCCCGGGCCGCCCAAGGAGGGGATGGAGCCCAGAGAACTCATGCAGGCCAGGGGGTTGGGGCACCAGTTGGCAGACGCTGCCAGGAACACCTGGGAGGGGAGGTAAGTAGGTAAGGCCACGGGAGGCTGACGGTGTCCTCTTGTCCCCTCAATTAGAAATGATTCGCTCAGCCACACCGTTCCCCCTGGTCAGCCTCTTCTTCATGTTCATTGGGTTTATCCTGAGCAACATCGGACACATCCGTCCCCACAGGACAATACTGGCCTTTGTCTCTGGCATCTTTTTTATTCTCTCAGGTAAGTTGTACTGTTTTCTTTCACACACTCTCGACTCTCGACATTTGACTCCTCCACGGCTCTGCTCTGGGAAGTGTGGTCACAGCTGTGGGTCAGCCCCTGGCATGGGAGCAGCTGAGTCTGTGCCCCAGGTAGAACCGAGTTGGAGTGAGGGAGGCCTCTGATGACCTCGAGCCCATCCATGACCCCCAGAGGAGGAAAGACCTGATAGGCTCACCTGGGGCAGAGCTGGGATTAGAGCCCGGGGCTCTCGCCTCCCTCCCCGTTGTCACCACCTCTGACTTCTTGATTCTACCAATAATGAGCATTCTTATTTTTGAAGGGGCTATTTCTTCCTGATTTTGCATGAAAGGTAAGTACAATCTACCTTTGGAATCATGGCCCCTTCACTCCCAGCCCTCAGCTATCGTCAGGAGACTCCTACTATCCCCTTGACCTTCCAGTCACACCCATACCCAGGTCCCTTAAACATGAATCTGTCTTCCTGGAGAGACACCAGGTTGAGTTTCATTCATTCATTCATTCATTCATTCATTCATGAATTATATCTACCAGGCCTTATTCTGGGTGCTGGCATCACTGCCCATAAAAACGTCAGCAGAATGGGAGATATAAACAAATAGATTTACTAATATGAACATAGCAGGACAAGCAAGGACTCCTATGGGGGCCAAGAACAGTGACTGAAATTCAGACCAACGGTTGGTCAGATAAGACTCCCAGAAGGGGAGCTCAAGGATGAATTAGGTAAAGGAGTAAGGTTGAGAGTGGGGATGGAAAGGGAGCCTGGAGGAAAGAGAGAGGATAAAGCATTGGGGAGTTCATTGTGCTTTATGGCAGGAGTGTGAAGTGGAATATGTGGCGGGAGGGGAGACGGGAAGGCATCTGAGGATTTGGGACATTGTGAGAAACGTCAGAAGGACTTTGAGCTAAGGGATGACGATATGATCATATTTGGGGATTTTAAAATGACCACTCTGGGGAATGGAGGGAAGGATGGAAGCAACACAGGGGCAGGGAGAGCAGGCGAGGGGCTATTTCAGTGGCACAGGAGAGAGGTGATGGTGGCCCACATGAAGGGGATGATAGGAGAGAAGAGAGAAATGAGAGGATTCAGGTGACATTGGGAGATAAACTCAACAGGACAAGGACTAGGCTTTAAGGAAAGAGTCAAGGATGGTGCCAAATTCTTGTTTAGGCAGTGGGTGAATGACGCATCCATGGTTGAGCTAGAGACCACAGGAGAAGAAGCAAATTTGGGCCAAGTACATGAGTTTAGTGTGGGAAATGCTGAGTTTGAGGTGTCCATGTAACACCTGGGAGGAGGTGTCCCAAAGACTGCTAAAGGTCAGAGGCTTGTGGAAGGGGCCTGGACCCAAAATAGAGATTAAGAGCTAACCTCTTAGGGAGTAGGAGAGGGAACCATGGGTAGAGATGAGGTTACTCACGGGGAGTGCACAGAGTGAGAAGGCAAGAGAATGTGGCAAATAAAGATAGGTTCTTTCTCCCCTTTAAGGTGACCTATACCTTTTCAGGAGGACCTTTGCTTTTAGAGATAATACTTCAGACAGAAGAGTGACCCTCAGAGCATGTATTTTAGGTGCCCTGGAGCCCTGGACACATTGACAAGGGAGGGCCTAGGGAGGAGATGCTCTGATGGAAGATGGGTAGGTGGATGGCTTGGATAATGGATGGAAGGAAGGAAGGGACAAAGGGGAGGGGAGGGCAGTAAGAATAGCTCTTGGGCACCAGGTATTCTGATTGCCACCTGATTCCCAAGCCAGTTTAGATTCCTTTTCTCAACATTTTCTTATCAGTATAGCTCTCTTCCTCCCTCCCTCCCTCCCGCCTTCCTTCTTTCCTTCTTTCTTCCCTCCCTTCCTTCCTTCCTCTCTTCCTTCCTTCCCTCCTTCCCTTCCTTCTTTCTTCTCTCCTTCCTTCTTTCCTTCTTTCTCCTTCCATCCTTTCTTCCATTCATCTGTCCATCTTTTTTTCAACTGACACGCCACTCTTCCATCCACCCTTCCATCCATCAATCCAACAAATATTTATTGGGCACCTGCGATGTCCTTGGCCTGCCTTCTGCATGGTGATATTTCCACCTAGTCTAAGAGGTACAGACTCAGGGGTTAAACTTTTCCTTTATCTTTCTAACTTGACAAGAGTCAAGGCCATAGAGTAGCTTCGAGGCACCTGAGGTTTTTCCAGCAGCAGGCAACAGGATCAGAAATCTCAGAATGAACGGGGCCAAGCGAAGTTGTTTTAATGATAACAACAGAGAAGGTTCCCTTGGGCCAGCAATGATGGCAGCATGAATTAAGTGCCAAGGAAGGCTCGAATCACACCTCTTTTCCTCTAATGTTCCTCCTTCAAGATGCCCTAGTTTAATCATGTGAGTGGAATTAAGCCTGAACAGCTCAAAACAGAGTAATTAATTATGTCCTAATTCAATGACAGTAACTAACCAAGGGACCGGTGCCTGAGGCAGTCACTTGCACAAGAGAGCAGGAGTTTGGGCCCCAATGGCCTCTTGAGTTATCGCTTTCCAGAATCTGGACAAACTCACTTTACCCCTCCTACCTCAGGATTTCAGTATGCCTCCCCCATGGTCAGTGGCGCTGTGAAGACCGTGGGCCACTTAGTCTCCACAAGGATGTTAAGGAGAGAGGGATCGGAGGTCCTGGCTGCCTCTGCCAAGGGAGCCTGTCTTATTCTTCAGTTTACCAAAGGCCACTTGCTAGCTCAGTGGTTCACACCCTTAGTTGACCTTAGCATCAGCTGGGGAGCTTTTAAGACGACCCAGTGCCAGGGCCCCCGCCCAGGCCAAGTGACCCAGAAAGTCTGGGGACAGGGCTCAGGCAAGTATGTCTGACAGGTGATCCTCATGGGTGGGCAGGTGGGGTGACAGCCATGGGGCTTCCGTGGCTCAGAAGGTGGCTGGACAGGGAGCTTTCTTCCCTGCAACTATCTGCTTTCTAGAAGGTAATGGTCTAAACAAGGTCTTTAGGAGGAAAGCTCCTGCTCTCCCTCAAGCCCCAAATGAGGCTTTCTTCCTGAACCCCAAGGGGAGGTGGGTGCTCCATCAGCAAAGGCCCTGGGGCCTCTTCACTAAGCAGCCCCTTGCCTTGACGCAGGCCTCTCTCTGGTGGTGGGTCTCGTGCTCTACATCTCCGGCATCAACGATGAGATGCTCAACAGGACCAAGGACACAGAGACCTATTTCAACTATAAGTACGGGTGGTCCTTCGCCTTCGCTGCCATCTCGTTCCTTTTGACGGAGGTAAACCTCCCCCGACAGGCAGGGGGCCCCGGCCCCACCCTCTCTGCTGCCCTTCTTCCTCCCCAGAACGTGTCACTCTCCCACCTTCCCCGGGCCCGCTTGTCCAGGACATCCCCGCTCTGTCCCAGGGCTTCAGCTGCTCCGGTGGCCGCGTCCTGTGCAGACCCCGGCCCCCAGCTGGGGAGCAAGACCAGGGCCCCAGCAGTGAGCGCCCCTCTGCTTTCTCCTCCCTGTAGAGCGCGGGGGTGATGTCCGTGTACCTGTTCATGAAGCGGTACACCGCCGAGGACTTGTACAGGCCCCACCCCGGCTTCTACCGGCCTCGCCTGAGCAACTGCTCCGATTACTCAGGCCAGTTCCTACACCCGGACGCCTGGGTCCGGGGCCGCAGCCCCTCCGACATCTCCAGTGACGCCTCCCTGCAGATGAACAGCAACTACCCAGCGTTGCTCAAGTGCCCCGACTATGACCAGATGTCATCTTCCCCCTGCTGAGCCTCACCACCTTCCTCCCTGGACTGTGGACAGCCAGATAGCCCTTCCCGTGCTCCCCTGATGGCCTGTGAGCCCCAGGCCCTTGGTTGCCAGGCCCAGGCTGTCCTCGCGCTTCGCTGTTGTCACTTGACCCACGTTGTCTCCACAGCTTCCCCCAGAGTAGCTCTAACTGCCCCAGGGTGGGTGTCGGGGAGGCTGGAGCCAGCGGGCAAGCTGATTGGCTGAGAGCATGGGTGTGGCCCCGCCTCTTGAGTGCCAATCACGGGCTGTTCCAGCTGCGTATTTGTCCCTACACACCCAACATCATGGCCCCAGGCCGAGTTCCTTACACAGACCCAACTGGGCTTGTGTGCCTACCAACTAGCCTGGCCCTCCTGCTCATGATCTGGGCCATCAGGCCAAAAAGGTGACTCTCCTATGGAGGTCTGGCTGGTTCAGCATTGCCAAGCAGTGTTCCTTGTGAAATCCTTTATCCTTGTTGGTTACCCACACCAGTCCCTACAGCACACCTTCCTGGGCTCTCCCCTCCCCTCTGCCCCATAAGCTGTGAATCTTCCCTCCTCTCCTCCCACCAGGACTCAGCTGCCCGGGCCTTGGTCCCTAAGGGGTCCAGAGTGGGTCTGAGACCACACTGATGAAGTCACAAAGAGGTGTTAATGGCTGATGATGTCTTAATATGTATGGCCCCTATAACATATTCAACAGGGGTCTTTAATGCCTTAACCCAAGAAGTGACTCTCACAAGGAGAATTTCAGATTTTGGCTGGTCCGAGTTAGTATTATCAGGCACTGTTTCAGGCCCGGGGGATACTATCCCTGCTCACATGGGCAGTATTTCCTGTCCAAGGCCCTAAAATCTAACCATGTAGATACACGCCTATACCACCTAAGTAGAAGGCAGCTTTCAAAGAGGCTGCCTGGGATTTGGAGCTGGATTTGTCAACACTTGGTGCATTTTGAGTCAAAACAAGCCAGCCTTAGAATAATCTGGATGCCCGTGAATATATGGGGGTTGTCATTTAATCCTAATACAGGGCAGTATCTGCTTCCTGGACTGGGGACATATGCAGGCAGCCAGATGCTTCCAGAAGATGAGACAGGGTGATGCCCATTTTCCTAGTAGCAAACCTGAGCTGGGAGGTACCAAGCACTTTCCATGAAGTCCACAGGATCGGTGGAAGGGCCACTGCAGGACGTGACCCCCCCCCCCCAGTTCTCCAGGCAAGCTCTCAGTGTATGCATTTCCGGTTATGAGATTGTGAGTAGCAAAACAAGGCCAGGCTCTCCGCTGTGTGTTTCTGCCATGCCAGCTTTTCTCTCTTGCTCTCGCTCTCTAAGATAGCGTTAGGTTCCAGGGTCACAGAGCCACCGCGGGCAACACTTGGGCTCTGGAAAGCTCTACAGAAGACCACACATCCACGTATACGGACTTGGACGAGACAGTCTCCTAGTTTTCTAGAGCTGCCATAACAAAATGCTCTAACAAGAGACATTTATTTCCTCACGGTTCCGGAGACCAGAAGTCAGAGATCAAGATGGCCGCCGATTGGCTTTCTTCCGAGGCCTCTCCTTGGCTTGCAGATGGCGTGTCCTCACACGGTCTTTTCCGTGCTTGTGTGCATGCCCTGGGGTCCACGTTCCCTCTCACCAGGAAACCAGTCAGAGCAGATTAGAGCCCATCCTCAGAGCCTCATTCATCCCTGTTTAAAGGCCCTGTCACATTCTGAGGTTCTGCAGGTGAGGGCCTCAACATAGGACTTTGGGAGGGAGGTGCACGCAGTTCAGCAGGTACAGGTGGGTCACTTCATAGCTGGGTTATTCCACGTGCTTCACAGCACAGTAGAGGGGAAGATGAGAGAAGCCGATTGTGGTCCCAGTTTAGCCATCACCTGAAAGCATGGATCCTTGGGCAACCCCATCTGCTCTGAGGGGCTTGGCCCAAATTATCCCCAAGCCACTCCCTCCCACACACCCACCCCCAACTCTAGTGATTCAGCCTTGTGTACAAAGCTCCAGGTTGCCATCAAATGTGACTTTTCAATCCTTGCCTCGAAACTGATAGCGACCATAAACCCAACCCAACGTCCCAGGCCATTGGCACCTTAAAACGACTGCTGTACTCTGGTTACTGTTCACAGAATAAAACGGAAACCACGTTCTCCTCCATAGCAAAGGAATTGGTTAGTGTACATGCAGACTCACTAGGCGGCATTTCCAAACCGGACGGTTGTTTAGATGTGCTTTTCTCCTGTTTTGGTCAATGTAATTACCCTCCCAAAATGCACTTTTCTGTCCCTTAAGCTCCCTTTCTCTGTCACTATGCCAGGCTTGTGTGTGTGTACAAGGAAAAAATAGAACCCACTCCTAAACATGAGCTGATTGTTGACTGTGACACCATTAGGATGAGCCTTTATTGGCCTGGAGGCTGGGCTGCTAAATCAAGCACCTCGTGCCTTGGGAAGGTGCAGTTTATGCTTAAGTCATTCTCTTCCCTCATGAGAGACAGGGGATAGATCAATCGTTGCACAACTGTTACAGTTCCCTTTCCGTCTATCCATTAATCTCAGAACTGGGGGCCTATTTGCAGCCTCTCTCCACAATCAAATGTTTTAATCAAATATTAAAGTGCATAAACTCAGAAAATATAATTAGGGTCCTTTCCCAAAGCACTTGATGATCCTTCGTTTCTTCAAGCACTTGAAGAAAACACCTTGAGATTTTTTTTTCTCACCTTCAAAAACTTGGAGAGGGAGGGAGGGTAATAAACTGAAATCTGATAAATTCTGGACTAGAAAAGCACTCAGGGTTACCAGTGGTTGGACAAGAATAATTCCGAAACTGCTGGTTCCCTCCCACGTGGAACTCACCAGCCTCCTCCTTGCCCCAGGGGGGACTCAGTGACACCCCCTGCCCCACCAGATGGCTTTCAAAGGTCTGTTTTCAGGGCTGTGGACTGAGTTGATGGGGGCATTGGGGACAAATCCATAAGAGCCACCAGCTTCTCAGTGATGGGTCAGGGGAGCCCCTCCTTAACGTTTGGGTAATTCTCCTTTCTCCCTGAATAAAAGTGGTGTATTAGGGTTCTCCAGAGATAGACAATGGGATGTACATAGGGAGATTTATTTCAAAGAATTGGCTCCCATGGTGGTGGAGGCTTAGCAAATCCAAAATCAGATGGAGGAGACCAGCAGGCTGCAGACTCAAGGGAAAGTTGCAGTTTGAGTCTGAAGGCCCGCCTGCTGGTGTATCTCCTTCTTGCTCGGGGTAGGTCAGTCTTTGTTCTATTTAGGCCTTCAACCGATTGAACGAGGCCCAGCACGTTATAAAGAGTAATCTGCATTACCCAGAGTCCACTGATTTAAATGTCAATCTCATCCAAAGCACACCTTCACAGAAACTGCCAGAATAATATGTGGGCACCATGGCCCAGCCAAGCTGACACAGTAAATTAAACATCACAAGTGGATGAAGGGCAGAGGAGAGCGGGAGAAATGGCATTCCATCTTAAGAATTGCAGGATAGGTTGGGGGCGTGGGGGGAGTCAGCCCAGCCAGGCCCAGCCGTGCACAGCCAGGCCCCGGGCTCTGTTCCTTTGCAGGCTGCCCCTCCAACTGAGCCCATCTTCCTGATGAGTGCATGGAGTTTGTTTGTGCTCTCCCCAGTCTTGACTGGTATCCCACACTCAGGGAGTACATGCTCACATGCGAATACAACCCATGAGGGGTTTATTAACCTCTGGAACACAAACGCTTCACTTGGTGAGTAGATACAGGTAAAAGACTGGATTCCACTGAATGTGCCAGACATGCCAGGACCCAGCGTGCACTGCAAGTGTGAGCTCGGCCCTGACAGCAAGGCTCAGTGGCTGCCATGTGCAGAGCAGACACTTCCCACAGGGGTGGAGGGTGGTGAGCCAGAGCTGGGCCATAGCCCCTCAGGACCCAGGATGGGCACTGGGGGCCTCGGGCCCTTCCTCTTGGCAGAACTATGGTCTCTGGATTCCCACCTACAACTGCACTGGGATCCTAGACCTCTGTTCTGTGACCTTGGACAGGTCACACTCTCCCAGGACCTGCCTCGGCTTTCTCGTGTGTACTAAAGCCTAATCTCCCCGTCCACTTCTGAGCCAAAGTTTTCTGCCTGGGGAGACTGTCCTTGAGTATTTGCACACAGTGAGCCCCTCTGCTCTGCTGGTCCCAGGGAGGCAGTGGGCCTGAGTTCCCTGCTGGGCACTGCTCCACCTTCTGTGGGTGGTCAGCAGCCTCGGGACCTACTTTTTTCATTCATATAATGAGGGGGTTGGAAAAAATCATCTTCAGGCTCTGTCTCCAGCTCAAAAGATTCTAAGTTTTATAGGCAAAACCCAGCCGAGCTCAAATGATGGACCCCCAGGTTCTGCCCCCTGCCAGGGGCACCCAGATGACACCCAAAGAATGCAGAATTTATATAAGAGAGCAGATGTTTGGGGGCCCCAAAGAAGAACAAGATTGTGTATAATGGAGCGCACATGGCAGGCCCCAGAGTAGCAGGAGGAGGAGGGGATGGAGGTCTCGAAGACCGAACTCAGCTGCCCCCTTCCTTTCTCTCAGCCAGAGGGAGAGAGATTGGATTCTCTCAATCCAACGTCTGCTTCCCTGGACAGCACTGTGGCAGGTGAGGCCCTGTTGAGCCAACTCTAGAGGTTCAAGAGCAGGTTCAAGGTCAAGAGGCACCACTTTCATGCAAAAGGAAAGGCAAGAAAGACCCTTCCCTGCTGAAAGGTGTCCGAAATGTGACTGTGTCTGTCAGGATATGAAAGTTTCCAGGTGGGAGTTGGGTGAGGGGAGGGAACTGACAGTTGCCTGGAAAAGCTCGTCCTAGAAATGGTGCCAGGAGCTCAGCCGTGGCCTTGATTGGCAGACGAGGTGGTGACTGGTTACCCCAGTGGGCTGAGGGTTCAAGGATAAGACATGTAGCTTCCTTTGCTGAGTCCCAAGCCAGCCTTCCAAGGGCCAGAGGAAGGAACTCAGAGCTGAACCTCAAGCTTCCAGCTACTCCCTCTGGGCAAACCAGTGGCATATTTCGGGCCTCAGTTTCTCCACCCACAAGATGGACAGCCTCCTCAGCCTCTCTTCCCTGGGAAGGAGTGACCCTGAGTGAGAACTTAGATGGGAATCCTGGTGGTGCCCAGCGAAGCAGATGTGCTGGCTCGGGGCTGAGCACTGGTTCAGAGTCACCATCTCTATGCCCCTGGCTGAGCTGACTTGCCGTGCCCCCCTCCAATCCCTCATCCTGTGCTTAGCCTAGGAAGGGCTTTCTTCCCACCCCTTTTGCTCTCTCCTCACCAGCAAGAAGCAGTTTTGGGAGCATATCTGATATTCCCCACTGCTCACTGACTTTGGCCTTGAGATCCCCCCTTTTCAAAGTTCGTGGAGATTGGATTCTGGCTTATGCAGCACCAACAAATAGGACATTCCAACAGCAAGTAACAATTTGATTCAAACTGCTCTAAACAATAGAAATATTTTTTATTTTCACATCAGGAAGGCCAAGAGTAGGTGTGGGTTCAAGGACTGGCTAATTCAGAGGCTCAGTGATGCCATCAAGTACCCAAATTCTTTTCATCTCTTGGTTGTGCTGTCCTTGGAGTTGACTTTATCCTCAGGTTGGTATCAAGATGGTGGCAGCAATCCCAAGGGTCATATCAAGATGCAACAACATCAGAAGGAAGAGAAGGACTCTCTCTTCTGTGGCTTTCTTAGGAACAAAGACCCCTAAGTCTCCACCTCTGGGGTCATGTGCCCATTCCTAAACCACCATCTGGCAAGGGGAAGGGGTGACCACATGCTCCAGTCATGACAAATCACCCCAAACCTCAGTAGCTTAATCACAATCACATCATTACTATTTCTGACAGTTGGGGGGTTGAGTGGGCTCAGCAAGATGGTTCTCACTCAGGATCTCCCAGGGGTCAGAGTCTGTGACTATCATCTCCAAGGCTTCTTTGCTCACTTGTCTGGCAATTATGTCCACTTGGGACCTCAGCCAGGGCTGAGTACAGTCTCTTCACAAGGACTGGTCTTCCTCAGAGCAGGATAGCTGGGTGCTAAGAGTGAACATCCCAAGACACAGGTAGTCTTGCCTTTCTTTGAAGTAGCCTCAGATGTCACCTGGTGTCCCTTCCATCATAATCAGCAGACCACCCTGATGTAAGGGCAAGGAACATAGATCTTGCCAATCTGAGATGTGAGGAGTGTCAAAGTCCCATTGTGAAGAGAGGGACCTGTTGGGGCAACCATCTTTGGAAAACACAATCTGCTGTACCACCACTGGCTCTGACCAGTTGTTCTCCCAGTACAGAGATTCTGATTTTGTTCTGAGCTGGGCACTGTTTCTCTAACAGTTTCCAGGTGATGTCAAGACTGTGCCATGCTCTAGGCTCTCAGGACTGACTTCCAGGCACATGAACTTGTTAAAACTCCCTAGGCAGTTCTAGTGTGAAAGCAGGGTTGATAAGCACTGGGTTGGATCTACCAGGATTTGCCCTTCTCCTGAGTCGGGTTGAGGAGAACTGCTTCCCAAACAAAATATAGGAGAAGAAGGGGAAATGGTCCTGGGTGGGCACCCAAGGATGCTAAGGGCCCAGGCATCCTCCTTGCTCCCTCCCAACCTGCAGAGGCCCTGCCTCTTTAGACAAGGCTGTGCCGTGGGCAGGATGTCAAGTCCATGGGCTCATGTCCAGCCTCTCTGCCCCTGCGCCCTTTCTTTGTTGAGCTGGTATTCACTGGGATGCAGGAAGGGCCTGCCCTTGAGAAAGAAGACAGCAACACTCTGCATTCTGGAGCCAGTGTGCTCTCTGCCCCACTCTCAGGGCCAAAGGATGGACTTCTGGCCCTGAGTAGGCCTGATAGATGCTCAGAAATGGATGCCCTTATGGTCTCAGGGCTCTGACGCTAAGTTTAAACCAATCTTCATCACTGGCCTTTGAATAATTCATTTTGCACTGAGAAATCATAAAAAGGACAAGGCCTGAGGGCTTTGGAGGTTTCTGATCAGGCAATGAAGAGACCATGTATCACAGTCTTCTCAGCAGAGTGGACATGGGTCCATTTTTATATTAAATCTGCCCACACCTGCACATCCACCTCCTACCCCATATCAAATACAATGGAATCCATGTGAAAATACCACAGAGTCTATTTTTAAAAAGACAACAACTATGTATTTAAAATGTAAAGTCCTCCTCAGATGATTTTTCTTAACAAAATGACAAAGAAACTGAACTAAACAAAGCCCACAAGAGGCTCCAGGTGGGTACCACATATTAAATCCAAAGCTGTTCTCGGTGCCCTAAATGATCCAGGCTGGATGGTGTCCCACAGGGTCCCTCACAGGTTTGGGGAAAGTGGATTCACCATCTTGAATTAAGACACAGTTTCTTGTGAATATCGGTCTAAGATACTATGACTTCAGTCAAGGGTCACCAGACATCATCATCAACAGTGAAGCATCCGGAGTGCCTGGCACATCATAGGTGTCTTTGAGAGCATTCATTTAGCCCTCTCGATCCTGTACGTAGAAGAACACCGGGACTTATAGAGGGTTAGGGGCTGGCTCACAACCACACAGATGGTAATATTTGCAATGCTCTGCAAGTCCTCTTTCAAATGGTTGCTGTCTGCAATTCTTAATGCCCAGGATGGCCGAAGCACCCACTTCCATAATCAGAGAAAAGTCCACCTTCCCAAAGATTGATGAGAAGGAAAGTTCTCAATAAGTGGGAAAGAATGGTGAGGTGTCATTCCCCTGAAAGCTCTCTGTTTGTTAATCCCATCTCTACTCATGATGCCCACCTGTGCAGGAAAAACTCAGTGCTTCTTCCTTTACCCTCACACCACTGACGACACCAGATGTGTGTGGGTTTCCCTACACCAGGCAATTTTTCCTCACACCAAGCTGGGTGTCCTACAATTCGGTTCAACTCTAACATTAACCAGAGTTAGCACAGACCCCACCGGTTAAGGGCTTAGTCCCATGAGACTGCCGCCCACTTCCGATGCCAACCACAAGAAGATCCCCAGGTTACCCGCAGCTTCTGTCCAACTTGGCTACAAATCAGAGGTTCTTATGACTTCCCTCCTTGGATCCAATCACTTGCTAGAGCAGCTCCCAGAAGTCAGGGAAACACTTACATTTACCAGTTTATTATTTAATAAAGGTTATGATAAGGATACAGATGAGCAGCCAGATGAAGAGGTACATGGGGCGAGGTCTGAAAGTGTCCTGAATGCAGGAGCTTCTACTCCTGTGGAATTGGAGTATGACACCCTCTGGGCATGTGAGTGTGTTCACCAACCCTGATGCTCTCCAAATCTCTTACTTACTTAGAGATTTTTATGTGGTCTTCATCACGTAGGCATGATCAATCATCAGCCCAATTTCCAGCCTCTCTCCCCTTCCTACAGGATGGGGGGGTGAGGTTGAGAGTTCCAGGCTTCTAATCATGCCTTGGTCTTTCTGGTGACCAGCCCTCATCCCGAAACTATGCAGGAGCCCACCCAGAATTGCCTCATGAGCACAAAGGACTCTCTTATCACCACTGAAATTCCAAGGGATTTAGGAGCTCTGTGCCAGGAAGCAGAGCAGAGACCAACACGTGTATTTTCTATTATTTCACACAACTGATGTTGGAAATGGATGCACAGCTCCAGATTTTGCTGCATGCTGGCCCCTCACTGCACTCTCCCTGCTTGCCAGCTCCTGGAGGAAGGCTCACAGCGCATGCTTGGTCTGACTCGTGAGAGCATGACCAGGGTCATCTGGCACACCCAACGACCTGATCCACACAGTGCTGGGGAGTCAGGCTCAGATCCTGGGCATGAGCTCTGGGCCTCCGGGTCCCATTTCCCGGGCTGAATCCCAGGATGCTGTGAAGTATATAGCCAGTGTAAGGGCATGGGAGGGGAGACCTCGACAGTCTGAAGCCCACCAGCTGGAGAGGAGGAGGGAATATTTCCATTTGCTCAACAAAATGTTTCCTGAAACACCATATGTGTGAGCTCCTATGCTGCTGGCTGTGTGAGGTGCAAAGAAAAAAGTGTGGCACAAATGAATTTTACTTCAACACACTTAAATGTGACAAATGTCGCCTTATTTTTCTCAATCAAATTAAGTCTGACTTTGATCCACCACTTAACTAGATGGCGAGAAATTCAATGTCCCCAAGGGTTGCCCAGGAATCCAATGGGGAGGCCATGACAGAGGCTATCAGGTGGCTGGAAACCCAAAGCCCAGCCCAGGGTAGGTGCTAGGGTCCTTCCAGAGGCAGGACATCCACACCTGGCGTCCAGTGTCCTCAGAAACACCACTCCACCACCCGTCTTGGGCCATCTGAGGGACTCTGGTCTCAATCACTCTAGGAGCCCACTTATTACACTTCCTAGCTCATTTCCTTCCCAGGATGGGGAACACCCTCGGGATTAGTGTTCTCCCTGACCTCTTCCAAGGACTTCCTTCCAACCTGTCCCCTTGGAAAGATACTCCATATTCTCCCTCAGTGGGTCCTTAGAAACAGTGGTGGATTCTCTTATCTGGATTGGGGGAGAAAAAAAGAGATGAGGAGATGATCAAAGCATTCTTAATAATTTACCCTGTTAGCCTATTAATAACTAAATTAGTGCTAATATGTTATTTCGGCTATTGTTACCATTTATTTAGTAACTACTATATGCCAGCTGCTATCCTAGGCAGTTTATCCTACATGATTTCATTTTATGTATTTATTCCAAACCCTAGAGCAGAGTTGAGCTAATCATACTCTCCGGTTCATGGTGCACGGCCATCACTGGCCCACAAAGGCTTGGCTCTTGGTTTTCCTCTCATGCATGCACATTTTCCTTTCTTTTCCCACCCCAGGAGCAACCACTCAAATGTGTTTCATATTGTATCTTTTTGTTTATATGTGCTCCTTAGATGTGTATTGTTGATTTTTGCGTGTAATTTTAACTTGAATAAATGGTTCTGCATTACTTATGTCATTCATTTCTCAATTTTTAATTAACACTGCTTTTATGATGCTTCTGTTATTCTCCACGAACATGTAGTCCATTGCTTCTCATCACTGCCTTTTGCCTAAATCCCAGTGACCATCCCAGTGACAGATACCAGGAAAATGGGATTAAGAGACCAGAGTCGAGAGCTCATCATCCAGATCTGACCCCAATTCCTCCAGTCTTCACTTGGGTCAGGTTGCCTCCAACTTCCCACCACTCAAACAGCATGCTAAAATACGGCCATCAGTCTCTACTTACAGACCCCTGTGACCATTTCCTTGGAAAACCAAGGAGTGGAATGTATGCATCACAGAATATGTGTGCCCTTAATTTGACCAAACACTGCCTACTTGCTTTTCAGAATGGAGGCTACAGTTTATAGTCCCACAACACGAATGCCCCTATATCCCCATCTCCCTAAAACAGCCCAGAATTCCTCAACCTCAGCACCATTGACATTTTGGCCTGGATAATATTTGTTGTGGGGGCTGTTCTGTGCATTGTAAGATATTTAACGCCATTCCTGGCCTCTACCCACTAGAAACCAGCAGCACCCTCATCTTCCATTGAGGCAACCAAAAATATCTCCAGATATTGTTCTCTGCAAGGGTTCGGGAGGGTGTTCCTAGTTAAGAACCAATTAGGTTGATCTAGCTTTCTCTTTTTTGTCAGTCCAATGGGCTCCACGGACCACTCCATGAGGAGAACATTATAATACCTATCTTACAGCAGAGGAAATTCAAAGAAGGTAAGTGATTTGCCTGCAGTCACACATCCAAGAAGGGGACTCTCCAAGCCTTCCAAGAGCTCACAGTTTAGCATGGAAGACACATAATCCAATCAGAAATCTTGTGTTGATGGATGGGCCAACCACATGATTTGGGAACCTGAAGGAAGGGGGGTTCATTCTGCCAAGGGTAGCAGGGAGGGGAGAGAAGAGACAGCAGGAAGTGGAGGTGTCCTCGAGCTGGTCCCCAAAGGATAAGAACTGGAGGCTGGATTTGTATGACATCAAACCTGAGGTACCCACCACTTTGCGAAGAGGTCCCCTTCTGCAGGTGAGAATATATGTTCATCTTAGACAGTTCAAGGAAACACAGACAAATGAGAGCAGGCGCATATCCTCACCATCCAAACAAATCCACTATTTTAAAAACATTGCTGACTATGAAAACTGTCAACCTTATTCAAAAGTAGAAAACCTAGTACAGGGAGGTCTCCTGCACCCATGACCCAATTTCAACCAGGATGAACACATATGCAAGCCCTGATGGTTTAGAAGCAACCCCAAACATCCCATCATTTCTTCTGTAAATATTTCACCATTTTCTGCAAAAACTAGGATTCTTTTAAAATCACAATGCTAATGATAACACACTTCAAGAATTCCTTAAGTTTGTCATCTGAAATTAGGAGGCACAAAGTCAGTGGCCACTGAGAGTCATGGTCCAGATCCATTATTTCATTGGTGGTTGCAAAGTGTTGGTGTTCTAATGTCCCTCTTTCTTCACTGATGAGTTGGAATATAGCTCCAGAGAAATTCCCCCTCAGCTGCTGTCTGGTTTCTGTACCCTGGTGATCACTCTGTTCTGTAGCTGCATGTGCCCTGTTGAATGGATGTGCCCAGTCTAGAATGGATGCACATTTGGGTTGATTCAGCCAAAAACATCCACTGGGGGTAGCATTTTGCCAGCCCTCACTCAGAGGCCACTCTTTGATGTCCTCTTCATGCTCAACACAAATCTCCAAGTTGTGAATATTAGTGCAGTGATTTTTTTCTGGCCCCTGGGCTTTTCTCCGCTCCAAGGCCATTAACCACCATGAGTTCTCCTCTAAGAAGTCTGCCCTGGGGCGCCTGGGTGGCTCAATCAGGTAAGCATCTGCCTTCGGCTCAGGTCATGATCTCGGGGTCCTGGGATCAAGCCCCACATGGGGTTCCCTGCTCAGCAGGGAGTCTGCTTCTCACTCTCCCTCTGACGCTCCCTCCTGCTCATGCTCTCTCTCTCAAATGAATACATTTTTAAAAAATTTTAAGAAGTCTGCCCTGATTAAAAGGCCACTTCCTTGTCAGCTTTCTGAGAGGCCCAGGGCAAGGCTGGAAGGCCATTCCCAGGGAGGCTGGGTGGTTCACCTGTCACAGGGGCACATTGCCAGGAGCTCCTGCCCCCACGTGGAGAGGGGACTTTCCTGGAGGCCTCTCCAGCTATGAGTCATCAGCTCCTAAGCCCTAAACCCAACGGGAAAAATGCAAATGGATTCTGGAGAATAGGGAGCTAAAGCCACCTCTGTGTGGGAGAGGATGTTATAATATTAGGCTGTCGCCAAATTAACGTTATTAAACAAATGCACAAAAATAGCAGCCATAATTATTCCTATACGGTAGCTCAATCTGGAGCTTTCCGTGCATTTCTGGGCCCCCCTAAACACAGGGCTGTCGCTATTCCTGCTCCTCTGGTTCTTCCTCCTTCCCTCTCTCCAAGATGTTGCAGAGGAAAGAGGGCCCCCACAAGCTTCCAGAACCTCTTTGTTTCCTTAGGAAAGAAGAAAGGGTGGGAATAAGATTTCCTCAGCACCTGTTCTGTGCCCTTTACACACGAAACTCCACTTAATCCTCAGAACAATCTAACGAAGGAATTCCCATCAGACAGATGTGCAAACTGAGTCCAAGAGAGGTCATGTCACTTACCTAACGGCCACTGGCTTGTAGATATGAAAGCCCGGGTTTGGCCAACCCCAGAATCTTTGTTCCACTGTTCCTCTGACCAATATCTCCCCAACCTCCTCCTCCACCTCTCTATGGACGCCTCTCATGAAAGCACTTGCCCATAGCACCATGGCTTTTCAAGTTGGCTCTGTCCCAAGTGAGTTGCGTGGTGGCCATGCTCGTGGCCTGTCCACTGCACCAGGTCAGCCCCAAGGCAAGGCTTGGGCCGGGGCCCCTTGCAGGAGAGCAGAGCAGGAGGGCTGGGGCCCAAGCAGAGGCTGCCTTCCTGGCAAGTTGGCGTGAGGACACCAGGTCACGGCGGGGAGGCCAGAGGCTCAGAGAGTGGGGCCCAAGCCCAGCTCTGGTCACCAGGCCAACTTGTCTGGCGAGCGTGGACGTGGCATCAGGCAAGCAGGTGCATGACAGCACGCAGGGCCTGTCCTCACAGCAGCAGCCTGGTCCTCGGCAGACAGATTGCTTCACCTCTTGGAGCCTTCAGTGAAAGCTCTTACACCTGCCTCTACGTTACACGTTACAAACATCACACGTTATACGAAGGATATATAGAGAAGGTGGGCACATGGCCATTGAGCGCCTTCCCAAGAGCCACGCTCTGCATTGGAGCTGGGAATGAAGACAGCAGTGGTCAAAGGGATCTTGTCCCTTTGTTCTCAAAAAGCTCACAGGTGAGCAGATGATGATGATGATGATGATGATGATGACAATGAGAACTATTAGGCTCAGGCCCACCTTCGGGGAAGGACTGCAAGCAGCAGGACTGTGGGTAGACCCTCAGCTTGTGGCCTCAGCTGATGCCCTCCAAAACCGCTCCATTTGGGAATGGCTCTCCCAGACCAGCTCAGCTGGTCTGCCTCCAACACTTCCTGGGGACGGAGGCTGCGCTGCAGCTGGGCTTCTCCTCTGCCCAATCCTGCGCCAGATGAAGGACAACCACCATCTCACCAGCTCTTTCTCATGGTCTGCTTCCCGAGGAACCTGCAACAGGGTATCACTGGTTATATAATTGCTGATAAAATCTCCCAGGGCTGCTTGCAGGTGAGCCTAGCTGACAGGATTCACAGGCAGCTGAAAGCACTCGCCATGGAGGGCATCTTGTGCATTCCGCTGCCCAACGGACCCATTCTCCTTCTGGCCAAGGAGCAGGCAAGGGACTTGAGCTGGGCCAGTTATGGGCTTTCACGCTGGATGAGCTAAGGCGGGGAGCTCCCCTACCCACCCCACTTCAATGAAGGCAGCTCACTTCTGCGCTGATTTCACTCCCCGGACAGATGCCTCCCCGTGCAGGCATCTCAGGCAGCCCGCTCTTGATGTCCCCAACATCATGTTGACTCTCCCCCACAGAGCTGGCTCCCGGGCTGGACAACTCAAGTGGCTGATGCTCTTTCCCGCACACCAGCAATCTCTGCCTCAAGCCACTTTAATCTCCTGGTTGTGCTCTGCCGTGGGAACCACACCAAAGAACCCGAGCATTGCAGCTTCACATTGGTCACCTCTTCTGCAGGCGAACTCTGTCCCAATCTGTAAGTGCTGGGATCCTGGGACATTCGGTCTTCCTGGTCACTGCCCTCGGTGGACCCTCTAAATGGCAATGTCTCTTTTAAATGTGATTTCAGGAATGGATTCAAAATTCCAGCACCACTTTCCTTGATGTCGGCATTGTATATTTGTCTCTTTGTGCGTTGAGAATATGGCACAAACCTGTAACCTCAGGCGCTTTTCCAGGCCAGTTGTCCTTAAGCCAGTCTTTACCAGGCTGTACCTGGGAAATTGGTTTTTGGAATCTAAAGTCAGTAACTTACACGTACCACCTCCCTTCGCCGATTATGCACTTAGCCATTCAACATAGAATTTGCACACGCAAAGATGAGCTTTTTTTTTTTTTCCAAATTTTGAATGCTTCTGGCAGCTTTGTGAGGAGAAAAAAAAAGAAAAGCTAACAACTCTGCCCTCTTCTGGCCAATTCATTGTTTTCCTCTTTAATAGATGTCCTTGGTATAGAACGGAACAAGCTGAGTCCCTTCATGGTTTTGACATTGCCTCTCATGCATTTTCTTCTGAATAATGCACATCTGCTTGCAGAAATGCAGAAGAACCTGTCACAATGTGGCTGGTGACTGCAGTTTCTGAGGCTTGTCAACCCCCATGTGCCACTGTCCTGGTTTTCTGCAGCTTTCTGCAAAGCCCAGCAGCGTGTTGCTTCCCCAGGAGGCAGGAGAGACCTCTGCCCACAGGAAGTCTCCACAAAGACTATGAGTCAACCTCAAGGTTCCATACCTTATGTTGAAACAATCCGAAATTTACAGAAACTTGCAAATCCAGAACACAAAAAAATTTTTTCTAAACTAGAGATTCCCAAACTTTCATGTAACTGGCACCCTCGGGGTTCGGGTCATGATTTCTGGCACTCCTAGGGCAAAAGAGATAGCTAGTAGGTCCCTTTGTTAGGTTAGGTTTCTGTAATCCTGTTCGTCACCCTGTTCTGTGGCTGCGTGTGCCCTGCCCTTTGGAAGCGCCCAGTCTCCGGTGGGTAGACCTGTGGGTTGATGGGTAGTGGCTCTGTTGATAGCAGCCGTCACCATATTGCTGTGTCTCCCTCAAGAATGTAAAATGTCCTGTGGCACCTCTGAGGGTTCACTGCGGTGTCCTGGGACACCTTGGCACAGAGCTGGGGAACCGTGGCCCGAGACCCGTAAGTCACTGGCTTGATACCCCATCACCTTGAATTCTCAGTGTGGATTTCCTGCAAAGGTGGACATTGCCCACGTGGCCCAATGCAGTCATCGCCATTGGGAATTAATGCTGACATCGCTACCACCCAGGGGGCACTGTGGGGGTCGGGATAGAAGGTCACAGTGAACTAAAGGGGGCCAGTGACCAAGAGGGCTAATGGGACTCTTTGTGAAGGTGAAGGGTGAATAAGAGCTCCCCAGGTGGAAGGCGGGCATTCTGTGTCATGTGGCAGAGGTGTAGGGGAGCTTGGTGTGTTTGCAAATGGTGAGTTCGCCGAGGCTGGAGCCCGGAGCCTGAGACTGGAGACGTAGGTTGGGGCCAGAGACTTAGCACCCTGGACTTCCAGACTAAGGATTTTGAACTTCCTTTTGGAAGCCATGGGGTAAGGCATGCCAGACTCACTTTTGACAAGAGCCTCCCAGATCACAGCACAGAGGAGTGAGGAGGAGCAGGAGGGAGGCTGTCCCCTGGTCCAGAAGGAGCCAACTGGCTGGGCTTGGCAGGGATGAGGGGTGACTCCCTGAAGAGCTGGGTCCTGCTGACTTCTCTACCCACCGTCCACTATGAGGATGAAGCCCAGCCCCCTGCTTTGTCCAGTCACAACAGAAGACACTCCCCACACGTTCACTTCATGATCTCAAAGCAGACCCATCCAAGTGCAAATCTGAGAACCTGCTGGAAATAGCCTCGAGGAGGTCAGCCCTCAGGACAGAGCATAACATCTCAGTTAATTCTGGAAGCTCTGAAGTTAGATGGCTTGCGTTATGTTTCCAGGCTCCATCACGCTCTCCCCTCCCCACATAACAAGAAGATATTAAGAATCACTCTGTGGGTTGTCGCGGGGATTAATGAAGACACCTGTATGGGGTTCTCAGCCAGGATCTGGCACAGAGTAAGGGTACAAAACATGTTAGCCAGGGTCGTCACACTTCTTGGAAGATCGGTATCTAATGTAAAAGCCACTTGCATTGTAGACCAAGAGTTTGTTTAATCGGTACGTTTTGAAGAAATAGGATGTGGGTGCAGGTGAGGGCTGGGCTCTAGGAACTCAGGCTGGAGATGGGGAAGGGGCCAAGTGGGCCTCCAGGCTGCAGAATGGGGAGTTAAGGGGGAGGAAGACTCCAGAAAAGAGGCTGGTGTCCAGAACCCAGCAGAGTGGTCAATAGATGCTTTGACTAGAGGGGCTGGGCCGGGAGCAGAGACTAAGGAGAGGCCATGGGTGGACCAGGGGGGGTCCCAGAGAGGACCGAGGGTGTGGGTGGAGTCTGAGAGGTTGGTGGACAGACGTGCTGTGGGACAAGAAAGGGACAGCATTGAGCATCTGAGCACAGAAAACCCCTCCCATGGATTCCTCGTGTCCTCAAAGGGGCAGAGAGAGGCCTGGGGCTCAGGCTCAGGGTGTTTGGGGAGAGGAGGAGACACCGTCCAGTCTGACCTGAGCCCAGCTCCAGGGAGTCTGCTGGTGTGCCCCGATGCAGAGAGGAAGCCGTGATAGAAAGGGAAGACATCCCCACAGCCCTTCCCCACTGCCGTCCTCAGCACACATTATGAGAGGAGACATCCTTTGGGAAAGCAGTCCGAAGACGAGTAAAATTAGTTTCTTTAA
>NC_138383.1:11926582-12016064 GCF_054177405.1 Leptonychotes weddellii
GGCTCCCTGCTGCGCGGGAAGCCTGCTTCTCCCTCTCCCACTCCCCCTGCTTGTGTTCCCTCTCTCGCTGTGTCTCTCTCTGTCAAATAAATAAACAAAATCTTTAAAAATATATATATAAAGATTTTATTTATTTGAGAGAAAGAGACAGAGAGAGAGAGAAAGCACACGCGAGAGTAGGGTTAGGAACAGATGGGGAGGGAGAAGCAGACTCCCCACTGAGCAGGGAGCTGACATGGGGCTCCATCCCAGGACCCTGGGATCATGACCTGAGCCGAAGGCAGATGCTTAACTGACTCAGCCACCAAGGCGCCCCCACCACTCATTCATTCTTAAGCATTTGTTGCACAAGTCTCTGTCCCAGGCCCTGACCAAGACAGACTAGGCATGGATTCTCCCGTCCCCAATCCGCCTGCTCCCACCTTAACGGGTCTGTCTGGTGGTGGTCTGCATGCGTCAGTGCTGAATCTCACAACACAAAGAGAGTCCACAAAAATAAAGATCTGCAAGGTCAGGGCTGATTACAGGCAATTTCACGTGGGAGGTAGGAGTGCTGGCCGCAGTTGAGTTCTGAGAGGAGAGATGGTATATTTTAGAGAGCACAGAGAAGCAAAGGTGAGGAGCATGGGTTCTGGAGAGAAGGAGACTGAGAGGTGCATCTGGGGGTGGCTCAGTCAGTTAAGCATCTGACTCTGGTTTCAGCTCCGATCATGATCTCGGGGTTGTGACATTGAGCCCCACATCGGGCTTAGCACTCTGCCTGGAGTCTGCTTGAGATTCTTTCCCTCTGCTCCTTCCCCCACTCATGCTCTCTTGCTCTCTCTCTCTCTCTCTCAAATAAGTAAATAAATAAATAAAATCTAAAAAAAAAAAAGGAGGCTGGGGTTTAATGTTAGGGCAAAGAGAGATCAGGCAGTCAGCTAAGGTGGGGCTGACTGGATAACCCAAGATCTCAACATTTCGAGAGAATAGTCCCGAGACAGCACATCGGACGCTTACCTACTACCACTTCCTTGTTCTGAATGGCAGACATTATTAATCAACCACCTCCTGCCAAGCCTGGATCTTGTCCAAGCTGGCGCTCCAGGCAGCCACAACTAAGCAATCAGAGTTTGCATACATGATGAACCCTATTTGTCATTGCTAGAATAGTCATTCTTTCTCCAGAGGACAAAAGGCAAAAATATTCAGCTGGCTGTGGATAAGGTGAATCATACAGCATAAAAGAGAACCAGCTTTTGAGCCACATTTCCTGATGTTGCATCCTGGTTTCTTTACATACTAGCTGTGGGAACCCGGGCAAGTTATTTGATCTCTCTGTTCCTCAGTCTCCATGTCTGTAAAATAGGATGAATAGTGTTGCTAAGAGGCTCGAATGGGATGAGACAGTCGAAGCACTTAGATCAATGCCCAACTCATCACTATTTTATTCTAATGTGCATAATCCTGAGTTCTCAATCTTTCTCCATCATAACAGTCAGCCAACTTCCAAGTGGATCAAGATGAGAAAACAGACTTGGTAGAGGTGGGGAAAGCATGTGAATGTGATGAGCTTTGCACTTTAGACAAGGCCAGAGCCCATGACTCCAAACAACCTCTGGGAAGAAAAATCAGTACAAACCACACCGACCCCTGGAAGAACATCCCAAGGACACGCCCAGCAAGGAGATGGGGCATCTTAGCTCTACACCCAGGGGCAGCACATGGATGTGCTCTTTCCTCTAGGATTTTCAGAAGTTCTCAAGATTACTCAAGTCTGCTGACTATTTGATTTGCTTGGTTAATTTGATGTCTTCACTTTGGAAGAACAACCTGGCAATGAACACAGAGGGGATGGAAAACCCAGTCTGAAGACTACAGACACCATGATTCTAAACTCCATAATGGGAAGTCCGAGAAGATCAAGAGGCAGGAGTGCAAGCTCCTCATTGTATATAGAAGTCTTTCACATCCATAAGAAAATGGTCTGCAAGCCAGTAGAAAACTGGGCAAAAGCTTAACCAGGAAGTTCACTGAAGGAATACTAATAGCTCTTCAATAAATGAAACTGTTCTCATAATATGAGAAAAACTATCTTGAAATACCGTTGCTTACCCATGAGATGGGCAAAGAAATAAAAATTTGATTGTACAGTATTGGAGAGTGCAAGAGGAAACACGTGCTCTCATATATTGATGATAGGGAGGGAAACAGTAGAACCTTGTATAGATCAACTTGGCAATGTCTATCAGAATTACAAGCACATTGCCCATTATCAGCAATACCAGAATTGCACATGTGTGAAGTGATATATATACACAATTATGTGGCATTACTTGTGTTGGCTGAAGATTAGAAACAACTGATCGAGAGGGACTTGTTAAATAAATTATGATATATCTACATAATAGAATAATATGCAGCCATAAAAATGAATTAAGAAAGATCTTATATACAGAAATGGGATTGTTTCCAAGATATATTGGTAAGTATCTTTTAAGATTTATTTATTTTAGAAGAGAAGGAGAGACAGAGAGAGAAAGAGAGGAACTCTAACCAGATTCTGCGCTGAGTGCGGAGCCCGACATGGGGCTCCATCTCATGACTCTGAGATCACGACCTGAGCCGAAATCAAGAGTTGGAAGCTTAACTGACTGCACCACCCAGGTGCCCCATATTGATAAGTTTTTTTAAAAGCAAGATATACAATATCATTTAGAGTATGCTGTTATTTTTCTTAAAAAAAAAAAAGGAAGAGAAAATATATTTGCTCGTTCTTAGAGGCTAGCTCTGAAAGATACCATCAGAGCAATACTCAACAACCTGCTAACAACCATCAATGTGGACATTACTGTCCCAATTTGTAGGTAGGGAAACTGAGACCCAAGGAGCTTAAGTGACATGGCAGGGTCACACAGCTTGCATGCAGCTGAGCTGGGATTTGAACTCAGGGCTGTCAAATTCCAAAGCCTTTACCTACAGCCACCCTGCTCAGCACCAGAGCTCCGAGGCCTGTTTGTGTAAAGAAGTGAGGTTTCCAAGAGAAGGATGCATGTTCTCTGGTCCTGTGTGAAACTGAATGCATTTGGCAGAAAACTAAGTCACACTGGCCCTGGCCCTCAGTGAGATGAGAAGGTCAAAATCATGGCCTCAGACATTTTCTCTAAATTGCTGATTTGAAGGGGTGAGGGCTCTCAAAATACAGCTCTCCAAGCTTTTGAAAATGACCAGGAAGTATGAGCTAATGGGGAACGAGACTTGGATATAACAGGTCTGCAAACAAATAACTGTGGAGTAGCTACTCTGTATCTCTATTTTAAGACCTAGTCTTAGACCACCAGGTCCTACCTGGAGTGAGGAATCTCTGAGTCAGATGGTGCATCCATCACAGTCCTTGGGTCCAAACGCCAGGACCCACTCCAGCTGGTCTCAGGGAAAGAGAAATTGATTAGGACTATTATATAAATCACAAATACTGCAGGTCAGGGAATCAGACTTGGAAGGAGCAGCGGACTATTATATAAATCGCAAATACTGCAGGTCAGGGAATCAGACTTGGAAGGAGCAGCACTTGGAAGGTGCCCCGCATGGGCATCACCCCCAGGACCTGTACCTCCGCCTCCCGCACCGAATGATAAGCTGCAAGCGCTGTCTCTCTGTCAGTGGGAGACTTGAGCAGGTAAGTCTGATCAAGGAGTCTAGGTCACATGACACCACCATAGCTGCAAGGGAGGCTGGGAAAGTGAGTTCTGGCTTCTACCTGTGGGTGGGGAGAAGGGAACTCATCATGTGGGCAGCTCCCCAAAGGTAGAAAGGGCAGTCTTCAACACGACAAACAGAAGGAATCCTAAAGACCACACTTAGCCCGACACTTTCAATCAACAGACGAGGTAATGAGACCCAGAGAGGGACAGGGATTGGCCCAGAATCGAATCACACAGAAACTGATCACAAAGATCGTGAATCTTCACCTTGGCTGAACTCTTGGCTAGTGTCTTCTGGTTATTCACAATGTCTCACTCATTCTTTGAGCAAGTGTTTAGTGGATGTCTATGCCAGGGAGGTCTCTCAAAAGATCAGCTACCCAAGTAATCACAGCGTTAAGTAAGACTGGGATGCAGTGTCAAATGTGACCTCGGCCCTGCCTTCAAGGAGCCTATATATGGCGGGGAAGACTCTAGGTATGTGAACCAGCCAGTGCTATGTGCTACGCAGCCTCCTCCCTGCCCCCTGGCCATATCCTGTCATCACTGAACACGCAGCTCGAAGTCCCCTCCTGTGGGGTACCTTCCTTTGCCCACTCAGCCTGCAGCCATCATTCCACGCAAGCCGTCCCATCTTCAACTAGCATTTACTGAGCGCTAGGCATGCTCATCATGAGACACAACTGGAAACCACTGAGATGCTTAATGTATTTACAGGGGCTATGGTGGCCCAGAAAAGGGATCAGAAAGGGACCCTACCCCTCAGGGTCTGAAAACCTCCCCAGAGGAGATGCTGCTTGAGTTGGAGAGATGAAGGAGCATTTTCTAAGCAGACAAGATGAGAAAGGGCTTTCCATGCAGTGGGACCAGCACGAACAAGGTCATGGGCACAAGGAACAGCCTTTAATCAACACCAGCCACATGACCCTTAGGTAGACACTGTCCCGGCTGCAGGCGCGTCTTTCCAGACCGCTGGAGAGCAAGAGTTCCATCATATGCATGCTCTAACCCCAGTCACTCCCCTGCACCTCCCAGATGCCTACTCGTTATCCGCATGGGACATGAGTTAAACCTCACAGTGCATGGCATTTTCTTTTCCTTTCCTTTTCATGTAAAACATGTCACCACATTTCCGTAGCCCCAATTGCTCTCTGGTGAAAATAAATAGATAAATAAATAATTTTTCACAAGACTAATTAGCAGAGAGGAAGATGCTAATGTGTTTTGCCAACTGTATCTCTCCCCAGCTCACTCCCAGCTGGCCTGTTTGGAGCTGGCGCTGTCGGAGACAGCAGGTAGCTCCAAGCCCAGGGGCTCGGGGACTTCTCTCCACCTGCTGGCCAAGTGGACTCCGCTTTCAGGATGAATGAGTCTTTGGGTTGGTGGAAAGACCTGTGGGGGGACAGACCTGGGTTGGATTTCTGTATCTGTTTACTAGCCAGAGGATTTTCTTAGCCTCAGTGTTCCCATCTGCAAAATGGGGCTGCTAAAGACGCCAATCTCTCAGAGTTGTCATGAAGATGCATCAAGGTGATGCATGGAAAGCCCCAGGGGACCAGGTACTGTGATCTCCATCTTACAGCCAAGGACCCTGAAGCTCACAGAGGTGAAGTGACTTGCCTGAGGTCACATGATTGGTGAGCTGGAATACATCACCAGGTCTGCCTAGTCCAATCTCTGTGATTTCACACCATGCCGTCCTCCTGCTTGGCAGAAACCAGAATGTCCTCTGAAACAGCTCTGGGTCCAGGTCCTATGATAGCAGGCAGCAGAGGGAAAGCCAATCCGTCTCCCTCTTGGGCAGACTGGAGCATCCTGCCCTGAGCCGGCTTTGAACGCAGTCACCAGATTTTCCATCTAACACTGGGAAATGGGGCCCACCTTTGGAATCAGGAGCTCTCAGGAAACCGGGGGCGTGGGTGACGCAGGCAGGGAGAGCGGCGTGGGCTGGTAGCTGGGGAGCCGCCAGCAGAGGGCTGCCTCTCTGCTCTCCCACTCTGGTGTGTTAGTATCTGGCTGGATGAGAGCGGGCCAGCATGGTGAAGCAGGTCCTTAGAGATCTCCTTTGAAAATAGGCATGTGCGAATACGTCACTTCAGTAACCGCTAGGGGAGACTGAGGCAGGAAGGCTCGGACACCTGTTCACACTGATGGCAACAAACGTGCAGCAGCACTGTGCTGAACACGGACACACAACTCTAGGAGGCAGGTCCTCAGCAATTCCCACGTTCAGATGAGGAAACCAAGGGCCAGAGAGAGGTGCAGGGTCTTGCCCAGGGTCACACAGCTGGTGAGTAGCAGAGCCATGGAAACCCAGGTCCGTCTGACTGCAAAGCTTGTGCTGCTTCCTCAGCAGCGGACAGCCTTCCCAAGTCTGACCCCTTGATCACCAGAGAAGCCAGCAAAAGACCCAGGGATTGCACGTCTGGGAAGGCAAGTCTGGTGTGTGTATAAGCAAAATGATCTAGATGTCCTTCCAGAAGCTGGTTGAGTCAATCATGCTACACCCATGCCATGGAATTAGATGCACATTTTTAAATAACTGGGAAGCCCTCTGTGTGCTTAAATGGAAGGATTTCTATGGGGCCCCTGGGTGGTACAGTCAGTTAAGCATCCGACTCTTGGTTTTGGCTCAGGTCATGATCACAGGGTGGTGAGATCGAGCCCCTTTGGGCTCTAATCTCAGCGAGGAGTCTGCTCAAGTTTCTCTCTCCCTCTCCCTCTGCCCCTCCCTGTGCTCATGCTCTCTCTCTCTCTGAAATAAAGAAATAAATCTTTAAATGGAAGGATTTGGGGTGCCTGGGTGGCTCAGTCGTTAAGCATCTGCCTTCGGCTCAGGTCATGATCCCAGGGTCCTGGGATCGAGCCCCGCATCGGGCTCCCTGCTCGGCGGGAAGCCTGCTTTCCCTGTCCCACTCCCCCTGCTTGTGTTCCTGCTCTCGCTATCTCTCTCTCTCTGTCAAATAAATAAATAAAATCTTTAAAAATAAGTAAATAAATAATTAAATAAATGGAAGGATTTTAAGATTTATTGTTCAATTAAAAAAAAAAAAGCAAAGCGCAAAACAGTGTGTTACTAATACTAATTTAGTTTACAAAGAGGGAAAACTGTCATGTCTGTTTGCATTTGTTTGTACACGCCAAAACAAATTCTGGAAGGGTGAGTGAGACACTCAAGTGGTTTCCTGGGGGAACAGGACTAATGTTTGTAGGTAGGATGGGAACAGGACTAAGTCTGTAGGTAGGATGGGGATTTTTCACCATTCTGTAGCTTTCTCTCTTTTTCCTTAGATTCTTATTTTGAAATAATTATAGACTCACAAGAAGTTGCAAAAGCAGTGCAGGGACGTCCCATGAACCTGTATTCCTCCTTTCCCAAATGATAACATCTTATGTCCAGGCAGCACATTATCAGGAGCCGCGGACTGCACTTTTCTTCTCTCTGACGGTCTCTCTCTTTTTTTTTTTATGCTTGATTTTTTTAAATCTTGGTAGAATACACATAACCTAAAACTTACCATCTTAACCATTGTTAAGAGTACAGTTCAGTGGCGTTCAACACATTCACATTGCTCTACACCTACCACCACCACTCCTCCCCAGAACTCCTTTGTCTCTTAAAACTGAAACTCTGGGGGCGCCTGGGCGGCTCAGTCGGTTGAGCGTCTGACTCTTGATTTCGGCTCAGGTCATGATCTCGGGGTCGTGAGATCAAGCCCCACGTCGGGCTTCCTGCTCAGCACAGAGTCTGCTTGAGATTCTCTCTCTCTGTCTCCCTCTGCCCCTCCCTCCGCTCCTGCTTTCTCTCTTTCTCTCTAAAATAAATAAATAAATAAAATCTTAAAAAAAAAAAAATGAAACTCTGCCCCCAAAAAACATTAGCTCCCCATTCCAACACTGTCTGAAAGCACTGTTCTACTTTCTGTCTCTGCGAATTTGACGTCTAAGTGGGATCATACACTTTGTGCTTTGGTGACTGTTTTAGCTCACTTAGCATCATGTTCTCCGGTTCCATCCCTCTTGTAGCCTGTGTCAGAATCCCCATCCTTTTCAAAGCTGAGTCATATTCCATTGCACACACTTTGTGCATCCATCCACTGATGGACACTTGGGTGCTTCCACCTTTCGGCTCTTGTGATTAATGCTGCTATGACCATGGACGTACAAATACTCCCTGAGTCCTTGCTTCTGGTCCTTTTGGGTGTATCTGCAGAAGTGGAATTGGCGGATCAGGCTTAAGATGCTGAGGAAGCGCCATCCTGTTTTCCGCAGCAGCTGCACCATTTTGTCTTCCCGCCAGCTGTGCACGAGGCTTCCAATTTTTCCCACACCTTCGCCAACCTAGTAGCCATCCCAGTGGGTGTGAGGGGGTATCTCACTGTGACTTCTACAGTTTTGCACAGACAAAGGCTAAAGGTGCATCGTTGAGTTGACCCAAGGAAAGCACAGAACCGAGGATGCTCTCGAGAGGCTCGGCCGCCGAGGTCCCTGTGAGGTTCGACGGGAGGGCTGAGGTGAGGACACCACTGAGGGAGACACACCAATCCACGGGGACAGAGAAGGACTCTGGTGGGGAAGGGGGGTGGAGAGGGTTTGTGTTCTTAAGGGGAGAGGGTGCCACCTCTCCTGGACCCTGGGAACAAGTGGGGGCTGCCACTCCTTTGGCTGCTGAGTCCCAGCGCACTCTCTAGCCACTCCCGCCCTGCATTAGGAAAGGACACTCACTATTGCGTCACCCAACTAACCAGGGGAAACCAAGAAAGGATGGGCCGAGCAGAAGGCAATGTTTTATTAAATCTTCTCTCTCTCCTCTTTGCCACCTACTGATTCTACTTCCTAAATAGCCCAGGGATCCACCTGTTCCTCTCCATGCTCTTGCCACCACCTTAGCCCAAGCCACCTGCAACTCGCCTGGGTTATAACAACAACCTCCTGATAGAAGCTCCCTGCCTCCACCCTCACCCCCGCCAATCCCAAGTCCACGCATTACCCCGCAGGTACTTGGTACTCCTTTGCTGAAAAGACATAAATGGCTCCCATTGTTCTCAGCGTAAAACTTGAATCCCTCAACCTGATTTACAGGTACCCCCACAATCCGGCCAGCCTTCCAGAACCTTCTCGCCCAGCACCTAGAACTCTTAGGTGTCCAATGAAATGTCCTCACCCCTCTTCCTCTTGAACTCTGGTTCTGGTTGTTCTGATCTTTGTTCAGTTCGTCAGGAGACCCACTCTCTGCCTCAGCTATTCTCTCTCCACCCCACCAGTTCTGTCCTGCTAAGCCATGCCCAGTCTCCCCGGATGTCAGCTTAAATGTCCCCTCCCAAGGAGGCCACCGGGCCCTCGGGGCTGCCCACTGTGTTGCACGATGCTTAGGGCCCCTGCCTGTCACTGCGTGTTTAATGCCTGTCTGCCCTGCTCAGTGCTAACAGAGGTGAGTCCTGCCTTGTGCATTAGCATGCATCCTGTCATCTCTCCCTGAATATCTGCGGAGTGGGTGGTGGTGTGGGGAGATAACCAGAAAGATCTCCATCCTCCAGAGAATAGAGCATAGCCCCTTGGCTCTGCTCCCCTGTCTTGGAAAGCACTGAAAGAGCCATGTGCAGATACACAATAACATTTGCAAAACAATGTAATGTGCCCGGATGCAAAATCCTGGGGTTCATCCTACACAAGGGGCATCACCAAGCCCTGCTAACAGAGGACATCCCCTCCCCATGCGAGGTTGCCCTGGCTGCCCCCAGAAAGACTATAGCTGGCTGCTGAGGGGCTTGCTTCTTGGGTAGAATAAGAAGGAGGCTCAGCTCTCTCTCGGCTGGACTGGGAGCTCCTCCTCCCCTTCTGGAAACAGCAAAGAGGAGAAGAGGAGAACCCCTCTCGGCGTTTGGGGGAGGCCTGCCCAGCTGGAGTTTGCAGGTAACAGGAAGGGAGCAATGAGGGCAGGGTCCCCTTCCTTGGGGAGGTCGGGCTGAAGGCTTGAAAATGGGGGCTCCCTAGGAAGAAGGGGGTCTCAAAAAAGGCCTCCGTGGGGGGACAGGTGTGAGCCCTTCCTCTTGCGCAGAATGTGGTCAGTGCCCTGAGGTCAGCAGGTCTTTGCTGCTGAGCCTCGTCCAGGGCACCGCTCTGTGGGACCCACCCCACGGCACACCCCATCATCGGGCATGATGCAGGGCCCCCAGAGGGGAAGGTCAGGGCCGCTCCCTGGTCATCCTGTGGGGGCTCTAAGAGCTGTGACCCTGCGGACTCCCAGGCCGTGGCCCCGTCTCCCAACCACGGTGGCAGAGGAGACCCGTGAGGTCTGCTGATGGCTGATGGGCTTTCGAGGAACAGCCTTCAACACAGAAAAGTGGGGACCTCGCCAGACCTAGAGTAGCACAGAAGGGAAGGAGGGCAGGAGGAAACAGCTGAGTCTGATATCGGCCTACGGAGCACAAAGTCCACAGGGACCTGCCGTGGGACCCTGTGCAGCACCCAGGAGGCCTGGACAAGCCACGGGAGCAAGCGGAGTGCCCTGGGGAAGGCTCAGGCTCCAGAACCCAACGGCTGGCCTCAGACCTGGGCCCCGCCCTGGGGAAGCTGTGCGACTTGGGGAAAATTGCTCAGCACTCCTGGGCTTCGGCCTCCTGTCTGTAAAAGGGGGATGCTAGCCCTCCAAGTGAGTTGTGCAGTTGTCGGGGATGATGAGAAAAACGGCTGACTCACAGAAAGCGCTCAGCGCCGCCCGCCATTGCGTCCACTCTCCACAGTCCGATTGACTCTTGGGCCTCAATTTGTTCAGCTGTAGGATAAAAGGGTTGGATCAAATGGTCTCTGAGCTGCCCTCCAGCTCTGGAATTAGTAAGCCTGGGACATCGATCGGGTTATTTTGGTTGCAGGCAGCAGACTTGCAACTCTGGCTGAGCTCTGCAGGAAGGGATTAGGGGATGGAGAGCAGGTGGGGTGCTCAGAGAACTGAGGACAGGGACTGGAACCAGGGAGGGGTCCGAGTGCAGGGCAGGGGACATCTTTGAAGGCCTTCTCCAGAAAACCAGCGCCAGGAGGGGTTCACGTGCTCGCATCAACCTCTGGAGACTCCCACTCCTTGACCCGCAGAGGGCGGGGCCCCGGATCGACAGGCCCGCCCGGCTGCATCCAGGGGAGACCACGTCCTCAGGAGGAGATGGGGTGCTGCAGCCCACGGGAAGGAGAGCAAAGGCCACAGGGGTGAAACCAGCTTACACCTGCACCCCGCCCCCCAGCCTGGGCGATGTGACAGAGGCCTAGAAGCACTGACTTCTGCCCCCACTGAAGATGATGAACACACCTAGAGAAACCAGGCGTGGTTGCTTTTGAGAGCTTTGAGATGCTGTCTTTCCCAGCAGTCATGATCCCTGGGGGTGGGTTTTCCCTCAGCTCCAGAGAGCCGGTCTCGGAGGATCCCACTTGCTTGGGAGTTCCCTGAGGGCCAAGGCCAGCACCCACACAGTTAACACACAAGATGTTCTTTGATAGAAACCAACCGGCCAGGGATGGTCAAGTCATTTCCCCGCAGGTGACATTTCCAGACTGGTAAAGGGAGGTGACAGCACCTTGCCACAAAGAAGAGATGCATGTGCAAGGGAGAAGTGAGGAACTCTCCAGATCTTCAGGGATGCCACGGCTGATTTCTGAGTCAGGGTGATCAGCTCCGGCGACGTTCTAACTTCTGTGACCCTCAGCTTCTTCACCTGTAAAATGGAGGTAATTATAACACCAGCTTCCTCAGGGCTGTTGTGAGGCTTGATGAGTCAATAATTCACTCCACAAATATTCATTGAGCGCCTAATATGTGTTGGTCACTATTCTGGATGCTTGAGATGCAGCAGTGATCAAAATAGACAGACACCGGCCTTCATGGAGCTTCCATGCTAGTGAACACATGCAGAGCTACCACCGCAATGTAGGTGCTCTAATTATTACTAAAGTGTGAATGACTATCGCCTCCTCAAGCAGCACCTGCAGCTTTCCGTGTTTCCTCCTACAACCGTGGCACTCCTGGATGCGTGTGACCAGAGAGGGTCCTGGAGGACTGAAGGGAGCAGAGCCCCCACGTGGACTTTTCCAGTGCCCTCCACGAGGGCATTTCCAGTGGACCCATAGCGTGAATGAGAAACAGACTTCTGTGGCATTAAACCACTGGGATCGGAGGGTGGCTTGCGGAGCCTGGACCGTTGGGTAAAACCAGCTTTCCCCACTGAGCCTCGTCAGAGACATCCAGAGTCTAATCTCTGTAGCTCTGTCTTAGCAGACCCACAGGAAGCGAAAACGTAGGTCATCAAGCAAAGAATGCAAAGGTAGAAACTCTGCCTTGTCAGCACCAGCTCCAGGACATCAAGTGACTGCAGGCCCCCACATGGCCTGGTATCTCCCCCTCCCCTAGCCCACGATCCCCTTCACCCTCTCGTCCCTGTGGGCTGGAGGGACAGCGAGGAGGGCCTAGGGTCCACCAGGGGAAACTGGAGTCACGGCAGGAGGGAGCCAGGCCTGAAAAGAAAAGCAGCCCCTGGAGACCGAGCGGGAGGTGGGGGAGTGACCCCCTGACTTCTCCCTCCTTCGACCCTCCCATCTCCCCCAGTGCCTGCCATTGGCAGAATGAACGGGGAGCCAGGGAAACACAGCCACACAGGGCAGGGGAAGGGCAAGGAGCAGGTGTAAGGCAAACAGGCTCCTTCTTTCAGACACCCACTTCCCTGTAACTCCCAGGGCCAGAGACTGCTTTTTCTCCCACATCTCACTCGCCCGGGCCATGGGGCTAAGCCGCCCCTTTCCCTTTCACTTCTCTTGGTTGGCAGCACTGTTGGCTCAATACCCAATCCCTCTCTTCCTTACTTGCCTCCACTCTTGGTGCTAGAAGACTTTAAAACTCACTTTCCCAGCCTCTTCGCAGCTACGGATGGCCATTGACATATAGGCAGAAGCTTTTGAAAAGGGCTTTTTTTTTTTTTTAATTAAAGGGAACAGAGACATGGTTGTGGCCCCCTCTTTCCCCTTCTTCTTGCCTTGAATGCCATGAAAATGTCTGGAGCTGCAGCAGCCATTTTGCAGCCAGGAGGGGAAGAAGTCACTGCACACCAAGGATGGGGGAGCAGAAAGATCCTAGATCTTTAATGACACTGTTGAGATGTTAAACCAGCCCGAGATGGCTCACCTCCAGTCTTCTCAGTGTGTGGACCATTAAGGCCTTTATTGCGTCAGTCACTGTCAGTCTTCTATCCCTCACCTGATGAAAGCGTTCCTAAAACAGATGGGGGCAACATCACTATCCAGCTCCTCAACAGGATCCCAGGAGTAAAATTCACTCCCCGCTTCCTCACCCTTCATGTCTCAGACGTCAACGAGTCCTGGAGGTTTTACCTCCTTGGCGTCAGCCAGTCCTCTCCTTGCCATGCCCCCCTGCCCATATGACAGATCGGATTCTCCCGCTCCCCATCTCCCTCTCCAAAGCCTCAGCCCACTGCAGCCAGAGGGTTCTTTCTAAAATGCAGACGCTGCACGCTGGGTAGTGTCTCTGTGTGGCTTCAAGACGCGCACTGCCTCCCGTTGCCTGCAGAATGAAACCTAAACTGCTTAGCAAGGCAGGCACGGCCCTCGTGATTTGGCTCCCCAAACCTCAGCCGTTCCCCTCCTTGAGCTTCTGCTAAGGGCTGCCCACAGTCACGTCTGGTGTCATGCCACGAGCCTTTGTACCCCTCCCCCGTCCCCGCCCCAGCGCAGGAGCCGCCCAGACCCCAGGGTTCATCAGACCCTCCTCTGTCCCCGCGTCTCCGCGGTTTGTGCCCCTGCTCTATTGCTCTCTCCTCCTCCCTTCCCAGAGAGCCACTCCTTGACAACGGGGCCACGTGCGTTATTCATCTCTATATCCCCGGTGCCTGACACACAGCAGGGGCTTGATAAATGTGTGTGGAGAGAGAGTGAATGAGAGAGTGAGTGAATGAGGCCGTGCATTCAAGAACCTGTGAAGTCAGCTGCGGGGAGGACAGAGCCGCAATGACCTAAGTCTTTGAAACCTGCCCGGTAACCTGGCTTCCTGGAACTTTGCCCGGGCAGGGCGCTGGGGAGGAACACACCCTGCCCGCGTGTAGTCGGAGCTGAGTCCTCTCTTTCGGAGTAAATCCTGTCTCCAGCCACCTGCCACCGGGGAAGCATCTTGAGGCATGATTTTCCCCCAGGGTGTTAACCATTTGTCCAGGGGTGGCCTCAGGAAAGGTCCCCTTCCTTCTTCCCAGAGCGGGAGACGGCTTACGTGGCTCTGGGATTGACAAGGCCATCTAGGATGGGAGAAGAAGAGTGACCGGGGAGCGCCCGGGCATCCTCATGGCGACACAGAGTGCCATTTGTCCTGCTGGTGAATAAATGATCATCACACGGATTACACAGGCTTCCTGTTACACAGCAACTCGGCGCCAAGTCTCCCAAGGCGTAGAAGGCATAATCAAGAATTATGGGGCCCAGTAAAATGAATATTGGAATCAATTAGCTCCCTTCAGATGAGAGCTGCTCATAGAACATTCATTATCTTAGCCCCACTGTGTGTGTGTCGGGGGGCCGGGGGGTGTAGAGGGGAGACCTGCTTTCTTACAAGTGGCCATTGTCACCCTCTGAAGAGCCTCCCACGCAGCCCACTGCTTTCTCCCCCCTCCCCGGGGGCGGATACAGAGGACAACAGATCAAAGGCGCAGTTATTAACTTGGGCGACTGTCTCCGCCATGCCCACACCACCTCCGTGCGTGCATTTGGACGGCTGGAGTAAGTCCTTCTCAGCTGCAGCTGCGGCGTCAATGCAATTTTAGGTTTCGTTCAGGAAACAGCAGTTCCTTAGCTGATATATTAAATCAATTAGACGCCGGTGGCCTCAGAGGCCACGCCAGCTTCCCCGGAGCGCCGGTCGCGGGGGCCGTGAATCACACAAGTGTCAGGATGGTGTTGCTCAGTCAATTCCGAGTGACGCATCCTGAAAGCTCAAGACGGGGCATGGAAGGAAAAAAAGAACAAACAAACCCTGACTAGCACGTCCTGGGGACCAGAAGGGATCGAGGAAGGGGCTGGAACACGAGCAGCTGCTTTCCCTCTTCTGTTTCCTTCTCAGTTGAGGTCTGCGGAAATCTCTGTCTGAGAAAAACTCCAATCGCCACCTCTGAATAAGCCCAAACCTCACCCACACCTCCATCCCCACCGCCCCCCTGCCTCGCCCAAGCCAGAACCTTCCCACCCCGGACACCCCGGGCCTCCCTTCCCCGGCCCTCCACCCTAGGCTCCACGCTCACGCCAGCATTCTCTCTTTGCAATTCTCTTTACCCAACAGTCCAGCATTCTCTCTCTGTAAGAGGCTGGGAAATTGAGTTTTAAAGTCTTCTAGCACCAAGGTTTGCTATGTCACCTGTCCCCTGCTTTTAAATTCCTTCGGTGACGTCCCACCGCTTTTAAGAAAAGATGTAAGCCCAGTTCTTGGTTCATTCCAGCCTCAGCCCCCTCCCCCGCTGCAGGCCTCCCAGTGTCCACCCTCCCTGCCCCCCACTCCCCGAGGACCTGTGCTCCTGGGCTGTGCTTCTCGCCCAGAAGGCTCTTCTCTGCTCTTCCCTTCATTTTGGGATTCGGGGTAAATGTCCCCTCGTTCGGGAATTGTCCCCTGCTTCCCCACTCCTCCAGCCGACTGGGGAATCCCTCAAGCCCCTACCTTGCCCCATCACAGCACCTGTCATGGAGGGTTTGTCATCACCTGTTTCCTTGTCTGTCTCCCCTCTTAGTCTGGGAGCTTTCCGAAGGCGGACTCGGGCCTTTGACTCCGTCTTTAGCTCAGCGCCCAGTACGGCAAATGCTTAATCAGTGTTCGTGGCACAGATGAATGAAGGAATGGGGCTTCTGACAAAGGAAAATCTGTGTCTTCTGGGCCCGGTGCTAGAGGGGACAGGTGAGAGAGGTGTGGGGCAGGTGGAGATGGGAGAGACACAGGGAAAGGGAGGGACCCAGCATTGGGACCGGGGCTGGTGGCTTCATCTGTGTGCTGCTATTCAGTTTGGCAACCATGTGAGGATGGAGGAAGCGGGTCTAGTCAAGAGACAGCCCAGCTCTGAAGGCAGATGGGAAACACCAGCTACGTCCCCTCTCGGTGAGAGCAGTGCCACTCAGGCTGGTCCACGGGGACCCTTAGGGACTGTGGGCTAGAGGTTGGGACAGTGGCCAGTGGCACAGAGGGGAGAGATTGACTTGACGGGACAGAGACCTGGGTGCGAATTGGGACCGTGTGGCTAACTCCATGTTCTTGTGAAACTGCTTAGCCCTTTGGACCTCAAGCTTCTCCTATAAAATGGGAACAGCACCCACCCTGTGGGGTCATCCAGCATGGACCATAGGACCTGGGGTGGGGGGGTGGCTTTTAAATCAAATGGCATTGTCATCATGATGACCAGGATTCCAGATGACAAGACAAGATCCAGTGAGTAGAGCTGGAGGGGACAGTGGGGATTTGCTTATCATGAGTGGAGCCGAAGTAGGGGTCACTGAGCTCAGCCACAGAAGCCATGAGCTCGGGCTCCTCCCTCAAAGCCCACATGCAGATCCTGTGGCTAAGCTTAGCTGAGTATCTGCACTTGGCCTCCACCTCCCAGAGCCCAGATTCTGGTCCTCCACTGACCTCCCACATGCCTGACCTGCTGCGACCATGAAGCCAGGGACATCCTGAGAGCCCAGCCCCTGCCCCCAGGCAGCAGACCCACTGCTCCTTCCCTCCCCCTCCCCCCCACCCCGGGGAAGGGCTCCAGAGCACACCCCAGGCTGGGGGCATCTGCCCGGTGGAGCCAGCTGCAGCCCGGTGTGGCCTGAGGAGGCCCCCCTCCACAGCGATAGCCTTTCAGCAGTCTCGTGAAATTAATTCAATGCCTCCTTCCATTCTGGCTCACGACCCATCACCGTGCTCATTCCTGCTTTCTTATTTCAGAAAATAATGGCAATTATGCCTTAAATAATCCATTTTTACAGTTTACATTTAATTTATGAAGGCATGGCAGGCCCAGGGCTCCGCCTGTGACCACGGCTCTGTTTTCCACTTGCCTTTTTCCCTTGGTGCCCTTGCTGATTGGGAAGAGGAAAGTGTCTGGAGTTGGGGAAGCAAAATTGGTCTGCAGAGTTCTGACCACTTCTTTGAAGCAGGTCAAGAAATACTGAGGGATCCAGACTCAGCTGGGACAGGAACGAAGGGGGATGAGTGGAGGGGAAGGCAGAGCCCCAGCAGAAAGGCCTCGCTCTCTTCCCAGGAGGGGACCCTTCTCAGCCCACTGGCGAGATAAGCTTTGATTTTGATCAACTTGGCTCTGTTTTTGACATGCTCTCTTGTGTCTGGTCAGGTTGATCAAAATCTTGTCAGCCCCCTCTCAGAACCCTTCAGAGGCTCCCTATAGCTCTCCAGATAGAAGTCAGCCTGCTTAGTTTTGTTCTGTAGTGCTTGGCTTAGTTCACAGTGCTTAGCTTAGTTCACAGTGCTTGGCTTAGTTCACAGTACTTGGCTTAGTTCACAGTATCTTGCTTTGCTCTACAGTGCTTAGCTTAGTTCACATTACTTAACCTAGTTCTACAGTACTTAGCTCATAGTGCCTAGCTTATTTCTCTGTGCTTAGTTCTACAGTACTTAGCTTAGTTCTACAGTACTTGGCTTAGTTCCACAGTACTTGGCTTAGTTCCACAGTACTTGGCTTAGTTCTACAGTACTTGGCTTAGTTCTGCAGTACTTGGTTTAGTTCTACAGTACTTGGCTTAGTTCTACAGTACTTAGCTTAGTTTATACTGCCTCTCTTAGCTCCCATGCTGCTTCTCTCAGCAGTGCATTCCAAGCCCCTCCACCCCTGCTGGTCGTCTCCTCCTTCCATCTTGGACATCGTCCCCAGCCTGTCTTCCACTAGCCAATCTTTTGAGTCCATTTTTCAAAAGTTATTTCTGGGACACTTTCCCTGAGTACAGCTCTCTGCCACCCCCACAGCTCTCCACCCTAAAACAACATGAATTTGTTATCCTACATTTGTGTCATTCAAAAGTCCAAAATGGGTCTCCAGGATTAAAGTTAAGTGTCAGCAGGCTTTGTTCCTTTCCAGAGGCTCTATGGGGAAATCCATCTCCAGGCCTTTCCAGCTTCTAGAAGCCACCTGCGTTCTGTGTCTCGGGCCCCTTCCTCCATCATCAAAGCCAACAATGGTTCTCTCATGTTGTATCACTCTGAGCTTCTCTTGCGCCTTCCTCTTCCACTTTAAAGGACCTTCGTGATTCTGTTGGGCCCACCCAGATAACCCAGGACAGTCCCCCCATCCTAAAGTCTGCTGATTAGCAACCTTAATTCTACTTTATCCCATAATGTAATATACCCACAGGCTCCCAGGATCAGGACATGGGCTTCTTTGGGGAGCCATTATCCTGCCTCCCAAAGACAGGCTCCAAAGATTGAGCAAAGATGAGTGAGTGGGATGACCTACAAAGTGCATAGACTGCCCCCCATCCCCCCGCCAACAGCCTTCAACGTGAACATTCTTTGTGCCTTTTTGCCACTATCAAACCCCTTACTTACAAGTGCTTCTCCACACTCACATACTCAACAGATAATCTGCTCAGAGAAAACCAGCTAAGGCTGGGCTGCTCGCTCACCAGGACCAACACATTTCATAAAAAAAAAAAAAAGAAAGTGCCTGCGCCCACCCTCCCACAACCCTGTGGTAGGCACCCTGCTGCTGCCCCGCTCCCCCATAAGCGGGTTGTCATTCCCCATGAGCCCCAAATGCACCATCGAGAATCACCTCTCAGTGCTCACTCCCTGCTCTGATACCTTTGGTGAACTCTCCTGGCACAGGTGGGTGGATTCCACGCTGGAAAACCATATATAGATAAAAATCTGAATTTACAATGAGAGTCTTCTGGAAGTTGATTACTCATTATCGAAGGACCCAGAACAGGGTCTCTTTAAAGAGCTAGTATCCGGGGGCATTTTAATACAGGAGCTGGTATACAACATTGAGAGGGGCAAGAGGCATTGTCTGCAGGGGGGTCAAACGCTCTGCCGCCCACGGGAGCCAGCCAGCAATGCAGGTGGTGAATCGGGCTGCAGAAGGGACTCCGCGCCCAGACTGAGGCAAGCACGCAAGCATCCTTTTAGGCCAGTAATGTGAGACATGTCACCATAGCGTCCCACGGTCCTATTTGGACAGCTCCTTCTCTCAAGCTTAGACCAGAGTTAGCTGACTTCCCCCCTCCCCTGCTCTATGTTTTTCTTCTGGGGGAGAACCAGGACTGGTTGCTAGAGCAACCAATTTATTTCTGCAAGAGCATTTTAACTTCCATCAGATGTTCCGTTTGACAGGAAGTTTTCCTTCTGGGGGTCTAACTTTTCGTAAGCATGCTCTTTCCTGAGCCCACCCTTCCCTTTCTGCTGCCCTAGGGGTTAATGCACATATTTACTCCACAGTGGGGGAGGGGAACCCAAACTTTTAAAAACAAGGCTTTTGGAAGAGAGAGAAAAACAAAGTAATTACATATCTAAGCCTGCTGTCATGAGAGAATAAACTTGTAGGGTCTCAGGAGAAGTTTGCCACACAGTGTGGGTTCTTTTTTTTTTTTAAGCATGTTTTTGTTCTCGTCTTAATTTTTTTAAAGATTTTATTTATTTATTTTAAAGAGAGAGAGAGAGGAAGAGCAGAGGGAGCAGGAGAATCAGACTCCATGCTGAGCGCTGAGCTTGATGCGGGGCTCGATCCCATGACCTTGAGATCATGACCTTAGCCAAAATCAAGAGTCAGATGCTTAATTGACTGAGCCACCCAGGCGCCCCCAGTGTGGGTCCTTCTTTACTAGCCGCCCCCCGCCGCCCCAATATGGCTCAGGGAAGCTCTTCATTTATCTTTTCATTCAACAAATATATATATTGGGCATTTCTCCATGCCGGGCCCTACGTTAGGGGGTGGAGGGTCAGAATTGAATAAAATAGAGATGGGCTCCACCCTCTTGCGGTTTGCCATGTGTGGAAAAGTCAGACATTAAACATATCAGCCTTCAAATCACTACGGAAGAGCTAAGAAGAAAGGTACTGAGAAAGAAGGAAGAGGCACTCAAGGCAGACTGGGCCTTCTGGAAAAGCCTCTCTGTGAATGTGACATTTCAGTCGAGACCCCTTCTCTCTGCATCATTGCATTGAGTGAGGAATCCATTGCCTTGCACCTGGGAGCCCTTTATGTTCATTGCCTTTGTGTCCTTGGGCTGCCATCACAAACGACCACAAACGAGGCAGTTTAAAACAATACATATTTATTTTTTCACATTCTAGAGGATAAAAGTCTGACATCAAGATGTTGAAAGAGTTGGTTCCTTCTGGAGGCTCTGAGGAAGAATCTATTCCATGACTCTCTCCTAACTTCTGGTGGCTGCCAGAAATCCTTGGCATTCCTTGACTTTCTATCTGCATCAGTCTGTTCTCTGCCTGTGTGTCTTTTCCCATTTTCTTATAAGGACAGTTGTCCCTGGACTTAGGGCCCACTCTAATTAGGGATGACCTCAAGAACCTCAACTTGATCACATCTGCAAAGAGTCTTTTTCCAAATAAGGTCACATTCAGAGGGTCCGGGTATTAGGACATGGACATCCCCTTTTGGGGGTCACAATTCAACCCACTCTATCTGCCAACTGAGTAAATGAATGCGCCATCTCCTTCACTCTTCATAATCCTTGATCAAAGAGAATTCGAGCAACCCAAGGCCAGACACTAGCGAGAACCAGGGGAGCACCACCGTGGACTGTAGGACCCCGTGTAATTCAGAGGCTCTGTGAGAAGCAAACCCTCTGCTTTTCAACCAGTTTACTTCTCGAGGGTGTTTGTATTTACCACCGGTTTCTCTGAGGTTGGTTAGAACAGTGGCTAGAGCACAGCTTTTCAAGTAGAACTGACTCAGAGTCCGTATACCACAGAGAATTTGAGTCAGCGTTGCATGGCCCAGCCTCCATGCTCTCCTGCTCTCGACCTCCTTCCAAAAGCAGTTAATATTCCAATATCTGTGCATGAGGAGGAGGTGGGTTATGATGGTTCATTCTGTGTGCTAACTTCGTTGGGCTGAGGGATGCCCAGAGGCTGGTAAAAGATTATTTCTGAGCGCGTCTGTGAGGGCGTTTCTGGAAGAGATTAGTGTTTGAATCAGTAGACTGAGTAGAGATGGCCCTCTCCAGTGTGGGGGGTTGGGGGGGGGGTCGCATTCTCCAATCCTCTGAAGGCCTAACTACAACAGAAAGACAGAGGAAGGGAGAATTCTCTCTCTCTCTCTCTGTCTCTATTCTGGAGCTGGAACATCCATCTTTTTCTGCCCTTGGACATTAGAGCTCCTGGTTCTCATGCTTTTGGACTTAGACTGAATTATACCACTGGCCTTCCTGGTTCTCCAGCCTGCAGACAGCGCATCGTGGGACTTCTTAGCCTCCATAATTTTGTGAGCAGATTCCCATAATAAATCTCCTCTTATATATCTGTTTCCCTGGAGAATACTAAAACACAGGTCAATGAGAAATGCTGCTCCAGATGTCTTGGTCAAGGTCTCTGTGACCTCGCATCCCATGCCTGGAGACAGACACCTCATCATACCCACTAGTTCACAGGTGGCCTCCTCCTCACACTCCAGCCCAGGCTGAAGGCCCCCTGCTATTGTTTGTTTTTTTTTTAAAGATTTTATTTATTTATTTGAGAGAGAATGAGAGAGAGAGAGAGAGCATGAGAGGGGGGAGGGTCAGAGGGAGAAGCAGACTCCCTGCTGAGCAAGGAGCCCCATGCGGGACTCGATCCTGGGACTCCAGGATCATGACCTGAGCCGAAGGCAGTCGCTTAACCAACTGAGCCACCCAGGCGCCCGGCCCCCTGCTATTGTGAGGACACCAGCAATGGAAACTGAAGGGTGTCCGCTGCTAAAAAGTGGGAGGGTCGTCTGTGCACCCACGTTTCAGGGCAGAGAGGCTCTAGCGCACAAGGGACCTTCCGCAGGGTGCACAGGGCCTTCAAGGGTCTCAGACACATCTGCCTTTCCAAGTTCACCACAGACACCCACGCTTAGACTGTCCACCCCAGGGTTTTGTCTTCTAGAGACCCTTCCTCAGCCCAGTTCCTGCTCCTACAGACCATCCTCCTCCCTCCAGGATGAAGAGTCCATCTGCTGGGATCCAAGACGGGCAGGAACCAGGCCCCTGAGGCAGGCAAGTGAGCTTGCCCGAGGCAGGAAGGAAGGAAGGCGTGTGCAGAGCCCACAGGTAAGGCACTCATGGAGCTGGGAGCCCCAGTTTCTGTTCCCAGGGGCTCATGGGGGTGGTGTAGCCAGACCTGGAACCTCAGGGCTGAGGCCAAGATCCTGTCCCTGGGTGGTGTGTTTCTTTGATAAGCAAACCTGAGAAGGGCCCCCTTTTACTGGGGAGTCCGGACCTCAAAACACCCTGTCTCGCCTTAGCCGAACCCTCCCAAGGGGATGTGGGGTGGGAGGGGCCCCAACCCTTGGACCCTCCGGCCCGGAGTGTGCCATTCTCTTCTTGTTTGTGAGCACCAGCACTACCCTGTTAGCTCTTCAGTCCCCAGGGCCTCTTTACTCTTCTCCCAGGGGCCCCCCGTAAGCCACTTTAGCCTGCACTCTCCTCATAATAAAGTCCCAAGGCAGTTGAGTTTAAAGACACAATTATGCATTATGGATAAAGGGCAGCTCGGCATCTGCATGTGCTCTATGGCTTCCATAAGTGGGCCGGACAGCTCTGTCCTCTCCCCTGAGCCACGGCGCAAGCCAGGGGGCCCCCGAGGTGCCCGGGGCCCCCGAACTAAGCCCAGGGCTCCTGGCGGCTTTCCCCCGGATCGTACTACAAACTGATGGATGTTAGTGACCTGCATCCCGTCTGTTAGCAGCAATCACTAAGATGCTCCCAAATGCTGGGAGTTCAGAGTTCTTTTTTTTTTTTCTTTTCCTTTTTGCCTTTTTCAAATATTTATGAAGAGATTTTCCATTTATCCTGACACATCTTCTCTACCGTGGGTGTCAGCTGGGAGGGCTCAGACAACAAACTCCAGAAGGTATTTTCCCTAAAGCAGCATCTGGCTCCATTGGCAAGTGCAGCGGGCGGCTTGCTGGGAATTGGCCGAGGCAGAGGGAGGAGGAGCCTGGGGCCGAGACAGAGGGAGGAGTGGTTGGGGCTGGGCATCCTGAGAGACCCAGGGACGTCTGCCACCTGAATCCCACAGCCCCAAGCCCCCATATGAGCCAGGCACGGGACCCCCATGAGCACCACCGTCACATCTCATCCTTCATGCCCTCTGGTCTGATGCTAAATCTCCCTGACTTTCCCAGCTAAACCACGGGGGCAGGGGGGCAGTGACCAGCTTCCCACAGCAGATTCCAATTATTAGTGGGATAAGATGCTGGAGAAGAAGGTGCTGGCTTAGTCCCTGCATCCCCAGGCTCTCCCATCCCGGGAGGCCTTCTGTAGGCAGAGCCAGAGCCCTCCCCAGTTCTCCCTGCTGGGCATTTCCCACCTGCTGGGTGGGAAGGCAGACAAATGTCAGGACAGCATGACCCACGCTGGGGACAGGGCAAGTCAGCTTGCTTGCAGGGCTGGAAGTGGCAATGAGAGCCTTGTAGAATCTCCCAGATGTTAACCAGCATAACAGCTGCCTTCCCCACTCACCCTGGGCACAGCCAGCCCAGCTGATACCCGGAGCCCCCAGCCCACCATTCCCCATCAGTTACCGCAGAGACTGAGCTGGGCTGTTTGCTGACAATGAATTTAGTTAAAAACTAAACGCTCTTCAGGAGAACTTGAGTCCAAAGGTATCATGGCTTTGTGCCCTGATTCTTTCCTGGGCTATACATTAGAAATCACTTGGGAGCTTTAAAAAATATTGATGTTCAAGCTCCATTCCAGAGTGGTCAGAATCGCTGGGAGTGGGGCTTATATTCCCAAAGTTCCCCTAGGCCATTGTCAAGGGTATCCAGGGTTGAAAACTATTGAGTTATGGCAAGAATGTGTTCCCTAGAGACAGCCAGTCCTAGTTCAGAATCCTAGGTCTTCTGTGTACTAGCCTTGACCGTGAATGAGCTGCTTGTCCCCCTAAAGCCTCCGTTTCGTCATCTGTAAAATGGGGATAACAACATTTTGGTTGTTTTATTTTTTTTTATTTTATTTATTTTTTTTATTTTTTTAAAGATTTTATTTATTTTTTTTTTAGAGAGCGAGCGAGAGAGAAACAGCACGAGAGGGGAGAGGGTCAGAGGGAGAAGCAGGCTCCCCGCTGAGCCGGGAGCCCGATGCGGGACTCGATCCCAGGACCCCGGGATCATGACCTGAGCCGAAGGCAGACGCTTAACCATCTGAGCCACCCAGGCGCCCACATTTTGGTTGTTTTAAAGTGCTACCTCACACGTAAGTTTCCAATAAATGAAAGCTGTCGTGAATCCTATTGCATCACAAATCCATTATGTGGGACAAGAGATTGTTGGACTTGGGTGTGCAGAGGAGCCCAACAGGGCAGTGGGTCAGGGAAGTGGGAGACGTGGCACCTGGTTCCCAGATGCTCAGAACCATTACCTGCAGAGCTACCTCAGGGCCTCCCCTCTGGGGAGGGGCTGCAGGAGGACAGGTGCCATCCTCCAGGTGACAACACCCTCTGTAGACACAGCATCAGCCAAAGAATATTTCTCCCTGAATTTAAGAAGATCTAAAGCACTTAAGATCTTTCCTCTAGGAAGTCAATTCATTTTCCATCCCCTGTTTATCTGGAAATGGTCTGTTATCAGATCCAGCCGAGTGTGGAGCCAGATGTGAGTGTCTGAGCATTCGCTCTGCCCAGTGCAGCCTTGGTCTAAGGGGGACGGAGAAGGCCCTGAGGCCATGCCAGGGAACAGGTTTTTCCCACCAGACACACCATGGAAGACCCCAGTGATTCTGCAGACCACTTGAAGAGGACCCCAAAGTCCTGGGTACACCAATCATCCATACAATAAATATTATTTCTTATTTCATACGATGTGCATCTACCAGTGACACTTGCTGATGTCAAACCACCTTGACTGGGTCATCTGGGGCCACACACCTCACTCATCATCTTCAAGTCTTCCAGCGGCTCTCCCAGGGTGGGTGCTCCTGGGCCACGTGGTAGCTGGGGAGGACTGCGGAACTTGCCTCCGCTCTGAATCCTACACCACTGGATGCCTCAGGCCCAGCTGTCCTCTGACCACAAGATTTCAAAGAGAGTTCTGAAAACAGACGGCAATGATTTTAATAATGTCTTTGTTGGGGCGCCTGGGTGGTGCAGTGGGTTAAGCATCCGACTCTTGATTTCGGCACAGGTCGTGATCTCAGGGCCATGAGATGGAGCCCCGCGTCACCCAGCGTGGAGCCTGCTTAAGATTCTCTCTCCCTCTCCCTCTGCCCCTCCCCTGATCTCTCTCTCTCTCTAAAAATAATAATAATAATAATAATAATAATAATATTAATAAAATAATGTCTGTCACCCAGAAGATCCACATTCATAGGTTCCCAGAGGACAAAATGAACCAACAGCGAGGGGCCCACTGAGAAAATCCAGTATTTCTGGACTGGAGAAGATAATGGGGGTTGGTCTATCTTGCAAAGGAAACTTGAGCCTCATAAAGTCAGTGATTATTCGTAGAGGAGGATACTGAGTAACTTAAACATAACGGTTAGGGGGTATTAATGAGTAAGATAATGAAAGCTACCATTTATTAAGTACATATTAAATCAAAATTATAAGCGTGTGTTCTGGAGCCTGACTGCCAAGGTTCACAACTGGGTACATCCCTTGGCGAGAGATTTACCTGCTCTGTGTCTTCCTTACCTTTTTGGTAGAATGAGATCAATAATATGGCCATCTCAAAGAGTTTGGGGGAAAACCAAGTGAGTTCCGTATAATGTGGTAAAGCATTTAGAATGGAGGCTGGTGCTTGTGAAATGTTCAGGAAACATCAGCTCTTGGCACTCTTGAGTCAGTGCCTTGCCCGGGCTTCTTTAATCTGCAAACAACCCCAGAGGGCAGGTGTTTGGGTCCCCATTGTACTGAAGCCCAGAGAGCTTGAGCCACTAGTCCAAGGCCACACAGCTGCAAATGGCAGAGCATGACTAGAAACCTGGGTCACCCTGAAGCCCGTGGCCTTCCCTTTCCTGTTCAAAAGAAAAGGCCATGGAGAGGAAAGCCGCCAAGACCCAGCAGCCCTTCAATAACAAAATGAGCAGGAATAGCCAAGAGAGGAGACAAGAGTGCAAATATTCCACTGATATCCGTGATTCGGAAAGACATCTGCAGGATAAAGCAACCCCAACCCCACTCGGTAGCAAGCACACCTCCATGAGATGCAAAGGAAGGTGCCACTCAGGAGCCGAAAGTAGCCAGATGGACCCTGAACCAGACCTTGCATTCCACAGCCGGGCACTTGGCAGCAAAGTTCTGCACGAACCGCTGCCTTTTCTCTCAGCTCCTGCACAGGGCTGTTGTATTTTAGGAATTAAAAACTCTGCTTTGGCCAAAGCACAAATGATACACGTTAGTTGCAGGATGCGCTGTCGCTGGCCATCTCTTCCACCCAGCCCCCGGTTTCAAATGCTTCTGCCCTGTGCCACCGATTTCTTCCTTGGAGTGTTCTTCTCAATCCTTTGAGAGTCGGCTCAGTTTCAGGGGCTGGCTGTGGACAAAGGAACCTCTCGGCCTGTTTGTCCTGTCGAGTGTTTTGAAAAGAATGTTCTCAGAATAACCGGCTAACTATCAGGCATGCTGTGCCGGAAGCTTTGGCCAAGTCAGGCCATTAATATCAATATGCTCATCAGCGGGGTTGGTTCTGCAACAAATTCTAGCGGGGGAGACCGCCCAGCCAGAGACTGAGTGTAGCCCCTAGTGGGATCCGGTTTGAAAACACACAGGTCTTCAATAAGCCTGCACAGACTTCACTCACAGCCAGCTGCTTTGCAGCACTGATATCAGGCCGCTGACAGGAAACAGGAAACCTGGGATGCGGTGGCACCTCGAATCAGGGGTGTCCTTCTGCCCTCCGCTCTGGCCAGCACCAGGGCAGGCACTGGGAGTAGGAACCAGGAAGGAGGAGGAGGAGGGTAGGCTCCTAAGGCTGGCTTCCAGCACCTGACATCAGTCCCGCTCGACCTACCCACCCAAGAAATGGGGAGTGTGCTCCATCCCGCCCCCCCCCCACCTCCCTGCCCCTGGGTGGCAAGGTGTAGCCCTTCCTTAATCTCTCTGGCCTCCTGTGACTTTGCTAGTCATTTGAGCCTGATTTCATCTGGATAAATACATGGAAGAGGAGCGGAGGAGGAAGGAGATGTGGGCAGAGGGACTTCGAAGACCCTGAACCTCGGCACCCTCTGGTAGCTGGCAGACCTTGGCTGGGCTCAGGCAGAACTGGGTTCAAATCCCAGCTCAGTCACTGACTCTGTTTAGCTGCAGGTGCATCTCCTACAGAATGGGGGTAAAGGCATCCGCCTTATATGGTTGTTGCCATGAGACGAAATGATGCACACACAGGGTACTCAGGAAATGCCACCGCTTCCCTCCGCACCTCTAGGGGCTGGCCTGGCGTAGAGACGGGGAGCACACCCCCGCTTTATTTGTGGCGGAGCTGAGAAAAGAAGGCTGCTTATCCAGCTCCAACCACCTTGAATGGGATATAAGTGATAAGCAAAAGAATTGGAATAAACTTGAATACACAAAGCCAAGAAGCCTTTTCTGATCTGCGCTGTTCCTCAAAGGAACCTACTGAAATAAGAAGAAAAAGAAAAAAGTCATTCTTGCAGTGTGCATAATCTGATGGAGGGGAGGCTGTCAGTACCAGGATCTGGAGGCATTCTTCTTGGATTCTGAGCAGCTTGGATGGGCTGCCGATAAGCCTCCACACGGAGCCAAGCCCTGGAACCTTCTAAGACTCATCCCCAACCCTTTGCTATAGAAAATCAAAATCACTCTTTATGTCTATTCACTGGAAATATCTTCCTGGTTCTTCAAATATCCCCCTCACCGCCCCCATTAAATCTTCTGAAATCAGCAGAACCATCTGCTTTGGGCATGGAAATGAGATATTACAAAAAGTTGCCACCCAGAGGTCATTATTTCTGGAGGACAAAGGGGGAAAGCAAAGCTTTTAATGAGGGCTTTCGGAACCGCGTTCCCCTCGCTGGCTGGCGGAGGGCCTCTGCCTTCCTTCTCGCCCTGACTGCAGATGCTGGGCGGCTTTGACATGCACGTTACACAGCGTGAACAGTCTGATGCACACTCCCCTCCCACAGCCACCGCCCCGCAGCCTCCCCTTGGAGCTGGGATCGTCGGAGGGTTCTGAGGTCATTTTAAAGCTTTGTCTTCACAGCCAAAGTAAAGTGAAGAATTGTGGTAATTACCCAAATGATCTGGTGAGAGGGAAAGAAACCAGTTTGTGTTGAAAAAGACAGCTTTGAAGGACTGGTCTAAATATCTCCACCCGCTCAGCCGTCCACAGAGGTGCGATGGCTCGCCCCTCTCCCCAACAGTAGATCTTACACTGAGCAGCTCCCCAAGGGAAGGGAAGATGCCAAGTGTCCAGTCTCTCCAGAACAAGACCAACCCAGAATCTCCTCCTGAGCAAGCAAAAGACACATCCCTCCCTCAGATCTGGAAATGTCACATGGGAGAAACTCCAGAGACCTCAGGCAGCAGTTAAATACTGCCACTTAGAGTTCTCTAATCCGGCTGAGCAGAAATTTCCAGATTTAAATTGTGCTCACCCAGGCATGATGAACGGTCTCAGACAGTCTTGAGTTTGCTCCAGCTCCCTTCACTGGCGGTCAAGTCCTTACTTGACTCCACAGTCTACGCCCTCGCCATCTCAGGACTAAGCATGGTTGCCAGTGGGCGTCCACAGATAGAAAGGCAAACTGCCAAGCCCTGTTGGAGTCCCCTTCCCCCACACCAACAGGTAATATATAACACAGTCAAGCGGCCCTCAACAAAGACAAAGAGGCAGTTTGGTGCCCTTGAAATATTCTGGTCATCGGGATCTGAGCTGAGACCTCCCAGGTGTGAGGCTTTGAGCAAGTTACTCAACTTCTCTGTGTCTCGGATTCCCCAGGTATTGTAAGGGGGATAACAGTGAGAATAACAGATGATGTAGTAACGTATATCCGCTAGACAGTGTCTGGCTCACTGTCTCCAAAAAAAAGTAGAAAAGGGAGCATTTACTACTGATTCCACAAATGGTCGCTAAGTGGCTAAGTGTATGCAGTGTGCAAGGCTACTTTATTTGACCCTCAAAAGCACTCTGAGAGGGGGACTGGAGAGGTGTCTTTCGCTCAGGTGGTTCTGGCTTGTCCAAGATCACCCGCTAGTTAGTGATGGAGCCAGCCTGAGATGCTGACATCTTGGCTCCTGGTCCAGGGCTGTCTCCACTCTCCCACATGCTCCTCGGAATGCTGGTGGGAGCTGATCCAGTCGGGCTCTGATGAATGAAGATTTCTGTTCTGTTTCCATGGAATTAACATGAGGATCGCTGGCTTGGAAGAGGGCCCCACCACCCATGTGTCACTTCCCAGACCTAAGAGCAGATTGAGGGAAGCTACTCACCCCCGCTCCACCCCACAGATAAATAAGATCCATTTATCTTGTTTCCATTTATTTCTCTCAAAGTCCCTGAGAAAGACTGCAAGGAGGACAGGGTGGAAGGGATATCCCCGAGGGACCCAGAAGCTGGCTCAGGATGTTGGTTTTCACACCATGTTTTGTGGAAACCTAGGTCCACAGGGGTGCTTTGGGGGCTGCCGAGAGTGGTGCAGGTGGGTAGGTACAGGTACTCCGGGTCCCCTATTTAACCAGAGCAATGCCAGCTTTTACCTACATGGCGAACTGGTAGGAGACCTGATTTATTTATGTTGGGCTTCTGTTTAAGATTTAATTTGAGGCAAAGATTAGCTCCTAAAAAAGAAAAAAAAGAAAAAGAAAGCTTGAGATCTATCTTTCTGGGTGCTCTCTGAGAACAGAACCCAGAATTTATCCTTGTGGCTCTTAGGGACATAGGAAGGCAGCCCTGTTCTGAGCCAGAGTAAGCCATCTCACACCTGGTGTGCACCTTCAGGCATACATTGAGCACCTGCTGTGTGCAGAACCCCAGACCAGGTGGCAGGTGGGTGAAAGTAAAATACAGGTGGCAGCTCTCATCCTCTGAGACTTTGGGGAGGCATGAACAGACACCCCAAAGGCAGGAGAAGGGGCCACAAATACGAATTAATGCAGCCAGTCTGGGCCTTGGGCTACATTATCTTGGGTTTTATTTATATGCTCTATTTCCCCCCAATCAGACTATAATTTTCCAGGGGGACAAGGAACACCTTTCACTCTGCAAACATTTCCTCAGCACTTCCCATATACGTCGGACGTGAGAAAGCCTTACAGTCTCACGGAAGAGAGACCAGTAATTCTAGCAGGAGGTCATTAATTTTCCTTGGGTCGTGGGGGCCAGGGAAGGTGCTAGAAATGGAGGTGAAATTTAAGCTGCGCCTTGCGAGAAGACCAGCAGCTCTCGGCATACTTCTTTCAGTTTCCTGGGGGTCCAGTGCAGCAGCTCCGGGACAGTCATCAAGGATGCCAACCACACGAGCTTTGGGAAGGGAGGAAGTAAAGCCACGCTGGATGCCCCGGGGCTGGTCTCCGAGCACCTCCTGGAGGGAAGAGTTTGGAGCTGGGTTTTGAAGGAGAAGAAGCCTGCATTGGCTTCGAGGACAAGGGAGTGTGTCCAGGTTGGGATCATTCCAGCAGCAAAGGCAATTAAATGAAGCCCGCAGGGCTTGAGGCAGAGACTGGCAATAAAGGGACAGAGGTGAAGGAAAGCCAGTTAAGCTCGAGTAGAGGGAAAAGCAAAAAGAAATAAAGGTATTCAAGAAGGAGCTAGAAGAACGAGGGGAACAGCTGAGGGCTGCGGTGTTTGAATCGAATACAACTGGGGTGTTCCTGGCCTCACAGGAATAGACCACCAGAAATGCAATAATGGAGGGGAGCCCCCTCTTCAGTCACAACCTCATCATCCCTCTGTCAAACAGGGATTCTCTGTTCTTCCCAAATGACCTCTGGCTGACACCTCTCTTCTCCCTCAACCCCAAAGGCTGGGTCCCCTGGGGGAGCGGGCGGGAGGCGGGAGCAGTTGGGGGAGAGGGGGAGGGAAGGGGCCAGGGCCCGGCTTGGCCTGTAATGTCTCTCAGCTGGGACCCACATCTGGGGCTTCTGGAAATCTGACCCGAACACTCCCACTGCCAGACTGCGCCTACCCCACCCATCGCCAGGTAAAGGCACAGATTCGTACGCGGGGAAAGGAGGGCCACCACCCGCACGCACACACACTCCACAGCCGAGAGAGTCCCCAGGGCCAGTAAGGGAAGGCTGGGTGTCCCGGGTTGAGTAAGCGAGGTGGCAGGCAACGCGGTGCCCCTTCCGTCCTCCTGGGAACCCGAGCCTCGGCTTCCTTCGCTCCAATAATGTGAATGAACCCTGGGAGAGGAGGCGAGAGCGCGTGCGAGCGCCGAGAGGGGAGAGGAGCGGCGGAAGAGAAAATCCGGGCCGGGGGAGAGGGGCCGAGAGGGGAGCGCAAAGCCGGGCGGGGGCCGAGGCGCGAGGGGCGGCGCCGACAGGAGCGGGGCGCGCGGGCCCGGGGCGCGGCGCAGCGGCGGCGGCGGCGGCGGGCGGAGGCGCGGAGGGCGCGGGGCGGAGGCGCGGGCCGAGCCGGGAGGGCGGGCCGAGAGGGAGGAGCCCCCGGCGTCCGCCGCCAGCCCGCCCGGCGGCCCGCGCAGCCCTCACTCGCCGCCGCGCCTCGGAGTTCGAGCCCCGGCGGGGCCCGAGCGCAGGCACGCCCGGGGCGCGGGGTCGGAGAGCGCAGCGCGGCGCCGCCCCCCGGCCCTCGGCCCCCCCAGCCCCGGCGCCCCCGGAGCGGCGCGCGGAGGGAGGAGGGCGGGCGGGCGCGGCGGGCCGGGCCGGCGGGCGGCGGACTATGAGGCGCCCACCATGGTGCGATGCGACCGCGGGCTGCAGATGCTGCTGACCACGGCCGGAGCCTTCGCCGCCTTCTCGCTCATGGCCATCGCCATCGGCACCGACTACTGGCTCTACTCCAGCGCGCACATCTGCAACGGCACCAACCTGACCATGGACGACGGGCCCGCGCCCCGCCGCGCCCGCGGCGACCTCACCCACTCGGGGCTGTGGCGGGTGTGCTGCATCGAAGGTACGGCCGGCCCCGGCACCCACCCACCCGGCACCACACACACGCACACGCACACCCTGCCCGGGGTGCCGGCCGGGAAGGGGGTGGGCGCGGCACTGGCTTCGCGCGACACACAAAGGAGCCGGAGCGAGCGGGCGGGTCCCCTCGCGGCCAGCTGTGCACCAGCTCGGGGTCCCTCACACCGAGCCCACAAACTCCACGCACACGCACACCCCCTCGCACACAGACACAATGAAACACACCGAAACTCACGGGCGCGCGTGCAGCCCGAGACCGGAGCGATCCCGAGGGGCCGCGCCGGAGCCCCCGGGGGAGGTGGAGGATGGCGTGGGGGCGGGAGGAGGCTGGGGTTGGGGGGAGCGGACCGGAGAGGAGGGGAGGGAGGAGGGGGAGGGGTTGCTTGGCAACCGGTGTCTGTGCGATTGCTATGGTAACTGGCCATCCTGGGGCGGGGCCGGCCGGGGGCGGGGAGCGCCGGGGCCGCTCCTCGCTCGCTCCAGGCCGGGGCCGAGGGGTGGGGGTGGGGGCCGGGCTCCGAGCGGCTCCGGGCGAGCGGGGTCGCGGGAGCCTGACGCCGCCCAGACCCTGCTCCGCCGCCTACTCTTCCATGGGGCCCCGGCCCGCTGCTCCCTGCTCGGTGGGGAGGGAGGGGTGCGTCACCGAGACTCCCCCCCCCCACCCCGACTCGGGGAGCAAGCCGTTCGTCGCGGTCCCTCGACAGGGAGGCTGCGGGAGACCTTGGCAGGACACCGGAGTGCGCAGGGGCGACCCGCGGACCGACAACTGCCTGGGAGGGGCGTGGCCGCCCCGTCGGGGCAAGAGGGGCGGGGAGCTGCGCCCCCCCAGATGCGCGAGGAGGCCGTGTAGTGGGTGTTGTAAGGTTGGAACGCCTCTGGGGGCCGGGATTGGGTGTCCCGGGACCGTGGGGACCGCTCCCTCTGCGGGAGGCGCCCGGACGCCTCCAGTGGCTCAATGCGCCCGACTTCAGCGCCTCCCGCCCGCCCTGCTGCGGAACTGGAACTAACAGGTGGCTGTGGAGGGGCGGTCTGGTCCCAGCCAGGTTGTGGACGGGGCCTGCCGCTTGGTCTTGGCTTTCAGATTGGAGGAGGGATGGGGGGAAGTTGGCGGAACGTTCCTTTCCGATATCCTTGGACAGAGTTTCCTCTTTCTTTTTCTGTAACCTTTTCCCGTGTGTTAACTCCTCCCCTCCGTCATTCGGGGAGTTCTCCCACACACTCAGGCTTCCTTACTGCAGTTACGGCCCCTGCAAATAGTTCAGCGGCGTTGGAGCTTGGTGGAGGTTGGTAGGGAGCTCTTAAAGAGATGGCCCTTTTTCTGGCCGCATTTGGAGGCCTCTTAAAAGAAAGGCTTTATAAAGCTGGGTCGGCTCCGCCAGGTTGAACTTGCGCCCTTCCCCTCCTCCTAGACCTGCTCTGGCGGGAATCCTGCCCACCTCTGCCCCCCACACCCTCTCCCAAACGAGGCTGCCTTGCCCTTTGCAATCTGGAGTTTAACGCCAAGGCTAAGTGGAGTCTTGGAGGAGCGGGCATGGGCAATCAATAGTTTGGGAAACACGGCCACACGAAGGATCGGTGGGCCCACGATCACACCCTCCCCTTTTCTTTTGAAAAACATCATTTCTGGTGTGCAATTGCTCAGATCACGAACACCTACTCTTCTCATCTGGAGAATGTACCCACGTCATTACCTGCCACAGCACCTGAGTTAGACACAGAAGAGGGGCTGCAGAGCCCCCATGTTCTGCCTCACAGCTCTGCGTGGCACGGTAAGTCATGCCACTGTCACCTCCCACATGCACACGTGGAGCCCAGGCCTCCCAGTTTCCCTGTGGAAATCGGAACTAACTCCTCCACAGCGGCGAGCCTGGCCTCTGCAGAGCAGCTCGAATGCCTCCTTTATTAATTCCTCATCCTAATTAGGATTGATGCTGCACTTAGCATCTAGCCAGCTGCCTGGAGCCATTTGCACCCGGTGTTCATCAAGAGAGCCCCAAGCCGATCTGGGCAGCTGGCTCCGCTGGCGGAGGGAGGGTGGGGAACTGCCATCTGGGGGACTTCACCGTAAGAACTGAGCTGCCTCTGTCATCCCCCCACCCCCACCCCCCACTTGAGCTCAGGGGTTCTGAGGGCCGAGCCAGGCCACATCCAAAGGCTGGAACATCCTCGGACCAACCCAGGGCTGGGAGCGCTGGTCCAGGATTCCTTGTTGTGGCTAGCATCATCCATCCCTGGACCTGGGTGGAAATTGCTGGCAGACCGCGGAGAAGCACAGTCGCCCGACCCCGGTGATGCCTCCACCTGCCAGCGAGGGTCCAGGCCAGGACCCGGACAGCACAGCCATCCCAAGCTTCCCTGGGGCCCTGGTCACCCCAGTGTTGGCTTTGTGTGTAAAATGCATGATTTCCACCTGTTCTCTAGCAAAGTACCCCCAAAGCTTGACATGGGGGAAAAAAAGAAAAGAAAAGATCAAGCCTCTGGGATGAACCTGGAAGAAATCCTGTAGCCGGCCTCTAACAAAGCACTGGTTGTGACAGTGGGACTCGGAAGGGTTTGCTGGCAACTCACAGTGATTCCGTTTCCTGGTTGTCTCCCATCGATGATGCTGCCGGGGCCCGGAGAGCCCAGCCCTCCATGTACTGAAGGCATCCCTACAGTCGGACAGGCCCGCCCCCAGCCGGCCAGGGCTGCCATCACCCCAGCTTCTTTCTGCTCCCCCCCCCACCCCGAGCCCCTCTATTGGACAAGCGCTCAGAGCCTGTGCATTTTAGCACATGGCATGCTCACAGCAGCCCCGAGAGGATGCTGTCTGCACCCCCGTCTGCAGCCGAGGGTACGGAGGCTCAGAGAGGGTAAGGCACTTGCCCAGATGCGCCCAGGTAGGAGGCTGCTGGGCCAGATTTGAGCCTTTGTCTCACTACAAAGCTCTTCCCACCATGTCATCCTGCCCTTTCCCAAACAGCTTCTGGGTTGCCATTAAAAATAGAACCAAGTACTTGACTACCCAGTGGAGCCTAGCTCTGAGGTTGAGCTGACAGCAGCATGAAGCCATTCAGAAGTGAGAATGTACAGGAGATGCCCAAATTGCATAACATACTCTCTCTCCCCTCCCCTTCCCTCCCCTCTCCTCCCCTCTCCCCTCGCTCCTCCTCTTCTCTTCTCTTCTCTTCTCTTCTCTTCTCTTCCCTTCTCTTCGTCTATTTCTGCCTCTGTTTCTGTTTCTGTCTCTCTCTCTCTCTTCTACCACGTTCTGGACTAGCCCATCCCCATCACCATCAGTCTCCTGCTCCCTCCCTTCCCAAGCCCACCTCATTCTTTCTTTGTGTCTTTGGTGACACTCAGCCCAAAGCTGGGGACACAGGAAAGAAGTCATAAAGCTTTGTGGACTTTCCTATCACAGGTATCACCAACCAGCATTTGTTCAATCTCTAATGCATTTTGCAATTAGGCAAGGTATAGAATGTAAGCAAGCATTATGGAGCATGTACTATGTGCTGGGAACAGAAGACCTCGTGTAAACATAGGAGGGGAGGAGACTGTGGGCCCAGAGGGGCGCAGCTTATGTCAGCCTGCCAAAGCCCCCACGCCCACTGTTAGCTCCGGAGTATTCGCTGGGGCCGCTGGAGGCCAGGGTCCATGAGGGACCCACCTCCCTCACCTGGGCAACATCCCTCACACCCGTATACCCAGACTTCATTCACACCATGGCACACAGAGAAAAAGAAACCATTAGTACTGCACCCTGGGGCCAGGGGAGAGAGAAGACAGCCACCAGGGACTACCCAGGGGCTCCAGTCCGCCCAGGCCCCGCCCAGGCCCCGCCCAGTTGCCCAGAGGCCTGGGGGCGGAGCTTACTCCTCCAGGACCCTTGGAACGCTTTCTGGGCAGGTGCTGGGCAGTTCTGCCTTACCATGCTCCCAACATAGGACCATTCAGAGATGTTCTGAATTAAATAATGTCCTTTCCACACCCACTCCACTCCAGGCACTGGGCTGGGGACTTTTCCTGTCTGTGTTTGCTTTCATTTTCTCTTGCAAAAACTCACAGGCAGCATGTCCAGTCAAGCCCAGGTGGGTGGACAGCAGCTACAGCAGGGCGTTCCCAGCTAGTCACCTCACCTGCCGGCTCTCCTTGGCCCTCTGGTGTTGATAATAACAGCCATCACTTAGTGAAGACCTCCGTGCAGGACTATGTTAGTTCATGTCATTGTCAACAACACTTCAAGGTAAATATTAATTATCTGCCTTTCATAGATGTAGAAGATGAGGCTTAAGATGGTCACAGCTCTTGAGTATTAGAGAATGTCTTCGGTCTGGACAGATTAGCCTGGCTTTCCACCAGCCAGAGGATGTCCTTTATTTGAACCACACAGATTTGAGAAGGGGCAAGTAAGGGGGTTGTCTTATTCAGTTTGCGCTGCTGTAACAAAATATGATAGACCCAGTGGCTTAAACAACATTTATTTCTTAGAGTTCTGGAGGCTGGAAGCCCAAGATCGAGCACCAGCCGATTTGGCTCCTGGCTTGTAGGTGGCCCCTTCTCATTGTGTCCTCACAAGGTAGAGTGCAGGCTCTCTGGTCTCTCCTTAAAAGGGCACTAATCCCATCATGAGGACCTCCTCATGAGTCACCGCCTCCAAGACCTCATCTAAACCTAGTCACCGCCTCCAAAGCCCCACCTCCAAATACCACTGGGGGTTAGAGTGTCAATGTATATGAATTTCGGGGGGACATCAGCATTCAGTCTGTTAGAGGGCTGTTCTCCCTTCCTGTCCCTGCTCCCTAACTGGTACTCACTCTCTAGTCACTCAGGAAGGGGCCCTGGCAGTCCCTTCTCCTGTCCACCTTCCCTTAATGCCCTGGTTCTTCACTGCTTTCTCTCTTCTTGTAAGAAAAAACCAGGTCCTTTTAACTGGACCCGGTTGACTTAGTGAGGAGAAGCTGGGGATCCTGGCGGTCTGATTTAAGGACCTCACCACAGAGCCGGCTTTGGAGGACCCCCATGTGAGAGGCTTCAGAAAGGCTCAGTAGGAAAGCAGCAGATCTTTAAAATAAATCTCCTGGGCACACACATCTCTCTGTGTGCCATGGTGTGAATGAAGTCTGGGTATACTGGTGTGAGAGATGTTGCCCAGGTGAGGGAGGTGGATCCCTCACGGACCCTGGCCTCCAGCGACCCCAGTGAACAGATGGGGAGACTCGAGATTTTCGGGCTATAGTCAAAGAAGGGCAGCAGAATCATCAGATCCAGAGTCTCAGAGGTGAGGGAAGCAAAGAATGGCATAGCCAAACTAGAGCTGTGGAAGAGAGCCTGGTGGGCCTGAGGGGAGGGGCCTAGCTGATCTGGAACATTCCTCCCATTTCTGACTTTCTGCTATAGAAGCCCCAGAGAGCCCCTTGCCGCCAGCCTCTAGGTTGAATCAGGTTCATGTGGCCGTGACATGGGCCAGCAAGAGGGGTTGGGCGGCAGGGGGCTCCTCCAGCTGGAAGAACCTCTGAGATTACTTCATTCAGTGGCTCTCGACCTTTTTTCTGCTAAGACACACACAGAAGGGCTATAAGTCACCGATCTGCCGGGCCTGCTTCTATTCATTCATTCATTCATTCATTCATTCATTCATCCATTCACTTATTCGTCATTCCATACATATTCACTGAGCCCCTGCTCTATGTCAGACGTGTGAGGCTCTTAGTCACAGCGGTGGACGGGACAGACTCGGTCCCTGCTCTCCCGGAGCCAACATTCTCATGGGGTAGCTGACACTTCCAGGTCCTGATGAGGGTGAGGACAGACACAGAGCAGGGGTGTGCTGGGAGAGGCTGGGGAGGGTTGCCATCAGTCAAGAGGACAGGAAAGAGCTGTTGGAGGACTGGAGGAAGACCTTCCAAGGAGAGGAAAAGGCAAGCTGAGGCTCTGAGGCAGGAAAGGCTGGGCAGGGCTCCAGCACCCGCATGGGGGTCCCAGAGAGGCTTGGAGGTCAGGATCAGGGTCAGTGCTTTGAGGGGTTTGGGCCAGGGGAGTAAAGTGATCTGACTTATGATTTTAGAAGAGCCTCCGGCTGCACATGGAGAGTGGAGACTCTGGAAGGCAGAGGAGGCCACCAGGAGACCAGACTGGAAGCCTGGGGCTAACAGGTGGCAGCAGAGATGGTGAGACGTGGTGAGAAGGACAGGCAGGAGGAGGTGAGGAGTCAAGGGTGACTGCCTGGATCTGGGGCTACGGCGGCTGTGAGACGGCGGGGCCGTGGCCGAGTGGGGAACACGGAGGAAGGAGCGGGAACAGGAAAGGAAATCAAGCATGTACCCATGGGGGTTCCAAAGTTTGGCACGACCACCCAACGTGCCCACCTCCAGAAGTCATGCTGAGAAGTACCGAGGAGGGTAACTCGGGGGGACCACCCTAAGTCCTCACGGTCCGAGTGTTTGGATTCATCATCAACTGCCCATCACGACAGGACAGGGTTTGTCAACATCAGGACACCGACATTTGGGGCTGGGTTCTTCTTGGTGGCTGGGGCTGTCTTGGGCGCTGTAGGCTGTTTAGCGGCATCTCTGGCTTCTGCGTACTAGAAGCCAGGAGCATCCCCCTGCTGCCAAGCTGTGACAACCAAAAATACTCCCAGATGTCCCCTGGGCATGGTTGGGGGGGGTGGAGTGGGGAGGCAAAATCAGCCCCCTGTGGAGAACCTCTGCTCTAAGGGAAGCAGCATGTAGGTGGGGGGGTAGGGGAGGACCCGATTCCTGGCAGCTGGAAGGAGCTCCCCTCTCTTCTCGTTCCTTCAAGAAAACACGTGAGGAGAGCAGCTCTACGGATAGGGGGACCTGGCGTCTGCTTTCGGTGACTGGTGGCGTAAGTGGTCACTTCCATTCCCTTCTTAAGAGTAATGACTCACAAAAAAAAAAAAAAGAGTAACGACTCGCAGGTGACCCAGCTCACCCCCCGCCGGTGACACCCCAGCGTGTGTCCACACTGGGGATGAGAACTGCTGATGGGGCCTGAGCCTCACACTCTGCAGGCAAAGGAAACTCAAGGCCAGGGAGGCAAAGTGACTCATCCAAGGTCACACGGCTCATTGGTAACAGGGAGCAGAAGGGGGTGTGGGGGCTGCCTGGTTAGGGCTTCCTGGGCATAGCCTCCCCTCGGGTGGGCACCGGGAAACACAGGAAGATGAAGGGAGCTCACTCCCTCAGGGCCTTTCTCTGCCACAGCTCATCAGCTCCATCACAGTTAACCCACAAACACACACTCAGACCAGCCAGGGTCCTCCAATAAGGACGCGTGTCCCTGGGATCGGCTTCAGTAAGAGAACACACTGGTTCTAACCCCAGCGCCATGCCCAAGCCCCCCCGCAATTCTTGCTCTTCACCCCCATGGCGTTCTGGGAGATGCTGATGAGACCATATCTTCCGAACTGCGAGTCAGGACACGGTACCAGACAAGGGACATTCCTTTTCTAACGTAACAATTTCTTTATGTGAAAACCTTTTCAAAGCTGTGAAAATGACATCACCTGATTTTACTCTATTTAGTTCTTCCTCCAACCAAAAAAAAGAGAAAGGAAGAAAGGGACGAGATTAAAAAAAAAAAAAAAGTAGAGGAGGCATTGGGTCAGAAGTAGAAATAAGGGCAGGAAAATAAGAGGATGGTTGAGTCCGATGAGCCCGCAAAATGCATGCTGCAAAGGTTGGCCGTGTTGCTGGAGACGGTCCACTGCTTGTCTCTGAGCTTCCCGGGGCTGGGACGGAGAGGGGAGCATGACCAAATGGGAGGAACCCCATGTGCAGGAGATCACTGCTCAAGAGAAGCCTGATTGTCTCTGATACAGAGGCCTGGGACAAATGTATTCCCTGTCTCCTTCTATCGCATTAAAATAGACTCTGTTGAGGGACGCCTGGGTGGCTCAGTCGGTTAAGCATCTGCCTTCAGCTCAGGTCATGATCCCAGGGTCCTGGGATCGAGTCCCACATTGGGCTCCCTGCTCCGCGGGGAGCCTGCTTCTCCCTTTGCCTCTCTCTCTCTCTATCTCTCATGAATAAATAAAAATAAATAAATAAAATCTAAAAAAAAAAAATAGACTCTGTTGAAAAGGCAGCATGGGCTGCAGGCAGGAGGCCAGGTTTTCAGTTCAAATCCCAGCTTTCCCAGGTAAGCTGTGCAGCTTGAGGCAGGTTCCTTAACCTCCCTGAGTTGTTGTTCACATACCTGGAAAATAAGATAATGAAGCAACAAATGTGAAAGTGCCCAGCGCACACCTACAGAGTAAGTGCTCCCCAAACGGAATGCTTGGAAGGACAACACTGGGGGGACTCAGGAGTGCCCCTGGCCTCTGTATGCCAGGAGCTTCCCAGGTGTAGGCCTTGCCCCTTTGCATTTCAAGGGCTCTGCGATTTCTCTGCTGTGTCAGGACAGGGCTGGGGACCAGACGACCCTGTGAGGGAAGCTCTAGGGTCTTTGGAAGCTCCAGTAACTCCCCTGGAAGCCAGGCTCTGCTGGCTCAAAGATGGCAGACTATGATGCCATACTCAGCCATGCCTGGCCTTGATTCTACTGTCCTGGAGCCAGGGTGGGGCCTGGGAGCCGCCCTGTTGGGGTGCTGGGTCAGGAGAGTCCTCTGATTGTTTTTGCTCCCTAAACATCAGGATCTATCGCCTCACTTCCACCCCTCTCCCCGACTTCCAACCATCCTTCAAGCCAACCTCCCCCACGAAACCAACCCCAGCTCTTCCGTTGAGCTCCCGGAGGATTTATGCCCCAGCCGCAGAGCTCGTGCACTGGCTTGTAGGGCTTGGGATTTTCTTTTTTTTTAAAGATCTTATTTATTTATTTGAGAGAGAGTGGGGAGAGCACAGAGGGAGAGTGAAAGGGAGAAGCAGACTCCCCGCTGAGCAGGGAACCCAATGCGGGGCTCGATCCCAGGACCCCGAGACCATGACCGGAACTGAAGGCAGACGGACGCTTAACCAACTGAGCGCCCCCGGCGCCCCCAGGGCTTGGGATTTTAACTGGAGCTGCTCTCACCCTTCCCCTGCCTATCCCTCCCCTTCCCCACCTCCGAGGATTACAGACCTGAAGCCAGGTCCCTCCTGTCGTGACATCCACCCTTCTGTGCCTCCTACCACACCAAGCCCACAGAGGCAGAGGTGCTCCCAAGTGCTGTTTAGGTGTCCCTCCTCCTCCCTGGCCATTGCCCCTGTCTCTGAGAGTGTGGGAAGGCCACGGGGAAATTCTTGACTCAAGCCCAGCTCCAGAGCTTGGGAGAAAACCCACTAGCTAAAGCTGGTCAGCCTCCCTGGCTCACCTGCCATCACTACCTCCTGCCCCCCACCCCGGGGAGAGAGGCAGGGCAGGATGCCCACCCCAGCTCTCTCTTCCAGCCCCCATCAGCCCACATGGAAGCATCGGACACCCGGCACTGAAGTCACACGGACCTGGGTTTGAGTCCAGGCTCTGTCACTCATCAGACAAAGTACTCAGCCTCTCTAAACGTCCGTCCCTTCATGGTGAGACAGCCCCTGGGATCACTGTGAAGGTGTCGTGATAAACCTCACGCTTACATGCAAAGGGGCTGTGTGCAAAATAACCTTCGAGGTGTGTGGCATCTTGTAGATATTCGCGGAGGGATTGCCTTCTCCCTGGCTCCATGTTTCCGGAACCTTGGAAATTTTCCCAGAAGAAAAAAGTTGCTCCACCTTTGCAGCCAATTTGAGCGGGGCCCCGGGTCAGCTCACTGGCCCCCAGGGTCTGGGGAAGGAAGACACTGAGCCTCTGCGGGGATGTTTGGGCCAGCGGAGAACACGGGGCTGTGTCATCACCTCTCAGGGGCAGAACCGCTCGGAGAGGCTTCTGTGAACCATAAAATCAGAACCCGAGGGCTCTCAGTTAGGAGTTGAAATAGGGTCTAGCACCAAGGCAGTGCCCAGGGCGGTGACGGCGGCCACCCAGGCCGAGGGCCCCCACCCCATCTCCTGGTACTGAGGCTGCCGCTGCGAACTGCGGTGTGGCGGGACCTGGGCTGTGATAGAGGAGGACGGGGTGCTGGGCTGTGGAAACATCGGAACGGGGCTCAGGAGACCTGTGGCCTGATCCCAACCCTGCCACTGACCATCTGAACCGTCTTTTGCTCCTAGAGCCTCGGTTTGCTTGTTTGGCGAATTGGCAAATGATACCTGTCCTTCCCTCCATCCTTCCCTTCATCCTCCATTCTTCTTCCATCCTTCATCCCTTTATCCCTCCATCCTCCCTCCTCCCTCCATCCCTCTCCCTCCATCCCTCTCCCTCCACCCTCCTCTCTCCCTCCTCCCTCCACCCTCCTCTCTCCCTCTCCCTCCATCCCCTTCCTTCCATCCTCCTCTCTCCCTCCATCCCTTCCCTCTCCCTCCATCCTCCTCTTCCCCTCCTCCCTCCATCCCTCCTCTTTCCCTCCTCCCTCCATCCCTCCTCTCTCCCCGTCCCTCCTTCCCTCTTTCATTTCTCCTTCCTCCCTCTCTCCTTCCGTCCTCCTCTTCCCTCCCTTCTTTCTCCTCCTTCCCTCTTCCCTGCATCCTCCCTCTGTCCATCCTCCCCGCAGGGTTATGGGAGTATGCAGTGAGAAGGTACTTGGGAAGGTGCTGGTGAGGCCCAGTGGCCACTCCCACAGAGGCACTGCAGAGGGGACAGGACTGCACATGGAAACACGTGGGCTTGGCCTCTCATCACCCTGACACCTTGGCAAGGAACCCCATGCGGGCAGTGGCCTCCCATGTCAGATGTGCTCTTGCTGGCCAGTGTGGTCTCTCCTCAAGAGAATCAGCTGCGACTCCTCTCCCACCCACTCGGTGCTTAGCTCAGCCTCCGGCAAACACTGCAAGTCTGCTTGGCGCCCAGCGCAGTGCCGGCCACCACAGAGACCAGACGAAAGCCACTTCCCTGCAGGAGCCCTGCTAGGGTTCACCCCCAGAACACACCCGCTGCTTCCCCACCACTTCTCCCCACCTGGCTCCCAGCCTCTGTCATCTCTCACCCCGATGCCCCATGCAGGGTCCTGACTGATGTCCCTGCTCTCTCTCCTGCCCCCCCAACCCATGCCAGCCCCTCACTCACAGCCAGGAAGATCTTATAAAAATATAATCAGATGACATCATTCCCCAGCTTGACACCTTTTGATGGGACCACAACCCATTTGTGATAAAGTCAGGCTCATTCCCTGATCCACGAAACCCTGCAGATGTGGCCCCACATACCTCTCCAACGTCTCCCACCAGGAGCTTCAGTTTCCAGAAAAAGAGTCAGGGAAGGTGATATCTGAACCAAGTCCAAGCGATGGTTAGTAGCATGGGGGCTGGTCAAAGAGACGTGCATTTGAATCCTGCTCTACCCTGCATTCCCTGCAACCTTGGGCAAATTCCCCAGCTGCTCTGAGGCTCAGTTTTCTCATCTGTAAAATGGGATACAGTGATAGACACCCCCAGGCAGTAGAGCCATTCCCCAAGACACAGAACCAAGGAGGAGTGGTCCAGGGGGACTGGAGACAGGACAGCTGGACTTCGGATGGGCTGAGTGCACAGGGTTTGGGACCACCCCTCTCTACAGGGATGAGGCAGGGCAGACCCAAAGACACAGGTGTGGGAGTCATCTGCTGGATGGGTGAAAACAGTTCCCCCTTGTGATGGCATGTCAGGCCGTGAATGTGGAACCCCAGTGCCTTCGGTTCCCCCACAGGTCAAATGGCACTGTGGCATTTCTATTTTCTGAACTAAAACTAGATAAAAAGCAGATAAGAGGTTTTCTATTGTTGTTGAGGGTATAAGAGGTAATACAGGAGGTGTTATTGGGATCCTGAAATGTTGGCATTCCTGGTTTGTTTGAGGAGGTGGCGGGGCAGGGGAGAGGTCCAGACAATTTAAAATCAGGACTGTCCTAGAAAAATCCAGACCCCAGTAACAGGTCATGTGCAAAGGCCTCAAAGCGACTGTTGTCACCAGGGCTATATTCACAGGCCGGGGACTTGTGCAGTTGGGACCCCGTCTGTGTGTTCAGTGCTCTGCTGTCACCATCTTTAAATTCTTAATCATTTTTGAATAAGAGGATCTGCATTTCCATTTTGCCCTGGACCCCGTAAATGACATAGCCTCTCTCGAGTATCCTTCTGCCTCGAGAAGAGCCTTTGTTGAGAAAAATGGGATGGAGAAGCTGGTACCGGAGGGTCCTGAGGTTGCGCAGAAATTGGCGGCTGGAGTGGGGAGCGGAGCTGGGTGCTGGAAGCAGACCTCACCTCTCTCTTTTGTCCAAGGGATGGCCACCAGCTCTACACAAGGCCAGGGGCTGCCTCGGAGAGCAGTAGGACCTAAAACTCTGTCACCGTGAAGCATTTGTGGGGTGCCTACTGAGTGCCTGGTTTCGTGCTGGGCTCGGTGGGCACAGAAAGTTCTCGGGGAACTTACCCTCTGGTTCCGGGGAACCCAGAGGAGACAAGGCGGCCACATACAATGGTGCAGGGCGTGGAGAGCTCCAGAGCATACCTGGCTGTCTGGGACTCCTCCTGGGGGCCCTATCAAGACCTGTCTCATAGGGCCAGCAGGAGGATCAAGAGGAAAACACACACAGGGTTCCACACACATCTGCTTCTCCATAGACGTGCAATACACAGCGGCTGTATGAGGGGCCTCGTGGAGAAAAGTAGCGCATGGGGGGGTGGGGGAGGAGGGCGCAAATCCCCTGGTGAGTGGGGTCTGAGCCCAGGCTCTGCCTCCCGCTAACTGTGGGGCCGCCGGCCAATCATTCCATGTGTCTGTGGAGCCTCGGTTGCTTTCTCTGCAAAATGGGGTGTTAGCAACAACCTACAGTGCAGATTTGCTCACAGGAGCCGAGATGAGATATGTCTGTGCTTAGCTCGAGCCAAGAATAAAGGGTCCAATGCCTGGTAGTTAGTGTCTTTTACTAACCCAGAGAACGCCCTGCACGTGGGACAGTGGGAAGGGGTCCCACCTGTGAGGATGGGTCTCAGAGGAAGGGAGACTTCAGCGAGCCCCCGGCCCCCCGCCCAAACCACAAGCAAGGGAAAGCACTGAGATCCCTGAAGACTGCCCGGGGACATTTCAGGACACGCAGGCTCCCTTCCAGGGGCCGGACGGTCCGGCCAAGGCCATGTCACCAGCTCATCTCTGCCACGCAGTGGGGGGAGGACAGCCCGCGCTCGCTTCCGGCCCTCGCTCTGAAAAGCCCGATAACAAGCGCACATTGACGGCCGGGTTCCCCTGGGCGAGCATGCTCTTCCCGGCTCGCATCTGAGCCCTCGCCCGATACATTTTCTCGCTTCAGCAATTTGGCATGTCATACAAAGGGGCTCTGATTTTTCCTGATGTCCAGCTTCTCTTGCATGAAAAATAGCTTTTGTTGTCTTTCTGCCCACGGATTCCTGCATGTGAGTCAAGGCCAGATGCCTGGTGGGTGAAGAGTCCCGTTTGCTTAGCCGTGTGCGGGGTCTCCCTTCTTCCACCTTGGTGGCCCTTTGTGGCCTGTGGCCCCTGAGGTTCAGTCTTTCCGGCAGTTGCCTGCTGGCCCCTGGCCTGTCCCCCCGCCTTTGCTCTGGTCAGTTCCTCTCCCCACTGGGTGGCTGTGTCCCAAGGGTCCTTGTTGGGGTTGTAGCCAATTCCCACTGTCCCACCATCACCACACCCACCCGGCCAACCCATAGGTCTCCTTCCAGGAGTGTCCTGTGAAACCAATGCGTTTTGTTATTCCTACCCCCCAATCTTCCCTCCCTCCTTCCTTCCCCCCCACCTCCCTCCCTCTCTTGCTTTCTGCCTTATATTCCTATTTCTTCCCCTTTCCCTTTGCTCTGTGCCATATTCAAATCACACAAACCCTCTCCTGCTTCCTGTTCAAGGCAGACTTTTTGAAAGTTCTTGAGGCACTTACTAGATAAAAATGTATTATCTTAAGTCTGTGATTATTAGAAGGTTTATTAAACATGGGGAGAATTCTATTAAGTAGCAAATTGAGTGAGTCAAAAACCCATAGATGTGGAACCTCTAAAGGTCATCTGGTACAAAATAGGAATATGGCTATGATTATTCTATGAGGCCAGGAAAAAAAAAATTGGAAGGAAATCCACCAAAATGTTAAATTGGTGGTCATGGGAACCATGCAAGATTTTTTTGCTCTCCTTCTATCTTTTTCAGATTTTCTGTTATGTTAGTGTGGGGGGGATATAGAAGCTTGATATTTAAATTTAAAAAGCATCGGGGGGGGCACCTGGGTGGCTCAGTCAGTTAAGCGTCTGCCTTCGGCTCAGGTCACGATCTCAGGGTCCTGAGATCGAGTCTTGCATCGGGCTCCTTGCTCAGCGAGGAGTCTGCTTCTCCCTCTCCCTCTCCCTCTGTGATCTCTCTCTCTCTCAAGTAAATAAATAAAACCTTTTTTAAAAAAAATAAAATAAATACAAAATAAAAAGCACTAGGGCCTGTCTCCAGTCCTCAGACAGATGAATGGGTGTGTAGGTTCATTCAGCATTGACGGTATTTGTTCTCTTTATTCTTAAATGCCTCCAGGAGCGTGCTCCCCGGCATCACGCCCAGTCACCTTTTGTCGGTGTTTTATTACAGGCCACCCCTGACTTATAACCAAATTGATTCCTGGATGAAAGCCTCTATGAGCCGTCCACAGGCGAATTATTGTTTCCTGTAAGCACAATTTACACACTGGGTTTGCATTCCTAGAAATCCGTCTCATACCATCAAAGTACCCAAACTGACCACAAAAGTAAATGAAAAGAAAATAAAACCCAGATAGATGCTCCTACACACTTTTCTCCCATATGTAAAACTAAGTACTTCATATAAAAGCTGCATCATGAAATGTTCCTTTGGGGGAATTTTTCTGCCTGAGCCAGACTGGCCCACGTTTCTCGAAATAGGAAATCCAGTGAAGTTTGAACAGAAATTTCTTTCCTTTTTTTTCCTTTTCTTTTCCGAAAAATCTCATCTCCCTGTGGCAAGTTTACGCATGCTTTGTGGCACCAAAAAAAAAAAAAAAAAAAATCCTCAAATGCTTTAAAATAACGGGTTCTTCAGTCTCGGATTTTTTTCCATTGCCAATTCCGTTCGTGTAAATTCTTTAGAAAAAGGCTTTGCTTGGCGAATACTGGAGGAAAGGCAGTTCCCACTGTGACCTGGACCAGCACCACTTTGCCCTTCGGGGCAGTGAGTCAGTTGACCCTTCAGATGCCAGGTGATGCTGAGCTGTCAACGCCCAGGGGTCCTTGTGGCCAGATGCTCATTAGAGCTGCTTTCAGCGGGCCTTAGCGAAGACAGCCGTGCAGGCCGCCACGCAGAGGCAGACGTGAGGTCCCAAGCCCAGCGGCTGTGGTGGAGATGCCCAGTCTTACACTGGAGGGTTCTTCGTTGATGCCCATCAAAATCGCTGGGCCTCTGATGGTAACGTTTGTTCCTTCTCGTTCAGTCCTTCCCGAAGCTGAAAACAAAGCACTCATCTTCGCCCTTAAAAGCCCTTCATGTTCTGGCAAGTGGTGTTTATGTCCACCCTTAGTTCTCCCATCTCTGAAGGATCGGGAAGGAAATTTTCCTGTTTTGGTTGTTTTGTTTTTAAACCTGGTGGTTTTCTCTAGACCATTTCTGGCTTTCAGTCAACCAGCCTTCGTAGGGTGCCTGTTGGTGCAAAGCACCCTGGGCAGGGGGTGGTGGGGAGGGGGGGAACTGCAGGAGACCCTCCCCACTTCCCAGAGGTGGGTTGTTGAGTTGCCCACGAGCAGGTAGGTGCCCAGGCCAGCCCGCCCTGCCTGATGGTGCGCCCTTGTGCCCCAACACCCTCACCTGCTGATCCATCCCACACACCCCTGCCCACTTCTTTGCGTAGGGTCCAAATTACGAATATTTTTTTCTTTAAATAAGAGTGAATATCTAGTGAGCACTCACTGTGTATCAGGCACTAAATGTATTATTTCCAGAACCTTCCATATGGTATCTCATCATCATAACAGCTATGCATCCCCTCCTTACAGCACCGCACGAGCAACCCTTCCCCTGTGGGGGGTGGAGATGCTAAGGCAGGCTCACCCGCCTGGACACAGGCCAACAGGTACACCCAGGCGTCTGCCTCCAAAACTCGCTTCCAGCTCTTTCTATAGCCCCATGCAAAAAAACTGTCCCCTGCCTGCCGCATGTCGAGAAAGAGGAGCAGGCTTAGTCGCCCTGAGGAGAGGCGGTCGGGTGGCTCTGTGTCCTGCAAATATCCCAAACTGTCCATAATGACACTAGGAACCTAAGGGCCCAAATGCAGGCTGCTGTGCTGCTGGTGGGGAGGGGGGCTGGATGACAAGAGAGAAGGATGTGTCCTACAGATGCAGCTCCGCCGTTAGCAGCTGCTGGCTGTGAGCCAGGCTGGCTCGGCAGGCTTCTCGGAAGAGGTGGGCACAGCATCGTGACCAGAACAGAGCACGATGCTGGGCTCTGAGTCTGACTCATGCAGCCCAGAGAGGAAAGATTCTGCTGTCAGACTGAAGGAGGCTCTTAAGTTTGGGGGCTCTTGGCAGAGAAGGTGAAATGCATTCTGCTCAAGACAGCTCCTTGAAGGAGGCATTAACCATACACTTCAAACCCCCAGAACCCACGTTTTGCAGGGGATGCCACCTGACAGTACACTTTCACACCCAGATCCCAGGTGTTGGCATTCACGTGCTCATTCCCAGCTCACAAAAAGCACATAGAAGAACAGAGTCTGATCATACTGTATGCTTCCATTCCTATCAAGTTCAAATGTAGGCAGGACTAATCCAGGGCGATGGAAGTCAGCAGCATGGCTCCCCTTTGTGGAGAACCGACTGGAACGAGGCAAGAGGGAGCCCCCGGGCATGTGTGGGACCACGTTCTATATCCTGATCTGGCTGGTAGTTGCATCAATGTAGAGATACGTTCATCGAGCTGCTCTCTGTGTATCATCCTCAATAAAAGTTAAAAACAGACAGGGGCACCTGGGTGGCTCAGTCAGTTGAGCGTCTGACTCTTGGCTTAGGCTCAGGTCGGGGTCTCAGAGTCGTGGGATCGAGCCCCAAGTCGGGCTCTGTGCTCAGCACTGAGTCTGCTTGATATTTTCTTTCTCTGCCTCTGCCCCTCCCCACTACTTGTGCTCACTCTCTCTCTCTAAAAGAAATAAATCTTTAAAAAAAAAAAAAAACTTAAAAACAGACAAATACAGGTCTGGGGTGACAAAGGCCCCCAGGTGGCCTGTCACCAGTCCTCACCTGCCGCCATCGATCCCCACCTGCTGGCCCATGTTTTCTTCAATTCTAGTCAATCCTTCAAATACTCATTGGGAATGTGGGCACCTAGCCTGTGCTAAGTTCTGAGGACTCAGTGATTCGGTTCATTTATTCTTCCCTTCAGCCATGATTTTTGCATCCAGCCTTTTGGGACTGCTGCTCGGCCGGCTAGAGGAAAAAGACTTTCCTGTATCAGCGGGTGGCGTGATTGGGAGCTGACGAGACCTCCCGCTTGTGCATGCCTCCCGAGCCGTAGTCTCTCATGGAACTCTCTCCACCCCACAGGGACGTGGGTTCTGTCGGCCTCAGACGGTAGAACAGGGGAGGCAGAGTTTGAACTTGCATTGTGCACTCTTCTGGTCACGATGCTGTACCCACCTCCTCTGAGGGGAGTCTGAGCCCACCCCAGGGCTGCTCTGGTTATTGGGCCCGAGTATGTGCGGGCGACCAGCTGAGTGCCCGTCTCACCCCACACGGGCCTCGTCCTTATGGAGATGCTCGCCTAAGCCCAGCGCACCTGCTGAGGAGGGGCCAGTCCTAAGCGTAGCAGAAGCTTGGCATGTTTTGGATGAGGAAGGTCTGGCCCAAGGGCCAAGAATGACCTTGCTTCTCTGAAACCGTTCTTGCTCCCAGCCAGGCAGCTGTGATTCTCAGAGACCTCTCGTCACCCTGCCTGGGGGAGCCCTCATCCCGCCCCATACGCCCCCAGTGACCCGCCAGCATTTCTGAGTCTTGATTCAAATCCATCAAATATTTACTGAGAATTTAAAAACCAGACCCCAGACTGAGTCCTGGACACTCAGGTTATTCATTCATTCAGCATACTCATTCACTGAGTGCCTGCTACTTAACCAAGCGGTGTTCTAGGTGATGGGGGAAGTTTCCTTCACAGCCGTGAGGAAAACAGACAGTGATTCACATAATGATTATATGGTGTCAGAGGACAATAAGCAAGAAAAATCAGGAGAGTGGCCGGGGAGGGCCCCCCTGGGAGGAGGCATTTGAGTAGCCTGGAGGAGGTGAGGAGGTGAGCTTTGGGGAGGTCTCGGGGACAGTCGTGTGGAGCAGAGGGGACAGCAAGTGTCACAGCCCTGTTCGAGCTTGTCTGAGGCCTTAGTGGGTAGAGCAGGGAGAAGGAGATGTCGGTCAGAGAGGAGACCATGGCCACCAGTAAGGACTTGGCCTTTTACTCTGAAGGAAGAAGCACTGGAGAGCACGAGGCAGAGGTCTGACAGGTTCTCACCTGAGTTCCAACAGGATACCCATGGCTACCATGTTGAATTATGTGGGGACTGCCCTTGGCTGGCTCCTAAGTGGGTGGAGAATTCCGGAGAAGCCTGACCTCTGTCAGCCTGCGGAAGTCAGGGAAGGCTGCCCAGAGACCGTGACGTTGGCTGTGTCTTGCAGAATGTGTAAGAGTCTGCAGTCAGGGGGAACTGACCCTACAGAGAGAGGCACATGCCTTCATTCATTCACCCATTCATTCACTCCTCAACAGACATTTTATTGAGCCATCTGGGTGAAAAATAGAGTTCTGCCCTAGTCCTAGAGGAAATGAGTGCCCAGTAGGGAGAGCAGAGACAGAGAGACCGCCAAATCCATTACAGTTCCGTGTGGAAGTGTGATGATAAATGCATCTTCCAGGAGCTGTAGTCCCACAGGTTGGGGAGAGGGAGACCCTCCGAGGCATAGTGTGTGGACATAGGCGTCTTTCTAGGCAATGGGTCATCTGAGCCCATTTTGAGAGGTGAACATGAGTTCGTTAAGAAAATGAGAAGAAGAGAGTTCTAGGCAGAGTACCAGCATGGCCAAGGTACAAAGCAGGTGTCCAGGCCCTCAGACATTCTGCAATAACTGAGTGCTGACCATGTCCCAGGTCCCGAGCGAGCCACTGTGGATGCACAGAACACAGGGTGTCTTCTGGAATGCTGAAGAAATTTGGGACCACTGAAACAAAAGGTCCAGTAGGAGAGGAGGCCCGGGAGCTGGGGTTGGGGAGAAAGGCAGGGCCAGAGCTTAGAGTCCTTCACACCGTGCTCAGGAGCCTGCATCTGGCCCTCCTGGCAAGAGTTGCTAGTGAAGCTTTCCACTGGGGGTGGCATCCAGGCTCTGACTCGTGTCTTGAGAGCTCACTGTGGCTCTCCTACAGAGGATGGAGCAGGGCTGGAGGCACCGAGACCTGCTAGGAAAATACTGGAAAAGGCCTGACCGGGGCGATGGGCCCTGGATTAGGACAGTGAGATGGAGCAGAGAGAGAGTGGATATGAAATCCACCTTGGAGACAGACTGGATGTGGGGATACAGAGGGGAGTCCATCACGGCGGGGGGTGGGGGGAGGGGCGAGTGGCACCGTACCAAGCAAGACAGGACACCTGGGAAGAGCAGCAGGCTTTGTGAGTGGGGATGCCGAGGACAGCTCCAGGCCAGAGCCCAGGCTCATGCAGAGAACAACAGGGCCTTTACAGGTCAGATCAAACTCTACAAGGCTCTGGTGTCTTAGCTCCTTTCCTCACTATTTAACTCTCCCCATTTTGCAGATGGGGAGACCAAGGCCCAGCAAGTTGCAGTGAGTGTCCCAAGTGGCAGGGCATGTAAGCGGCAGAGCTGGCCCAGGGATTCGCACAGAGGCAGTCTGGCTCTGGGTATCACGCGCCTGGCCTCCACACTGAGAGGCCACCCTAGGGAGGTCCCCAGCCCCTGGATGCAGCAGAGAGCCGGGAACATCTCCGGGGTGCTGTGAAGAGCCACGCAGGCTGGTACCTGTTTCTCAGCAGGACATAGGTAGCTCTGTACTCCAAGATCCCGCAGGTGTGACCCCAGCTCTGTTTCCTGGAAGACCCACCTGTGGCACCTGCCCCCCCACCCAGCCCTAGTCATGTCTACATCCCTGCAGCAGAGAGAACACTGCTGCTCGCTTACTGTCTAGAGACCCCTCGCTATCAACCCTCTAGAGTTAAGCCCTGGCAGACCCAGCACAGAGGCGAGCATGCTTCTGCAGTATGAGTGAGCCTCGAAAACATGGGCAGTGAAAGAAGGCAGCCACAAAAGCTAGGGCCTCCATAACAAAGTGCCACACACTGGGAGGCTTGAACACCAGAAATTCATCATCTCACCGTTCTGGAGGCCGGAGTCCAAGATCAAGTTGGGGGCAGGATTGGTTCCTTCTGCCCACGTGAGGGAGAATCTGTTCCGTGCTTCCCCCACCCAGCTTCTGCTGGCGGTCTGTGGTGTTCCTTGGCTGGCACACCTCTGTCTTCTTCGTCTTGTGGCATTCTCCCCATGAGCGTGTGTCCGTGTCAAATCTTCCCTTCCTATAAAGACATCAGTCCTATCAAATTGGGGCCCACCCTAATGGCCTTCTGAACTGTATCTGCGGTGGCTCTTTCCAAACAAGGTCACATTCTGAGATCCTGGGGGGTTAGAACTTGAACATATGAATTTGAGGAAGGGGGGACACAGTTCAACTCTTCACAGCCTCACACTGTATTATTCCATTTATACGAAGTGTCCAACATACTCATGGAAACAGGAAGCAGAATAATGGTTGCCAAGAGCTCAGGGGACAGGGGAACGGGGGCAACTGCTTAATGGGTCCGGGTTTCCATTTAGGATGATAAAAATATTCTAGAACTAGGAAACAGGTTTAGGAAGACTAGGCAACTTGGCTGAGCCCAGAGAGCTACTAAGGGGTTGAAATGAGGTTTGTACCAAAGCTTGTGTTCTTTCAATTTCAACGGGGTTGAAATGGAGGTTTCTCCTTGGGCAAGTTGGCTAAGTTCTCTGAGCCTCATCTTCTTTGTCTACAAGATGGAATCGATTGAGCCTCCTCCTTCTCTACCCATGTGAGAATTCAAGGAGATAATGCATGAAAGAATCACTGGCACCTTCTATGTGCTTAATAAATGGTGGTTGTCATTATTCTATCAGTCTGGGTCCATCCCCGAAAAACAAAAGCCTCTCTCTGTCATTCAGACTGAGGAAATTTTTTTTTTTTTTAAAGATTTTTTTATTTATTTATTTGAGAGAGAGAATGAGAGAGAGAGCACATGAGAGGGGGGAGGGTCAGAGGGAGAAGCAGACTCCCCGCCAAGCAGGGAGCCTGATGCGGGACTCGATCCAGGGACTCCAGGATCATGACCTGAGGCGAAGGCAGTCGCTTAACCAACTGAGCCACCCAGGCGCCCAGACTGAGGAAATTTAATAAAGGGAGTTGATTTTCCAGGTGAGAGAAGAGCTGAGAAGCCAAACAGGGGAATCATGAGGCACCCAGACGTGAGCGACAAGAGGAAGCCCCTTCCAGCCCTGCAGTGAAATGAGACAAGAGGAGGTGGTTTTGCCAGAGGCCAGCCCATCCAGCAAGTGCTTGGATTGTGGCGGAAGCTGGGACCACAAAGGGAAGGACTTTCCAGAAGGAACTGGACCCCCAGAGGAGATGCAGTAGCCTCCACCAACACTGTCCAAGGAAGAGAGGGAGAAACACCCCGACTTCTCCCTTCCTTGTACCTTCTCATGTTCCATCAGAGCCTCCTATTGGCCAAAACTGCCCACAAGCCACGGGCAAGGGAGCCTGGGAAGTGTAGTTCCCTGGGATACAGGGGTACCCGCAGCTGCCTGGGTGGGTGGTGAGGCATGTTGGTCTGTGTGTGCAGGTTCACGTATGACACCTGCCTGTTGCGATCGGATGTGCCCCTGGTCTGTGCGGGCCACCGGTCTGCACCGAGGGAGAAAGCAAGAGTTGCCCCCCATGGCTCTGTGTGAGTCTTGTGGCTATGTGTAGCCACACATGCATGGTGACATGCAACCCCACATGGTATGGCCACAGGGTCTCCAGCCCAAGAGGACACGGTGGACCGTGTGAGTCCCCATGCACTGGCGCCTGGAAGCCTCTGCAGCTGCATCTGTCGGGAGCTCATCCCTTCCTGTTGCCGGGACAGAAGATCCACGTTGGATCACAAGCATCAGGGCTCAGAGTGGCTCGGCCGATCTGGTTAGCGGAGCCACTGGGCAGGTGCACCTCCCTCCTCCACTGCCCTCAGTGAGAGAGAGGATAGAGGAGCTGGCAAGAGAGAAGGCCCCAGAAACTGCAGCACCAGCTTTTCTTTGAAGTGAGGAAGCAGCCTTTACTGTTTTCCTGAGAAATCCAGGGATCTTGTGGCATCTGCCTATCGACCCCACATGAAGCCTGGCCTCCTGCCGGGCCGGCCTCCTGCACCTGCCCCCATGCTTCCGGTCACCTCCATCATTCATTGGGCTCTTGCACCTGAGCAGCGCCTGGTCTCTGGGGCTCTCCAGAGAGCCCCGAGGATACAGGACATCGATGCGGGCTGCCTCCCTCAGGCCAGAGCATGGCAGAAATCCGTTGGCAGAGGCTTCCCATTTCTGGTTCCATCCTATGCAAGGCATTGAAACAGCTGGAGAGTTGGGTAAGAGGAGGGGAGGGTGAGGGTCTTTACCACTGGGGTGTGATGTGAGTTGCATTGTGCCCCCCAAAAAGATATGCCAAAGTCCTCACCCTGGTATCTGTAAATGGGACCTTATATAGAAATGGGGCCTTTTCGGATGTAATCAAGTCAAGATGAGGTCCCACTCCATAGCCTGGGTCCTCGGAAGAAGATGAGAGCCACGCACAGGGAGCAGGTCCCGTGGAGGCAGAGATTGAAGTGTCGTAGCCGAGGATCGCAGGCAAACGCCGGAAGCGAGGAGAACGGCCTGGAACAGATTCTTCCCTCGGTCTTTCAGAGAACGCAGAGCCCTGTTGACTCTTTGATTTTGGACTTCTGGCCTCCAGAACTAAGAGAATCAATCTCTTTTGTTTTAAGTCCTCCTTGTTTGTTGTGCTCTGGGACAGAGGGCCTGGGAAGCGAATCCAGGGAAATTAATTCAGCCTTGCCAATAACCACCGAATGAGCCAGCCTCCCGAAGCCTTTCTGGCATCATGCTCCAAGAGCGGGTAACCTGAAATAAAAGATATGTGACTTTGTTAGCCACTGTGTGTTGAGAACGCACTTTGCAGGCTGAGAAGGAGTCTGCATCCCCTCATCGAACCCTCCCACCAGCCCTCTGACGTCGGGACTGTTATTGTCCTCGTTTACAATTGAGGAAACTGATTCGCAGAGAGCTGAAATAATTTTTCCAAGGCAACGTGAATATTTTTATTTCTTTCTGGGTCAATGGCTATTTTCAAGACTGGACTGAGCTACTGAAGGCTACACGGACTTGTTTAGATGAGAAACCTATTAGTTTGCGAGGCTTTTCTTAACAAAGTACCACAAGCTGAGTGGCTTGCAACAACACAGATTTATGACCTCACAGTTTCCGTGGATCGGGAGTCGGGGCCAGCCTGGCTATATCCCCTGCTCGTGGGGTCTCCCCAGGCTGCCCTCAAGGTGTCAGCCGGACAGCATTCCTTTCTGGAGCCTGGGGTTCTCTTCTGAGCTCACTGGTTGCTGGCAGAATTGGTTTCTGTTCTCTTGCTAGCCATCAGCCTGGGGCCTCTCAGCCCTGAGGGGTGCCCACAGCTCCTTGCCACACGGCCCCATTGGTGGTTCACAACATGCCAATGTGCTTCCTTCCAGACCAGCAGGAACGTGTCTCTGACTTCGCCCCCTCCAGCCTGCCACAGTGGGGTTTTATATAATGTAATTTCCTCATCAAATTCACAGGTTCCTCCCACACTCAAGGGGAGCACGCCCGGGTGGGGTGGGGGTGGGGGGCATTCCAGAAACTGTGTTAGGACTCTGCCTACCAGGTTCAGAGGAACTTGACTCGGAGTCCTGGCTGTGTCCCTGACTTTAGGGTGTGACCTTGGGGAAATCTCTTGCACGCCCTTTAAATCAGAGTCTCCTTATTTATCAAGGATGGGCAATCATACCAGCCGCAGAGCACTGTGCGGAGGATTAGATGGGTTAGGCCGTCAAGCACGGCAGTTGCTAGGAGCTCAGGAAGTGGCAGCTTTGCAAGCGTGGTTCCCTCACAGAGGAAAACACGGGATGGGTGGTGTGCATGTGGGAGGTGCCTGGCCCTGGAGCCTGAAAGTGTGGCTGAGCTCCAGCCGCATCTCAGGCGGGGCTCAGCTGTCCCACAGTTTCTGCCTGCCCCTTCCCCTTCTCCTGAATGGTAAGCATCACTGCAGCTTTGCCTGGTGAAAGGTGATGAAATAAGATCCCCCAAACAAACAAACAAACAAAATGCTTTGGAAAGGTCTTCCTCCCTATATAGTGTGAGGCACGGTTTCCTGTGCCCAGAGGTCAGATCCCATAGGAAGGGTCCCTGCCCCTCCTGGTGCTGAGCTGAGCTGTGGTGGGGGGCTGGGGGAGGGAGGAAGGTGCAGGCTGGGGGCAGATGTCTTTCTTCCTGTGAGATCACTTGTTGGTCCATTTGGCACCTTCAGCACGTTCTGTCATGCCCCTCATAAGAATCTCGTATGGACCAGGGTATTCTCGCTCAGGGAATGCACCTCCTTACCCAGCCCCCATGTACTAGCTCTGGATATGACCTGTCCCCTCCCAAGCACATACTGATGGTTCTTGGGTGCATGAAGAATCAGGAAAGCGTCTTGCCAACTGACGACCAGAAACCTTGTATGTTTAGGGCATAATGTGGCCCTGACGTTGAAGGGTATAGAAATCAGATATATGGAGGCACAGATGTGCAGGCTGAGCTTTTTTTTGCCACCTCAGAGGAGAATTCTGGGTTGGAATTCTGCTGTCTGCTCTGCATTTCCAGCCCCACCTCCCACCACGCCGGCTGGGATGACATGCGACCGTCCCCAGTGGGAGCCACTGCCCACCAAATTCCGTCCATCCTTCAAGAGTTATCTCAGAGGTGGTCTTCCCCATGAAACCTTAACCTCATCCATCCATCCATCCATCCATTCGCTCAACCTAGCACTCCCTGGAGCCTGATATAGAGACCATAGGTCTGGCAGGGGGCTTCTTGAAAAGGTAACAGAGTGGGAGGGGGCTGTGGTGTTCACATCGCTTTATCTGAGCAAGATCAGCCATGGGGCCTGGGCCGCCTGGGCTGGGTTAGCCCAAAGATGGACTTAATGTGATGCTTAAGAAGCCTCAGGTCCCTCCCTTGCACGGGCACTTCCTAGGCTTAATTTTGTGTGTTCTTTTTCTTTAGGAGGGTGTCTAATTGCACAAACTTCAGGGCCCAACAAAGTCTAGATCTGTTCCTGATAGGGCTGTAGATATAAACATCACCCAAGCAGGACTTCCCAGGAAGATGGGGTCCCTGCCCGTGGGGGCACCGAGAGACCCTTTATGAAAGAAGGTACAGAGTCCCCGAATGTAAGTGCATCCCTCTGTGGGTAGCCCAATTTCCTCCAGCAGGTCTCCCTAAATCAAAGTATGGGGACAGAGACAGTGGGCTTCTCTCTCTGAAATAGAGCCCGTCTCCAGGGGTGGAACTGGGGGGGTCCCTTCTGCTCTTAGAACCTCACTCTCCTCAGGCCAGTTACAGGTCCCCCAGTAAGGATGGTGAGTTATGTTTCCTTTCCTCACTCTACTCTCTAGCTCCCCAGACAGTTGGAAAACACACTCATCAGACTGACCTTTCAGGCTCCAACCAGCGATCCCGATCTGTGTCAGCAAACACAGGGCCCTCCAAACCTGGCTGCCTCTGAGTTCCCCAAAGGAAATCCCAGACGCAACACCCACCCCAGCGCCCAACATTCCCACCCTGGCTCCGACTGGCTGTAAGAGACCTCATGCCTGGCCACCCTCCCCGCATCACTCACCCGGAGGCCGGCTGGCTCGTGGTCGTGTGGGCCCGAGGCTCGCAGCAGGGGCTGCAAGCACCATGTCAGGGCTCAACATTTGCTGAGAGGTTCTCTCTCATTTATTAACGAGCGGTGGCAGCAGCCCTGTGAATTAGGGCTCCGTTGGAGCCGTGGGCTCCAGAGCCTGGCAGGCAAGGCTGCTGGCTTCCAGGACTTTGGCATCTGCCACACTCCGTGTTGCCCCTGCCTACCTCTGTCCAACGTGCTTGTCTGCTCGAAGTAAAGCATATGCATTTGGGGGCAGAAGGCAGCTTCTCACCCCTGCTGGGGCTGGTCTGGGCCCCCAGAACAGGTGCACTCCAGTCCATCTACCTTCTCCCCCATCGCCGTCCCCCCCACATGCCTGTGCCCTCGCTCGCGGGATGACACATTCTGTCGTTCAGGGACAATAGTGTCTCAAGGCTGGGCAGATACACGCGGGGAAGGCACATCAGGCACGTGGCCAAGGACCTCTTGTGCTGTATCTAATCCTCCCCTTGGATGCAGGTCCTACAGTTGTCCTGGCTGCTCGAAGCAGGAAAACAAGGCACAGAGGGGTTAAACAACTCACCAAAGAGGAACAGCCCCTAGCGGACTCAGCTGACTCCTAAACTGGCCCCCAGGTGGCCCAGTCCTGGTGACCACTAAGCTGGGTGTCGCGTGAGTAAAAAGTGTGCACTTTGGAACCAGAGAGCTGAGTTCAAATCCTGGCCTCTCTGCTGCTTCTTGGAGTCTCAGTTTCCTTCTCTGTAAAATGGGGACAGGTGGTAAATCTAAGGGCCGCGTGGCAGGGTGCCCACACAAAGTCACTCTCTGCTGCCCCTCCCCTCCTTCTTGGAGGCTGACTGGCGAGCAGGTCGTGAGCGAAGGAGTGACATCTCCAGGACGGGGATAGGAGTGAGGAATGGGGACGCCACAGCATTGACATGAGCTGGAGCTCCACGGGTTGGAATAATTTGCCACCTGGATCACCCAGCAATCCACGGCCTTGCGAACGTAGGTGGAGAAAGCCACCTTGCAACGTGTGAGAGACTCCGTCCAACATCTTTATTTCTCTTTAACAAATTTCCCCTGGGCCAGTTTCAAATCACGTTTATTCTGGTATCTCAAGGTATAAAGCCTCTCTAACTCAGGGCCATTAGATGTAACATATTCAGGCCTCCACGGACATGGTGCTGGCTCCCGGTCACGGTCGCGCTGCTGACCCCGGTCATGGCACCTTGACGGGCCTCGTTCTCCTGGCTGTGACTTGAAGTGCTGGAGATGGGCGTCCTGAGCTTCCGTCCGCAGGCAGGGCGAGGTCCAGCGGGGGATCTGGAGGCTGTGCTGTTCCTATGTCCAGATCCGGATTTCAGGATTTCAGTCGGGAGGAAAAATGGCTTCCTGAATAATGAAAGCTTTACCATCACACGGCGAGGGCTTCTCGCGGTGCCCAAGGAAGTGCGGACTTCCGAGCTCTGGCTGAGGAAGGTGCGGGGCAGGTGTCCCAAGGGCAGACGGCCGGCCGGCTCAGGCTCTCCCAGGCGTCGACCCGGCCAGGGTCTCGGGAGCCCACACTTCCCATTTGCCCGCATCTTCTCTGGATGGGCCAACGTGTCTTCTGAAACATCAAGACGAGGAGTTTACGGTAGCACGTGCTGTGTTGAAAGCGGGATCCAGACAGGCCTCTGGGTTTCTCCTTTTTCCCTTTTGTCCCTCCCTATTTACGAGGTGGCAGTTTTTACTCTGGTTTTAGAGTTGGTTAAAATGGAGCTAGTCTGGCAGCCGGTCACCCTGGGTCCCCGGCTGGGCAGCCCAAGGATTCGCCTCGAGATCAGTTGTATTTATCATATTACAATCGGCTCGTGCTTCCGTGATTTGTTGACTTAGGAAGGTTGATGACAAGCGGCGCGTTCCGTTGGCATCTCGTGAACAAAGGCAAATGCCTGACCTGCCAGTGCCTTTGGGCTTTGTGAGTGGGCATACCGTGCCTTTTCTGGGAGTTTTCACCCACTGCTGGGCAAGACAGATGGGAGGGCCGAGCAGATGTTCTCTCCACCTTTCCCATGTGGACGCGGAACCAGGGGACCAAGAGAGAACAGTGACACCCCCCGCCACGTCTCCAATCCCACAGAAACTCCCTTTGGAGAAGTTCAGTGCAATCCAACCACCGTGGATCGAGCAGACCGGAATAGGACCTCCAGATTCAAAGATAAGTCTCAGACCTGGCCGTCTGGCTCAGGGAGGAGACCCGATTTAAATGTAAGGCGGGAAGCTGCAGCAATAGGGGTGTGCACAGAGCATTATATGGACTCAAAAAAGAAGGTGGCCGTGGGTCAAGGAAGGCTTCTTGGAAGGGGCAGCACCTGCCCTGATGACTTTTGGAAGTTCACAAGGAGAAAGCTCCAGACAAGAGGGAAAGCCAGAACCAGAAGAGAGCTCAGAAGAGCACACCTGGAGTGAGGAACGCTGCACACAGCTCAGTGTTTTTGGAGGACGGGGCCAGCCATGAGCCTCGCGGTCAGTGGGAACCAGCCCTTACTGGCCCGCATGCCCAGACTTTATCCTGCAGGAGGTAGAAAGTCACCAACGGTGCTGTGGTCGGTCCCGTGTCACCAGGCCACCCCAGCAGGTGATTCTGAGGGAGGCAGTGACAAGAATACCAGTTAAGAGAAAGGCCATGCAGACCCAGATGAGGGCACGTCGTGTGAATGGAGGGGAGTGATGGGCCTGAGGCATCCTGCGGGGGTCACGTTGCAAGATCGGCTGGTGGATGGAATATAGGCAAGGGGACAAAGAGGGAAGAGACAGGGTGCCTTCCAGTGAGGACCTCCCAGAGGGTCGGGCAACACCACAGTGGGAGGAGGCGGAGGGTTACGAGGGGCGGGATGAGAGTTTAAGTATGAGCCATGCCATCCAGGTGGAGTTGTCCTCTTGGTTGGTCCCCTCGGGCCCCCAGCCCAGGACCTACAGAAGCTGGCGAGCGGGGGCTGCTCCTGAGATGGTCCAGGTAGCTCACGAAACACTCCAGCAGATGGGTTAGGACTCCCTCAGCCCTTGCATGGCCAGCAAGTGCCTGTATCCATGTACGTATTATATAGAGTCCGTGCTGGTGGTAGAACCGGGGGTCTAAGCGCTCGGGCTCTGAAGGACGATTGCCTGGGTTCTAATTCCAGCTCTGCACTTAGGATTTGGGCAGCCCCGGGCACGTCACTTAACCCCTCAGGGCCTCAGTTTTCCCATCTGGAAAATGGGGTGGATGATAACGGCAGAACCCACAAGAGAGGGCTGTAGGAGGCCTCGATGAGTGAAGACATAAAGCGCTTAGGATGGAGAGAGCCTCAGTACGTGTTAGCTGCTCCTGGTGGTCGTCCTCATTGTAGCAATGGTGGCAGTTAGTGGGGGAGCAGCTGCTCCAGCCCCGAGGGGCTCCCCTCTGCAGACTTTGGTCCTGTGTCCCCCGCCCATCTCCGCAGACCGGCAAGAAACCAGGGCTCTCAGGATAGAGGAGGCTGCAAGTTCAGGCTGCCGGCTGGGTGGCCTCTGGACAGCGGGCTTTGGTGAGACGAATAGGGAGAGGGCCGGCCCCTCTGCCCCCACTGACTTTCAGTGGGCCCGGGAAGGGATGGTGAGTCACAGATTTCGAAGCCCCTGGAGATGATGTGAAATCAGTGGTGTGCAAACACTGATTGCCTTCCTAATTAGGGGACAAATGTGGCTCTCGTCACCCGCTTCGGCCGGGTCCCCACCCGGGCTCCCTGCGCGCAGAGCCCTGTGGCATGCGGGGCCTCTCCTCTCTCCCTTTGTGTCTTTTGCCAGCATTTCTCTTGCTTGATGGTGAGAAGCTGGGATATGGCTTCCCATTAACTTTTATCCTCCCCATAAACGGTCTGCTTGAGTCACAATGACCGTTGTGGGGCTCTCTTCCTGGGGGGTTTCTCCGGCGTAGTGAGCGACACCAGCTCACAACCAGCCTGGAGCTGCCACATCCCAGCCCACCAATACCCTGCTCGCGGGCCCTGCTGAGCCCTGGACGCAGGGAAGTTAGCTTTTATATTTTGCGTTTTTGGTTTTGTTTTTTTTTTTTTTTCATGCAAGCAAAAGCCCCAGGCCTTAGCTCCCAATCTCCTGGAGGAAGCCAAGGCCAATGGAGCTGTGCCTGGGATTACAGGGCCTGGAGCCAGAAGGGCCAAGGGTGCAGGGCACCTGCTCTGGAGGGGGGTGAGTATGGCCTCTGGGACAAGCTAGGGAGGACAAGTGAAGGCTAGGGGCCAGGTCTCCCAGGCCCTGAGTCTGGTCCTAGCCAGGAGGAAGTCAGTGAAACAGCCCTGGGAAGGCCACTTTGAGAGGGTGTTGGTCTCTCTAAGCCAGAGCTGTTTTCCAGAGGGGATGGATGATAAAGATGGGGACACGGATGAGCCTTGGGGAATCCTTCCTCTCTGCCCCAAGTCAGTGGGTGACCTCGAGGGAGGCTCCTGTCCCAGAGCCTGGATTCTAGCTGGCCTCCCTGCCTCTTGCCTCTGGGCCGTGGCAGGGCAGTGCCATCTGTCAGCGATGTCTGCCCAGTCTTCCTCCTTCAGGGCTCCTGTCGATCCCACGGGCAGCTTCCCTGACTCTGCTACAGGTTCCCCAGCCCCCTGGGTGCCGACTCAAAGTTGAGAGATTCTGGCTGACTGCCCGCCGTAGCCCAGTGCCCAGGCCAGTGCCTGGCATATGGCAGCCTCTCGGGACACGGGCGTGGACCCGAATTGAGGAGGCCCGGGTGGCTGTGAAGCCTGGGCTGCAGGGCCCTGGGAGGGGGGATGGAATTGACGTGCTCTCTCTGGCTCTAAAGAGGAATGGAAGGTACAGGGGCCAAAAATAGAGAAGCCCTTCCTGGAAAGCTGCCAGGCAGGATGTCAGGTGCTCTGGGGGATGGGGACAAAGGGACAGGCCACCAGGGCTGTCTGGGGGGTGGGGACAAAGGGATAGGGTGGCTGATCAGCCCAGGCACTCTGAGTCCGGGCTAAGCCCACGATTTGGTGGCTCCTCACCAAGTCACCTGGAAGCACCGGGGTTCTAGCAGGTGAGGGAGAATTTTAACCTGGCGCTCTGGACCACAGGTCCTGGCAGTAGGGAGAAGGATCTTTTTTTTAAGATTTATATGTTTATCGGGCGCCTGGGTGGCTCAGTTGGTTAAGCGACTGCCTTCGGCTCAGGTCATGATCCTGGAGTCCCGGGATCGAGTCCCGCATCGGGCTCCCTGCTCGGCAGGGAGTCTGCTTCTCCCTCTGACCTTCCCCCTTCTCATGCTCTCTCTATCTCATTCTCTCTCTCAAATAAATAAATAAAATCTTAAAAAAAAAAAAGATTTATATGTTTATCTATTTGAGAGAGAGAGCATGCATGCACACGAGTTGGGGAAGGGGCAGAGGGAGAGGGAGAGAGAGAATCTTCAGCAGACTCCATGCCCAGCGTGGAGCCCGACGAGGGGCTCGATCCCTCAACCCTGAGAGCATGACCTGAGCCGAAATCAACCGTCGGACTCCTGACCGATGGAGCCACCCAGGCACCCCAGTGAGAAGGATCTTAAAAACTGTATTTGCATCTGGCTTCTGGCTGCCCCGGAGGAACTGTTCCCCCAGCGCCCAGGAAACTCTGGTAGTGACTCTGTGCCCCACACACCAGCCCATCCACGCCACCAGAAAATGCTGGTGACCTGGCAGGTGTGCGCCCTCCAAGATGCCGGCTCTCTCTGATTCCCATCTTTCCTCTCTCTCTCTCTCGGACTTTTTTCAAATAGAAGAAGGAGGCAGGGAGGCACCGTGGTGAGACTCTGGGGCCAGGGTCGGACAGGAACAGAATCCTGGCTTGGCTGCTGGGGGCTCGATTACCTCCGGCAGTTACTTAATGCTCTGAGAGTCTTGGCTTCCTCATCTGTAAAACGGGTTCCTAGGAGCTTTTCTGCTTCCAAGGTTACTTCAAGGCTTTCGTGAGAAAATGGGAAGAGCTTAGCACAGGGCTTTGCAGGAGGTCTGTGCTCAACTGAAGCCAGCCCTGGTTAGCCCATGGGTCATGGGGCTAAGGGAAAGCAAGGTCACAAGAGCCAGGAAGGTTTTGCTCGCTTTGAAAGCGGCAATATCACAGATATATGAAGACAAGGGAAAATCCATGTCAGTCCTGACAGGGGACCAACCTGGCCTGCTCCCTTCCCCTGGTGGGGCCAGCTGTCTCTCTGTCACTAGACCAGAGTTGGTTATAGTAACAACATGTAGTCACTAGTAGTACTGAGCTCCCCCAAGTTCTGACAATCAAAATGGTCTCCAGACAGTGTCTCCTGGGAGGCAAAATCGCCCCTGGCTGAGAACCCTTGCGCTGGAGCAGGCAGCGGGCGACGGGCAAAAAGAGCATTGAACTCGGAGTCAGGAGACCTGAATTCTAGGCTTGGCGGCACCAACCAGCCCATCACCATGGAAACGGCCCTTCGCCTCCCCAGGCTTCAGGTTCTTAATGTGTAACGTGAACGGGATGAAGGGGATGGTCCCAAAGGTCCCTTCTAGAAGTTCATGATTCCACACTATGATTCTCCTTCCCTCGCCCAGGCCCTTCAATTAAAACTCTCAGGTTATTGGAGCATAACTTTCCAGAGATCTGCAGAGGCAAACCAGCGGAGAAGCTTGGAATCTGCAGAGAACTGTTTCACCCCCTTGGAGCTACAGATTTGCTCCTCATTAAAAGAAAGAAAGAACAAAAACCTAAACATCGATACTGAGATTTCATCCAAGCAGCAGGTCCCAAGCAAGTACAAGTAGAAAAATCACAGAGACAATCACTGAACCCCCATTTCCCTGTGTTAGGAGATAAAGGGAGCTATTGGTTGGGGAAGTCTCCCCGGCTCTGTTCAATTATGAATCTCGGTAGGAAGCCTGGAAAATCCCGGCCCACCCAGGAGCGAAGGGTTGGAGGAGGCGTGAGGCTGGTGCTGTGAGTTCTTGAAGAACTCACCGAGGGACGTGAGGGATTTGGGATGGCGCCTGAGGCCAGGCTCCCATCTCCTGCCCAAGGGCCAGGGTGCATGGGCAAGAGCAGGGCCATGAGGATGGGGCCTCAGGGGGCCAAGAGCCATCTCTGAGGTCCTCACAGCAGGCTTATGTCCAGAGACCTGGTTTATTGACCGCCAGCAAGTAGGAAGGCCTTTTTTATTGGGATGGAGGAGAAACCACCATTTATGGGGAAACTTCTCCATGCTGGCCTCACGGGGTCTCATTACGTTATTCCTCATGGAATAAGGAGGTGCACAGGTATCCCCACTTTATAGATGAGGAAGCAGAGACGTATATAATTGTATAATTATAATGGTGTATAATGAACGGACTGGCCTGATGAGGGTTTTCCCAGGGAACTGAGACCTCGAGAGGTGAAGTTCACAGGACACTCGGCTTCCACCTGGCAGCATAGGGACTGGCATTCAGCATTCCTGTCTGCAGACACAATATCCCTCTGTGCCCTGGGATCTCTGGTCTCCCAGGAGCCTACGCTCATCTTTGTATCTTGTAAAAGCTTTGCACATGTGTCCTGAGGAACGATGTATGAGCCGGGCTTCGGAGCCCACCAAAACTGGGTGGGAATCTCTTTCCCCGATGAAGGTGCACTTGGTTGGGTGTTGGGCTTCTCCTGGTTGCAGGCACAGAAACCAACTTCTTCTGGCTAGGTCCCAAAAGAGGTACTTTATTGGATGTGGAGGGTCCAAGGGATTGAGGAAGTTTAACAGCGGACCACTGAGAACACCCCATTCGTGAACTCCCCAATGTCCCTTGGCCCCTAGGTCCCCTCTGCTTCTGATCCAAAATCTGAACTCCCAAGAGAGCTTCTGGCTGGTCCAGCTCTTGGGCCACCTGTGTGTCCAGGATTCCTGGCTGCGGCAGAGCCATCCAAAGTGGCCACCGGGGAGAACTCTGTGTGAGGAACCCATTCCCAGAGAAAGGGGCTCCCCACGGGTACACCCCAGAGGTACCTCAGAACCTCGGATGGGCTTAGTGCCAGGCACCTGGCCCACCCTTTCTTTCTCTCCCCGTCTTCCGCCCCTCTGGGCAAGCACAAAAGCTTTAGAATCCAGGTCCTGGAGAGCTGTCTCAGTTTACAGAGTAACTTTGCTCTCCAGGTTGCGGCTTTATAGTGACAGAGTTTGAGGGCAGAAATAGAGTTCTCTCTGGGAATCCCACTACCTGGGGAAAGGAGCTTGAACCAGAACCTAGCAGACACTGAGCCAGACTCTAGCCCCCTTTGAAAAAGGTGTCGTCATCTTCCTTCTGTTGCTGATGGCAAGAGTGACCTCTCACAAATGCTCCACTAGGACTCTCCTAGTCAAGAGTAACACCCTTTTGGACCTAGTAGCTCACCTAGACTGCTCGAGGGAGTAGGCGTCTTGGAGGTAGAGCCCCATGCCACCATCTGGTTATGCAGACAAGACCTGAGGGAGGAGGCCTGGTGTCCGAGGCGCTGTGGAATCCATTCTTCTCTGTTGGCACCCATCACTCCTCCACGTGGCTCCCTCCTTGTGCCTGACAGTGGGTGGGGGCGAGGCAGGCTGAGCCCTGGGTCCCCCGCGGGCCTCCCCGCCCATGCTCCAGGGACTGGGGCTCCCTGCATTAGTCATGAAGAGACCATTCCAGCTGCAGGAACACTCACAATGGCACCTCCCAGAGCCCACGGCATTCAGTCCAGTCCCCTTACAGGGTGAGGCAGGCACCCCCATGAGAGCGGCCCCACATGCCTTTCTCAGCCTCCGTTTCTCCTCACCATGCATGCCTTCTTCCAGAAACTCACTCCCTGGAGCTGTCCCAGACACCCCATCCAGCATTTCTCCATGAACCCCCTACTTCCCTCATAGCACATGTCACTGGCTCGCTTGTTTTAAGGTGATGTGGATACATTCACCTCCCCAGCCGGGCTGTAAGTTCCTGCCAGCAGGACCAATGTCTTTGGGCTCCCACAGGGCCTGGCATCAATCAGTGAATACTGAAGTAAAAGAAAGGACAGGCATGGGGCGCCTGGGTGGCTCAGTCGGTTAAGCGTCTGACTCTTGGTTTTGGCTCAGGTCATGATCTCAGGGCCATTAGATTGAGCCCCGCATCAGGCTCCACGCTTGGCATGGAGTCTGCTTGGGATTCTCTCTCCCTCTCCCTCCCCCCACCTCTCTAAAATAAATAAATAAATCTTGAAAGGAAGGAAGGAAGGGAGGGAGGGAGAGAGGGTAAAGGTCAAATGGATGAATCATGTCTCTATCAAAGGAAAGACCCCAACAGATCCTCTAGGCACAAGGAGGCACCTCAATGGGGGCGCCTGGGTGGCTCAGTTGGTTAGGCGACTGCCTTCGGCTCAGGTCATGATCCTTGAGTCCCGGGATCGAGTCCCACATCGGGCTCCCTGCTCAGCAAGGAGTCTGCTTCTCCCTCTGACCCTCCTCTCTCTCATGCTGTCTCTCATTCTCTCTCTCTCAAATAAATAAAATCTTTAAAAAAAAAAAAAAAAAAAGGAGGCACCTCAATGACTCTAACCTAGGGCTACCCAGAGAAGGAAAGAGCACATATGAAACATGTCCCAGGCACCGGTGGTGGGTGGTCATGATGCCCTAGGAGGCCTCCCAGGCTGTGAATCCCCGTGGCCATGGAGAGGACATGGAGGGCTCTGGTCTGGTCTGAAGGCATCTCCGAGAAACTCTCTATTCACCCTCACAACATCCTCAGGATTTATCCTTCTCAAAGTGCTCTGACCAACATGGGGCTCACTGGGCCTCCCTTTGGCTCTGAAAGATCATAAAAATATTTCTCCATTTTCCAGACGAGGAGAAGGTTTCCTGACTTCCACTCGGCAACCCGGGTCAGGTCCTCCATGAAGTGCTCTCTGAGACTCCGGCCTCCTCCTTCAGACCTCTCCCCTCAGTCATAATTGACTCTGTAACCGGAAAGCTCCGGGATGGCAGAGGCCATGTCCGCCTGGTTCTCTTCTTGTATCATTCTTGCTGGAACAGACATGCGCTAAAACATGTAGTGTCTTAAACTTCCTAGAGGTGGATTTATTGCTCATGGAACAGTTCAAAGTGGATAGCTCTCTTAGTGGGCAGCTTTCCTCCATGGTCGGATCCAGGGACTCAGGCCCTTTCTGTCGCGTGGCCCCGCCATTCCCTGCGGCGTGGAGAGGGAGGGGCGCCCCCTCTTCTCCAGAGCTTTGTCCGGGAAGGGCGCACACCGCCTCCGCTCACACTCCACTCACCACCTCGGTCGCGCTGCCGCAGCTAACTGCAAAGAAAGCTGAGAAGTACAGGGCGGCCCTGCACCCAGTAAGGAAAGGGCTCGAGTTGTTAGCAAGCGATGTTCTGCTGCATCCGAGGGCCCAGCACGCAGCACACAGCAGATGCTCTATCAACGTAAGCTGAAGGCCATCGTGGCTTAACGGGGTCTCCCGGAGAGTCCCTCACGAGCCAGGGAATGGGGGCACCCCCAGGAAAGTCCAGCCCAGCCCACAGTGCCTCCTCAAGCCTGGAGTGTGTCTACGGGAGCCCAGACAGTGGTTCCCCATCCGCGCTCACTGCCGCTGGAGAGAGGCCAGCTCGCAGGACTCCGGAGCGTGCCAAGTGGGAAATCACAGTTACCAGGATGGTTCTCCGGAGACAGGCACGGAGGTGGAAGAATCATGAGGGGAACTCTGAGGGGGGATTACGGGAGCAGGAGGTGGGGCAGAGTGAAGGGCTGGAGGGGTGGGAGAAGTGGGGAGCCTTCCAGCCCCAGGCCTGGATGCCTGGCCATGTGCCCCTCACCCTGCGTTCTGAGCCCCCCCTCAAACTCTTATGTTGAAGTCCTAACCCCAGGACCTCAGAATGTGACCTTATTCGGAGGTAGGGTCTTTACAGAGATAATCAAGTTAAAAGGCGGTCCTTAGGACCATAGGACTGCTGTCCTCAAGCTAAGGGGAAGGGTGGAGACGGACACGCACACGGGGAGAACCCCTTGTGCGGCTGAAGGTGGAAATGGAGGCCCGGCCTCTAGAGGCCGAGTGAGGCCTTTCTTCTCTCTACACCCTTCACGACCCTCACCCCATGCACCTCCCTTGAGGAGCAGCCGCGGCCTGCCAAGGCCTCCCAACCTCAAGTCACCCCCGTGAAGACTGTGCGGTAAAGCCCCATCTCCCCGCTTCCCACATGAGACCTCCACACCCGGCCCAGCCTCTTCCGCCTCTGCATCCCCCGCTGCTGCTCTCACTCATGCCACGCCCCGAGGTTCCAGAACACAAGGCTGGCCTACCTGCCCACCTTCGCCGCCCATGCCCTCTGCTTGTGCTGCCCACCATATAGCGTCTCCTGTGTGTGCATCAGCCTCCCTCCAAATTCCCAGCCTTAGCCAAGCACAGCCCTCGAGTTCCCCCGCCCCCTTCGGCCACTGTTCCGACTGGCCCTGGATGGCCGAGCCCTCCACCTTCCAGTGAAAGGCTAATCAGCCTCACCCACCAGCCAGTACCCCTTTGCCCAAGAGTCCGGGAAAACACGCTTTCCCGCCTCTAAAGAGTGTCGGGGACCCATACCTCCGCACATGCTCCAACCAATCAGAACTCTCTGCAAATGCACTGCATCCTTCTGCCTCCAAAGTGAGGGAGGTAAAGGCGTGGCTGCTGAAGCCGGGTGGCCTGGTTCAAATCCCGGCTAGGACACTTAGTGGCAAATGGTATTAGTCATCCTATGGACCTCATAGGCTTAGTAGGAAGGTGATGTGAGTCAATAAGTGACAGGCGCTTTTACCATAGAGCCTGGCACATGTAGGTGCTAAGTAAATCCTTGCTGCTCTTCTTGCCATGAGGATAATACTCTTCCCCACCTCCCCCCTCTCCAATCAGCCTGGCCAAAGCCTGGCCGCCCCTCAGTTCTCCACTTCCTCCGCAAGGTCCTGGGTCCTTTCTAGAAGGGCCTGTGTCCTCCTGCAAACATACAGCACTCCAGTCCTCCAAGCTGTTCCTGCCCCTCCCACGGGCAGTTAGGGTTAGGGTTGGGGGACAGCTGCCAGATACACAGCTCTGGGAAGACACTGGAGGGAAAGCAGCCCTGGTGGGTCATCGGCGCCGGGACTCGGAGGCGTAGGCTCCCTCTGAGCTTCTCCCACGTGCCCCACCTCCACCCCAAGGTAAGGACTTGGTCCACTTGGCCCTTGGACCTGAGCTGGGACCAGCATATGACAGCCCAATTCGCAGGGCACAGTCCAGCGACACCCCCTTAATTTGGACTCATTAGGAGACAGCTATTTCAGATTATTGTGAAGTCAGTTGACAACTATATAGAAAAATAAATGTCGTTCGATTATTTTCCAACACATAAGATGATTTAGATGAATCTGCTGGAATGTGCTGGCCCATGGGTGGGCCTCACCCTCACCTCCCCCGTCAGCAGCTGGGCCTCCTTTGGGCTTTTCCACTCCTCCTATTGATCCAGGAGGGTGGGAGGGCGGGGATGTTCTGCTGTCATGGGTCTGAGCAGTCTCTGCAGGGATGTCTGTTCCCAGATGTGGGCATCACCCCTGAGCCCCCCGCCCCTGACCTCAGCTTTGAGCTCAGCCAGAACTTCAGGCCAAGAGCCTACAATGTGAAGTGCCTCTGATGCCTTCCCCCACCTTCCAGCCCCGATCACCCCCCCAAAATGATACTCACAGTGATTTCTCTGGGCTTCTCGTGTTGTCAGTGCCCCCAGCTGAGAGCTCACTCCGTCAGGGTGAGGACGGAGCCTCACTCAGACCTGAAGCTCTAGCACCTGGACCACGCTTGGCACATGAGAGTGAAAATCCTGGTGGGGGATGACTGATGCAGAGAAGCCCCCGCTCAGCACCTCCTTCCACTTGGCCCTTGCGCTGTATGCTCACACTCATCGTGTCCTCGAGCCAAAGGGGCCTTGTCGTGTCAGGCCGCCTTCTCTGCCCCTCCACCTGTCCCCGCTGACCCACAGCTGCCCTTTCCAAGGCCCGGAGATGCCTTTGCCTCTGGCTTCAGTGTCAGGAAACCATTACCTGGAGGCTAACCCGGCGCTCTTGGCGGCTATGTGGTTGCGCGTCCTGACCTGTCCTGGGGAGGAGGACCAGAAGCCCACGCTTCATTAGAAGCTCCCCCACCACATTTGCTGAGGGGTCTCGGAAAGGTACCGGGAAGAACACTTGATGAGACGTCAAGAAGATGGATTCCAGGCGCTGTCACTCTGCTGCGGGCACTCCAGGCGTCCCCCGAGCCTCTTCTTTAAAATGGAGCAAAAGACACTTTCCAGCTAAGCGAGAATGCCCAGGCTTTCCGAATTGGACCTCTGCAGCGCAGCCTGGGGAGCAGGCTTTCCAACATTTCTCAGCTCCTTTCTTCCATCTTCAAAGGAGTGTTATTGCAAAGATGAAATGGGTTGATGCATGGAACGTGCTCAGCACATTACCTTTTTCACCGTAGCCTGAGCCCAGGGCTTGCATGCAGGTGCTGTGTCTTGGATGGCAGTCCTAGGGAGCTGGCACAGTGGCGGGGGGGGGGGGGTGTTGGGGAGAGTGAAACCCAGATAGAGGGAAAGCCAGTGCCAGGAGCATCCCTGAGTTGACCATCTTTGGGCCCGGTCCTCTTGGAACCCGCCCCCAGAAGCAGGCAGCATGGACCCCCAGGAGGGAGGGTGGGCACATTTACCCACCAGCTCCCATCCTCCTGCGCAAAGGTTACGGCGGGGGAGTTGGGGGGGATCCTCATCATCCCTCGATCTTCCGGCTCCACGCGTGGGCGTGCAGTGCAGCTCTCCCCGCCCCCCAACCCAGGGCAACATACCCAGTGCCCTGATGGGTGCCAGAAATGATGGGTGCAGCCGAATCGAGGTATCGGCAGGTGATCCGTTCGTAGAGCTGGTGGCTGCATGGACGAAGGGCTGGAGTAAGAAGCCGGCAGAGAAGTATGGAGGTGGGGGGCAAAGCGTGTCTGTACTCTCAGTGGGTGTCGGTGACTGCAGTTAGTGTTTGTGAGGATCAAATGAAGTCACACTGATGGAAATGCTTTGCACGCGGTAGAGGAGTACGCGAATGATCACCTTCAGTGATCCGTCTTTTCTCCAGGATTCCGCTCACGACAACAGACCTACGAAGTGGTCCATATGGAGCTTGTGTCAGATGCTGGTCTTCCTGAAATGACTTGTACAGTGACCTACTCCTACCGCTTTGCACGGAACGTCCAAAGTCCAAAGTGCCCCGTAACCACCCCCTCCCCCAAGTTGTGGGGGCTGCTCCCCCTGGCTGCATGGGGGGGCATGACCCGGGATGAGCAGCACAGCACAGAGCGGGGCACCAGGGACGCTGCCCCTCAAGAGGCTACAAGGCCGCCCGCAACGGTCCCACCTCCGAGGTCCACACCCCACTCACCAGCTGCGGCATCTGAGTGGAACCGTGGTCCTTCCCGAAGGACGCTCAAGTAGTCACTAAGTATCAAAGATTCCCTTTCTTTTCTTTCTTTCAGTAAGCCCTGCCGGTTCATGTTCAGACATTGTAGGAAATTCAGAGACAAAAAAAGTAAAGAAGAAAACTTTAATTCGCTCATAACCCTGTCACCCAGAAATGAAACACGGCACATTTTAAGAATATTTCTTTCCAGATGTTTCCTGTGCTTTTAGAAATACCTTTAACAAAAGTGGTCTATGATGTCTATAGACGAATGGCTGTATTAACCTATGCACACACTTATCTTTTCTACACAAAATAGTTTTAGAATCTTAGAGCAGGAGAGGCTCCCTCTGGCCCAATTCCTGAGTTTTGCAGACGAAGAAATAACTCGCCTGAGGCCATGTGACAAACAAAGTGGTTTCCTGACCCCCAGGAAGGAGAGGATCACAGACCAGTGACCGCAGGAATGCCTCAGTATTCCTGCAACGTGGCCCGGCCAGGATCTCATCATTAACCACCCTAAATATCACTTAATAGATAACATGGCAAATAGCCTGTTCACGGACAGAGAGCACATGTGAAGTGGGTTGGAAATGGCTTTCTCTCTTACCTCTCACATCAGCCATTCATTTTCTCCCTATCGAATGCTTTGGGCCGACACTAACAAAATTAAATTTGACAGGGATAAATGTGAAGTCCCTAGGAATAAACATGCCGTTCAACAAAAACAAGTTGGGGGAGGTGAGCCAGTTCTTGAGAAAAATTCCTGGGAGCCTGAGTCGACACTAGGTCCCATTAACAGAAGCATAGAGTCCAGAGGAGAGGAGGGGACAGCTCCACTGTGCTCTGAAACATTGGGTTTGGTGGTGGGAGCTGAGAGTTGGAAGCTGACCCAAAGAAGGGAGCTAGGCTGGAGAAGTCTCTTGGAACCATCAATAAAGAAATAACTGAAGGAACTGAAGATGTCTGACCTAGAGAAGATTTCATTTAAAGGAAATACCCAAATCCTTGACTCTGGGGGAAGGGAGCAATCTCTTTCACTCCATGTACCAAAGACAAGTGGTGCCTTCTTCTCCACAGCCCCCCTTCTTTAGACTAAGGTTGGGGATAAGGTTGATGGGGATGGAGGTCAGGCTTCCTGCCTGTTAATAAGGTCTGCTAGGGGAGGGTCTGGTCTCAACTGTTGGCAGCTGATAGGCCATCCTTTATCCTCAGCTCTGGGCCTTACCTGCAAATCCTGGGCAGCTGGAAAAGCAGCTTTGGCTTCCATCCTGTCAGACACATTCAGTGATTTGAAGGGTCCACACATGACAGACAGATTCTTTTATTCCTAGGGATTATAAGTAGCACCAGTGGTTGGAGTTTTATGGAGGATCTTTCAGGAACTTCAAAGCTAAAGCTGTTTAAAAATGGAGCGTCTTGGGGAGGTAATGAGGTCCCCGTGGCTGGCAGTTACCAAAATGGGAGAGAATCAGGAGAGGATTCGGGGCCCCAGTGGGGACATGAACCAGATGACTGGCCAAGTTGCTTTGAAAGCCTGAATCTGAGAGATGACGTGAGTTTCACTCCAGCACACTTAACAAGGAGATGCCCAGTGAACCTGACTTCTTACCCTTTGCCCACCGGCTCCCACAGCTGGCTGAGGAGCAGGAAGATGGAACACGACCGTGAGCAAGGCACCTTCACCTTCCTGTAAGGCTACGCTCCCCCCGGGAGTGAATGAGGCACGCTGCATTTTCTCCCACACAGCACAACACGTGTATGAGCTTCCAAGGGCCCCCGTAACAAACTGTCACAAACCGGGCGGCTGGGAACAACAGAAATGTATTGTCTCACAGTTGTGCAGGCTGGAAATCCAAAAGCAAGGTGTCAGCAGGGTGGTGGTCCCTCTGAGACCCTAGTAGGATCTTTCCTTGCTTCTCCCTAGCTTTTGGTGGTGGCGGGTAATCCTTGGCATCCCTTGATGTGTAGACACATCACTCTGGTATCCGCCTCTGTCTTCACATGACCTTCTCCCTTGTGTGTGTCTCTTTCCACATTTCCCTTTATTTTTTTTTTGTAAGAACACCAGTCCCTGAATTCAGGGTCCACCTGAATTCAGTGTGACCTCATCTTAACTTGCTTAGATCTTTAAGACCCTATTTCTACGGCGCCTGGGTCGCTCAGTTGGTTAAGCAACGGCCTTCAGCTCAGGTCGTAATCCTGGAGTCCCAGGATCGAGTCCCTTATCAGGCTCCCTGCTCAGCAGGGAGTCTGCTTCTCCCTGTGACCCTCCCCCCTCTCATGTGCTCTCTCTCTCTCTCTCATTCTCTCTCTCTCAAATAAATAAATAAAATCTTAAAAAAAAAAACAACCTTATTTCTAAATAAAGTCACATTCATGGGTACCAGGGGTTAGGACTTCAATCCATCTTTCAGGGGGACATAATTCAACCCCCAAACAATGCCCATTTGTTCCGTCTGTGCATAAGAGTTCAGTGTGGAAGGCGAGAAGGAGCGAAGAAAGGAAAGGTAAAGGGGTCAATGCACCACTGCGTGTGTGCATTCAATGTATCTCTGAGCATAATTGCACGTGGTGGGATCTACAGTGCGTGCACACAGCCCCAAGAAAGAGATTCTATGGGCTAGTTGAATTGATAAACCATAACTGTGGATGACTATGCAGCCACTAAAAAGAACGGGTTTTTTTTAAACAGTCAATATGTTGGACAGTGTAAGTTCTACTTACAGTTTCTATCAAATATAAAATACCTCTCCTAAATGTAGAGTTGAGGTGAGCAAAACCTATTGAGGGAACATCTGGAGCAAAGGTATCTGTAGGCAAGCTAACAGTTCAAAACCTGAGTTTTGTTTTCAGATTGAATATAGAAATATATTCCTTTCCTCATTTCTGCCAAGGGCATATTTCCCTTTTACATTATCGGTGCCAGAGTAAGCTTTCTTGTCCTAGACTCTAGGCTATTTCTCGCCAGGGTTTCCAGCGACTGTTGGATTAGTATCAACTTATTATTTTTTATTAAAAATAGATAAAAGTTTTTCTAGAAGTTAAATCTATAGGTACTGACCTGGAAGGATGTTTGTACATATTGTTAAACGAGAAAAGCAGGTTATGGATTGAAGTGTAATGTAGAATTCCATTCAAAATATAAGCATCCAAAAAAAAAATATATATATATAAGCATCCTTGGGTGCCTGGGTGGCTCAGTTGGTTAAGCGACTGCCTTCGGCTCAGGTCATGATCCTGGAGTCCCGGGATCGAGTCCCGCATCGGGCTCCCTGCTCAACGGGGGGTCTGCTTCTCCCTCTGACCCTCCCCCCTCTCATGTGCTCTCTCTCTCTATCTCATTCTCTCTCTCAAATAAATAAATAAAATCTTTAAAAAAAAAAATAAGCATCCTTGAAACCACTTTTATCAGTCCCTTATAAAACTAACCTATCATATGACTCAGCAGTTGTACTCCTGGGCATTTATCCCAGAGAATGAAAACTTAGGTTCACCCAAAAACTTGTACGTGAACGTTCATAGCAACGTTATTAGAAATAGCTGGACACCACAGGCGTAACCGCTTTGAACAGTCAGATGTCGCAAACCACGGTACATCCTGGTTGTGATACTATAATTTCGCAGGATGTTACCATTGAGGGAGAGTGGGAAGAGGGTACGTTACAACTGCCCGCACATCTACCATTATCTCCAAGCAAAAAGTTCCATTTAAAAAAATGGGGGGAACCTCACCTAGATGTACGCGCTCAGGTGTGCGCACAGCAGAACATACGGGAAGATACACATGGCTGGCCTCTGGAAAGCCAGTCTGAAGAGACGTTATTTACTTTTTCGTTGTCAACCTCTTACTATTTGACTTGCTGACAAGCGCGCATGACTTGGTGATTTTGTTTAGGCTCATAAAGTGGCCCGAAAAAGGTGTGTGGGGAGAGGGAGGACCAGTAGAGGGCTCGGCCCGCCTGGGCCACCCCTGCCTGGGAAACCCTCGCTCTGGGTTTCCACGAACACCCCGGATATGGGGTGTGGGAGGCCGGCGTGAGGGGAGGGCCTGGCTGGCCCACTCTGGCCTCCGTGGGGCCCACTTCCCGGCCAGCCTGACACTGGCCCACCCTCGTGCTCTCTCCTCCCACTGACAACCCCTCGTGCTTCTCCACCAACCCAGGCGCTCGTGGAAGAGTAAGGACCTGCAGAGGGTCCTCCCACCACCCCCTGACCAAACCCGGCCCACCCCCCAATGGGTCCTCGAGGCCCCAGGGCCTTCAGGAAGCGGGGGTCTTCACCCAGCACCCCGGCAGAGGGGAAAGCTTGGGGAGGCTAATCGGTAAACGGGTGGAAGGGCAGCGTGCCCCGCGCTCATCAGGGGCCTCTCTCAATTGGAAGCACTGGCCCCAGTGTTGGAAGGAGTGGCCCCAGTGTTGGAAGCAGCCCCAGCCCTAGCCGTGCAGTGTTGTCAAGAGGGGCTCCTTGCAGAAGCAGGGAGGCCGAGCCGGGCATGAGGGGGTGGCTGGCAGGGCAGGGCCTGACGCCCTGGGGGCCCCGCTCTCCGCCTGTGTCCCCTTCTGTGCTGGGCACTCCCAGACTGCAGGGGAGCAGGGGCTGAGAGAGCGGGACAGAAGCTTCTGGAAGGGAGGCCTGGCCTCTCCTCCAGGGTGTCCTGCCTCCCCCTCTGTGGAGGCTACTTCTCAGAGCGGGGAAGGGAAAGCAGGCAGGAGATGGTCTCGGCCTTTCTGGAATGTTCTCTGGCTCCATGTTATCGTCCCTCCATCACACTGATTCGGAGTGTGTGTTAGGAGGGATTTACAAGTGTTTACAAGAGAGGAAAGGCAGACAGACATCCCAGGGGCAGATTTCATCCCGACTCACCTGACCCAGACCCAGACCTTCCCCCCAAGACGGCCCCCAGCCCCTCCCCCTCCTGAGTCCAGCCACAGAACCTCTGACCACTCCCCAGGCTCTGACCCCAGCCCTCCCTTTTCTCAGCTTCCTCCTCCACCCAGAAGGCCCCCCTCCCCCTATTCCCAGGGGCAAATTCTTCATCATTTTTCTAGATGGCTCTGCAGTCCCCTTGGAAGGGGGATAGAAGGTCAGGCTTGCCCCGAGCAGTTCAGCTCGATGCCCCTTGCCCCTGCATAGTTACTGATGGTGGGCCTTTCACTCTTTTGGGCACCCAGATGTGGATCAAGAGTGAGATGGTCACCTCCAGGGCGCCGCCCCCACCCCCGTGCGGTCCTTCTCTGCGTGTATGCCCATCCCCGCACAGACCGGGGATGCCAGAGCGGGCCTTCCTCCTCTCAACGTGCCCCGGGCCTGCCCAGAGCCTGGCGCACACGCCGTACACAAGGCTGGAGCGAGTGGGCGCATGAACCCTGCAACATTTACAATGTTCTTTCCCTCTTGCTCTCCCCAGGGATCTATAAAGGCCACTGCTTCCGGATCAATCACTTCCCAGAGGACAATGACTATGACCACGACAGCTCGGAGTATCTCCTTCGTAAGTGTCAAGAATCTTTGGCTTCCTTGGTGTGCGTGGAGCAGGGAGGGGTGTGGCTGGACGAAAGACGGGCCCCGTGCGGGTAAAGGGGGTGCTGTTCTTGGGATGCTCTTTCCCTCCCTTTCTGATTCAGAATTGTTCGTCCAGAGGATAGACTTTTGTCCAACGCTGCTGTGACGTGCTGGGTATCCCAGTGGACTTCCTTGGTGGGTAGACCCATGTCTGGGGAGACTGAGGCAGAGCCGGAGCAGATGAGGGTGTGGGCGTCCCGCTCCCCAGGGCTGCTGGTCATGGCTAGTTTCAGAGTCAATGATTGTTGCCGCTGTGCCTGGAACAAGGAGGTTAAGGACATGGGCTCCTCCAGGCCAAGCATCCCGGGGCAGGGGGGGCGGGGCGCGCCGTGACACCCCAAGTACTTTGCCCTGCCAGCACTGTACCTGCCCATCCCACCCCACACACCCAGCATTCTATTCTGGAAAAAATCAGAGGAGGCCGCACCCTCAGGCTGCCTGGGGGAGAAGGCAAGGGGGTGGCTCTCGGCACCAGCTGGGGGAGCCACGGCCTGTGCCCGGGCCCTGGGGCTGGTTCGGCCCCAGACTGGAACTCGCAGCATATCCTGCACAAGGACAAACCCCGTCCCACACCCCAAAGCCGGATCTCACCCCTGGGCCTGTGAATACCTCCCTGGGAAGAAGGATGGAGCCACAGCCAGGGAAGGGACCTGGAAATGGAAGAACAGCACCATTTTGAGGCCACTTTCCCTTTCCCATTAGCTAAGACACACACAGCTGCTCACAGCATCCCCCTCGGGGGCCGGGGCCTGGCTTCATTTATGGAGAATCGATATCAGCATCCTCGCAGGGAGCAGAATTCAATCTGCACCTGCTTATGGATCGTTTGGGTTTTGTTTTTTTTCCTAAGAGAAAGGATTTGGGTTCTGAGTCATCTGGTGAAAAAGTACAGCGTGTGGTTCCCATGGAGCCTGGGGAAGTGGTGGGCAGCTCTGGCCGAGCCCAGGACCTGAAAAATTTTGGCTAGATCTGCCTCCCAACCCTCCTCCCTCACCTTCTCTTCTTCTTCTTGCCTGTCCTTTCTTTCTGCTTTCTGTGGGGCCAACACTGAAGCAAGCAAATGATATTCCATAGGGCCACCGCAAATGGCCGTGCATCTCACACACTGCTCAAGGAATGCCACGTACATAGACTATGGTATAAATGACACCCTTGAGTTGTACAGTGCGTGGCCTGCACAGCCATCCGGGGCGACCCCTGGTGCTCAGCCTGGTGGGGATGGCTCAACTAGACTGATTCAGAACCTGCCATTCTCTGCCCTACCCTGGGCAATCAGGTGGTTCTTAAGGCTCTGAGAGCAGATTTGCCCCACTGACCAGCCCCGGGGCTGTGAGGAGTGAGGCATGGAGAAACAAACCATCCCCTCCCCATTTCCCGCTTGAACTTACTTGAGGTTATGGACATTGGTGCTGGCTCTTCCTCTTTACTTCCCTGCCCCTGTCCCCTCTTTGTCCCCAGAGCCCTGCAATCTCTTTCTGGATCGTTCTCATGACTAGCGACCCAGAGGTCAGATGATGTAGCTTTTTGAGGTCCCAGCAGGAAGCAGATGGTTTGCTCAGAGCGGGTGAATGAAGGGTAGCTAGTGAAGGACTATTTACAAAGGTGTGGGCAGGGTTAAAGAAAACTCACGGGGGACGGTGAAAACACCAGGGCTAACAGCCAAGGGAGCCCTTCCACTCCCGGGCCTGAGCAGGTGAGGAAAGCAGGTATGGGAGCTGGGAAGAGGGAAGCCGCGAGGACGGGACTGCCCAGCAGGAGCTACGGCTTTTAGAAAGGAAGGCAGCCACCTCACTGCAGCTCCCAGGAAGGAAGCTAAGGGGATAACACTCCCCCCGCGCGCTCCTCCCAAAGCCAGAGGCAAGGGAGCCCAAGGATTCCGTGCATGGCTTGTGCCTCCCGGGGCCCAGGGCAGGGGGCAGAAAGTTGGAACAAGGATGGGGAGGGGCAGATCAGGAATTGGTCCTGAAACGAGGTTCAGAGTGCAGGTAGCTGAGAGCTTCAGCCAGAAAAAGCAAGCAACATCCCGGGACAGGCCAAGGTCACGGTCACCGTGCCTATCGCCCCTGATTCCCAATATGCGGTCCTCTGGTCCCCAGACTACTGTGATCCCAAAAATGTGTAGACGCACAGGAGAGAGAGACAAGGGTCATGAGAGTTCATCTAATCACCCATTGAACAAAAAGTGATTATGGACCTACGTGCCAGGCACTGTATTAAGCATGTGGGGGTACTGCACTGAACAAAACAGGGCTCTGCCATCCTGGTGTTGACATTCCAGTGGAGAACAGGTGGGTCAGAGAAGGTCACAGAAGGTTCCATGGTGTCTGCCTGTGGGAGAGCCTGCTGGGGTGCAGCTTAGCTGTCCGGGCACAGGGGATCAGCCCCGACAGGTCCGAGGCTGTGCTCCTCACACCCTGTCTTCGACAATTCAAGAACAAGGTCAGCCTTCGGGCTGTGAGTTCTGAAGTCTTCCAGAGAAACCAGGCTTGTGCATTGAGTTCCATAACCGTCAGAGGGCTTCCTCCTGGCCTTGGGGCTCTGGCGGTGCCCCCCCTGGTTGGTAGACCACCCCACACCCTGCCTGCCATGTCTTTTCCACTGGCCCCGCTGGCCCCAGGGACGCCCATCCGCCCTGCCCTGCACCTGGTGCCCCTTTTCCAGGCTCCGCACTTTCCCATCAGGTGGCTGGTTTCTGTGCTAAGCCCGGCAGAGCGGTGTGAGGGCTGTCCAGAGGCCATGGTGTGCCTGTGAGTGAGTTGGAAGGAGCTGCCCGTCCTCTAGACAGACACAGGTTCTCGCCAGGGCTTGATGTGGACCTCAGCCCCGCTCGTCCTTCAGCTCTGTGCAAGACCCAACCCGCACCACTGTCCACAGCGACCCCAGCTGGTGTCTGCACATCCGGAGCTTGGGGATGAGCCCGTGTGGCAAAGGACAGGTACACACATGACTTACGTGGGCAGGATGGATGGCTCTGAGCCAAGTCTGACCTCAGGGACCTCAGAGGCCCTGGGCTTCCTCCTCCCCAGCCCTTCCAACCTGCCTGCAGAACGAGAACATCTAGGGGGAATTGATCCCGGATTTTTCTGGCCAGCATGGCTCAGAGGCATGTTTCCAAAGCCCACGGGAAGCATCCTCCCAGAGCCTGTGGCTGCGAGAAGGCAGAGGAAGGAGGAGGAGGTGCTAGAGAGAAGAGCTTTATTTAATGCCCCCAACAAAGCCCCCTCTGTGAAGCAGGGCACACACTGGTGGGCTTACAAGAAAGGAGACAAATGCTGCCTTCAGAGGCTGAGAGGCCACAAACTGGCTCAGCTGGCTCAGGAGTTGGCGCCTGCCAGGGCTCCCAGGCTCACTGTCCCCTGCTGGGGCCACCATGGGTCTGTGTAGCCAGGATTTCTACTAGGCTGGGAGACCTGCAGGCGCCTCAGGCAGGCTGAGCTCGGGGCTCGTCCCGGTGCCCCCCAGCCAGACGCTAAGGAAGAGGGACCCAGGTCCCCGGAGCCCCTCAGAAGCACAGGGAGTGTACTCTTTTCCTAGGGCCACCAGGATCAAGTACCAAAGCTAGGTGGCTTCAAACAACAGGAATTAACTCTCTCACAGTGTGGGGGCTGAAGACTTCAAGGGGTGGTGGCCGGGTTGCGCTCCATCCACGGGGCCCCAAGGAGAAGCTGTCCTTGCCTCTCCCAGCATCTGCGGCCCCCAGCTCTCCTCGACTTGGGGCCACTTCACCCCCTTTCTCTGCCTCTGTCTTCACACTGCTGCTCCCGCGTGTGCCTCGTCTTCTGCCTCTCTCCCTCTTCTTACGAGGACACTTGTCCTTGGATTTGGGACCCACCCTAATCTAGGATAGTGTCATCTTGAGATCCTTAATTTAATCACATCTGCAAAGACCTTTTATCCAAATACAAGTCACATTCGTAGGTTCCCATGGTTAGGACTTGGTCATATCTGGGGGCGGGAAGAATTCAACCCCCACGGATAGGTATTACTACTCTCCCAGGTTATAAAAGAGGGGACTGACGTCAGAAGTCCGCTGCCCTGGCCATCCCCCTAGTCAGTGGTGGAGCAAATGTGCAGATCTAGCTCTGCTGGGCAGCGAGGTCCACTCATGTCCCACTCTGTTCAGCTACCTCCTCCTCTGTGACCTCGGGAGGTCCCGTGCTTCCGTGTCCCTGTCTGTCATCTGGGTATGATGACAGCGTGAAGACACTAGAGAGAAAAGCTGTCCCTCAGGAAGTGCGTGCTATGGCCAGGCTCTGGGCTAAGTCCCTTATTTGTACAAAACCAAGCATAGGATGTAGGTACTACGGTGAACCGCTTGCTACAAATGGGGGAGCTCAGTTTTAGGGGAAATGATTTGACCAAAGCCCCATAGCCGGCATGTCATGGAGCAGACCCAGATCCACCTGAAGCCAAAGTCTGTGTTCTCAGCTACCCATCAGAGCTACCTCTTGTGGACACCACTTTCCAGCCTTCCAGAAGCTTCTTAGAGATAGTGTCCGTGAAAGCGTCAGTGGGCTGTGAGGTCTCATCTGAATGGAAGGCAGACCAGCGTTTTCATGGCTGTCATTGTTGCTCCCGGATGCCATTGAGGGGCTCTCCTGCCTTCGGGCTGGCAGAAGTGTGACCCACACCCAGGGAGAGCCTAAGTGAGCTACGGGCAGACGCGACCCCAGCCCACCCGGCATCCTGCAGGGAGTGACCAGCAGGCCTGGGCCATCACCTGAGTCTGGTCCAGCTGCCCCCACCCGGCCAGCTCCCAACCCACCGTGGTCTCCAGGGCCTGATGGGAACCTTCCAGGTCAGGGGAAGGGCCCCGAGCTTCAGGGCACCGGGCCAGTGCCCATGGCCATGCCCCGGATGGCAGCCCCTCTCACTGCCCTCTGCTCTGTCTCCTGCCCAACCCAGGCATCGTGCGCGCCTCCAGCGTCTTCCCCATCCTCAGCACCATCCTGCTGCTGCTCGGCGGGCTCTGCATCGGCGCCGGAAGGTTCTACAGCCACAAGAACAACATCGTCCTGAGCGCAGGCATCCTCTTTGTGGCTGCAGGTGGGCTGCCAGCTCTGTGGCCCCTGCACGGTGTGCACGTCCTGGTGCGTGCGCGGGGGGCGGGGCGGATATAAAGTCACTTCTCGTAATTGAGTTCAGACATCCAGGTGTGAGGGGGGCCGGAGCGGAGAGTGGGGAGCAACTGCTCAATGGGCATGGGGGTCTCCTCTTGGCATGACGAAAAATGTTCTGGACCTAGACAGCGGTGGTGGGTGCTCAACATCGTAGATGTAGCCAACGCCACTGACTTGTGCACTTTAAAGGGTTAATTTGTGTTCTGTGAAAAACGTAAGTAAGTCCAAGTGTGCAAAGTGCCCCAAGGGGACAGTGCTGGTGCCTCACAAGCCTGTGATGGGGAAGCCTGGCTGAGTCGGGGGGGGGGGGTGGAGGTGGGCAGGGAGGTACCCAGAGGGAGTCAACGAAGCCAGGACCTGCAGGAGCTGACCAGGTGAGGACAGGGTGAAGGGGGTATGGAACTGGCACAGCGACCCAGTGAAAACCCACAGAGCTGTGGGCGACAGTAACACACCCCTTGCCTACCTGGCCCCAAATGGCTTCACCCTGTCACCCCTCTGAGTCTCGGTGGAGACACTTCAGCGCATGTCTTGCCACTGCAGACATGGGAGAAATCCAGGCCGGAAGTGGGTCTCAGAGCTGGTCCCTGGCCGGCAGGTGCATATACACAGTCCAGGACAAAACCCCGGGTTTTCTGGCCTGAGTCTCTGGGGGAGCCTTGAGGGGGCACCTGCCGGGGCAGAATTTGGCCGGTGGCATCCTGGAAGCTCCAGGCAGCACCGGTGGAGTTCAGATAAACTCGCAACAAGGGTCCCTGTCAGGAGAAACAGGACCTGCCTGCTGTCTTAGGCCTTCTAGTACCTAAGTTTGAGATATGTTACAAAGTTCAAGGATTCTTTTTTTTTTAAGATTTTATTTATTTATTTGAGAGAGAGAGAGCAAGAGGGGTGGGGGGCAGAGGGAGTGGGAGAAGAAGACTCCCCGCTGAGCAGGGAGCACGACTTGGGGTTCGATCCCAGGACCCTGGGATCGTGACCTGAGCCGAAGGCAGACGCTTAACTGAGCCACCCAGGCGCCCTGAGTTCAGTGATTCTTTCCTAAATTGTTATCATAGCTCCTTGCAAAGCCTTAACAGTGTTCTTGCTTTCAAAGCATCTTTTTTCTGACCCCGGTCTGGGGAGGCAGCCCTAGCTTGGCCTGAGCTCTGCATCCTACAGCAGCCCAGGAGTCCCGTGATGGTGACAATGAGAATCCAAGTAACAGCGGTGGTCGCTGGTGGTCCTTGGTGGTCAAGCTTCCTTCGCTGAGGACAGCGGCGGGGGGGCTGGAGGGGGGTTGGAAGGGCCTCACGGTGCCCGAGCCCATCTTGTCCTCTCTGCATGGTGTCTGTGAGAGAGGGAAGGTGACGTCGGGGTCAAAGCAGTTAAGGGACTGGCTCAAAATCTTTCAGTCAGCTTCTTATGCTCCTTCCTCGACATCACTTCTGCTTCTGTGTCCTTCCAAGGCAATGAATAGTGTGTGTGTGTGTGTGTGTGTGTGTTGGCAAGGAGAGCCTGAGTGTAGAGTCTCCTTCTTGGCCAGGTCCCCATCCCTTTCCTTCTTGTCCCCTCCAGGGGCAGAGGTGGGGGGAAAGGGGTATACCCCATTCTCTCTCCTCCTTTGAGCCCCCAGATTTCTGAAGGTGTGAACCGTTAAAGAAGTCCCTGCCATGAGGTTTGAGTCCTGTCCCCTTTCCTTTCCCCACGGAAGGGAAAGAAGACTTGCACCAACACCAGCTACCACATATTAAGGCCATGTGCCAAGTGCTCAGGGAGCACAACCACAGCATCCCAGATTCTGAGGAGGCCGTCAGGTGGCCCAGGTGGCTTCCCTGAGGTCACATGGTTGTAGGGACACAGGCCGTGCCCAGCGCTGTCAGCCTCCACTGTAAGGTGCCCTATGCAGCTGCCCATCTCCCCAGGAGGAACCATACAAAGCCATATCCGGAGGCTCCGGGTCACCAGAGGCGCTGTGGAGTCCCAGGCCCGGGGACACTCAGCTAAAAACATGGGTCGAGAGAGGAGAGGAAGCAGGGACGAGGAGCAATCACGGCAGGCAAGCAAGGCGATGTTCATTTGTTCCTGTTTATTCCCTGGTTTATGGAAGCTTTGATCTTGGGCCAAGGCAGTGGCAGGCCAGGGCTCATGCATAGGGCCCCCGGCTCCAGACCACTCCAGCCCCAGCAGTGAGGTGAGATGGGCCCCTAAAGCATTGGAGGCGGGAAATGGTCAGAGCCTGGGGACAGGTATGGTTCAAAGGCTGGGAGAGCCTGGTGCACACCATCCACACTGGGATCTTTGCAACAGGCGAATGGACAGAGGACGTGGCAGTTCATAGACCATACAACACATTACTTCACAATGAAACACAACGGTTATGACAGAATGTAAAAGCATGCTCACTGTGTGCCAAGTGCTATTGTAAGTGCTATGTATATATTAGCTCATTTAATCCTCACATCTGCCCTGTGAAGCGCATACCACTGGGATTCCCACTTTGCACGTGAGAATTCTGAGACACGGGAAGTTGAGTAATAAATTATAGGCTGCGGAGGCATTTTGTGCGGGGCGGTGACTCTGAATTCAAAACACAACATGGTACCCTGGGTGGATCCCGGAACAGAAAAAGAACACCGGTGGAAACCCCAGCGAAATCCAAGTAAAACCTGGAGAGTAGTGAGTAGTAACGTACCAGGGGGGTTTCCTGGTTGTGATAGACGTACACGGTAATGTCGGCTGTTCACGGGGGAAACCGGGTGAGGAGGTAGAAAGGCGCTCTCCGTACTCTCTTCACAACTTTTCAGTACGTCTGACATCCCCAAAGTTTATTTTTGAGTTTTTAAATGCACCCAATGAAGCAGCAGTTTCACGTCAAGGAATTCTTCCCGCAGTTGTAATCATGTGTGTGTGGGATGGTGTGGACACAAGGATGTCCGTGACAACTCTGCACAGCGGAGGGCTGGAAGCTCCCTGAACGTCCACAGCAGAAGCCTGGTTACATGTCTGTGCAGTGGCCGCCACATGCACTCAGAAAGACAGACAGCTCTCTGTCCTGACGTGGCACCATCTGCCAGGTGGAGTGTTCCAGGAAGAGGCAAGGGGACAAAGAGTATTGTGCAAAGAAAAAAATAGATGGGTGTGTGTGTGTGTGTGAAAGAGAGAGAGAGAGGGAGGGAGGGAGGGAGAGAGACTGGACATAACAATGATATAAGAAAGAAGAACAGGGGCATCTGGGTGGCTCAGGCGGTTAAGCGTCTGCCCTCGGCTCAGGTCATGATCTCAGGGTCCTGGGATCGAGTCCCGCATCGGGCTCCCTGCTCGGCGGGAAGCCTGCTTCTCCCTCTCATCCTCCTCCCTGCTTGTGCGCTCTCTCTCTCTCTCTCAAATAAATAAGTAAAATCCTAGAAAGAGAGAGAGAGAGGAAGGGAGGAAGGAAGGGTAGCCGCCTTCAGGAGGGGAAGTGGGCAGCCAAGTGCCTGCGCTTTATTGCACACTGCATCTGAACTTTTACTTTACTACCCATTCAAAACCAATTACTTAAAAGAAAAGTTGGCGACCAGAAGAAAGCAACACCTGTCCAAGGGAGCGTGGCCACCAGCCCCTCCTCTGTTTGTCCAGCTGCGGGCCTGACCTCTGCCTCACCCCCCCCCCCGACCCCTTTCTGCTTCCCTTTCAGGCCTCAGTAACATCATAGGCATCATCGTCTACATTTCCAGCAATGCAGGTGACCCAAGCGACAAGCGTGACGAAGACAAAAAAAACCATTACAACTACGGTTGGTCGTTTTACTTTGGAGCCCTGTCCTTCATTGTGGCCGAGACCGTGGGTGTCCTGGCTGTGAACATTTACATTGAGAAAAATAAAGAGTTGAGATTTAAGACCAAACGGGAGTTCCTCAAGACTCCCTCCTCGTCCCCCTACGCCAGGATGCCAACCCACAGGTACCGACGGCGATGTTCGCGGTCCAGCTCCAGGTCCACCGAGGCCTCTCCCTCCAGGGCGGCGTCCCCGGTGGGCCTGAAGATCACCGGGGCCATCCCCATGGGCGAGCTGTCCATGTACACGCTGTCCCGGGAGCCCCTCAAGGTGACCCCCGCCGCCAGCTACAGCCCCGACCAGGAGGCCAGCTTCCTGCAGGTGCACGACTTCTTCCAGCAGGACCTGAAGGAAGGCTTGCACGTCAGCATGCTGAACCGGCGGACGACCCCTGTGTGAGCTGCCCCTTCCTCTCAGCACCGGCCTGTCCCCAGAACAGCTGTGTGGATCCCACACCAGGGCACCTGCCCCTTAAGATGGACCAGCAATGGACGGAAGCCAAACCCACCCCTCCCTGGTCTCCAGCAAGTGTCACGGGCTGGCTTGGCGCGAAGCCACCCAGGAGACGGGAAATGGAGGCGGAAGGCTGACTTTGTCCCCAGAGAGGGTGTCTGATGCCCCGGGATTCTGAAATCTCCTGAGGCTGCACGGCCTTGAGCGGCCCCAGGGAAGACAAAATCGAGCCATTATCTCCTCTTGGAAACAAATCTTGCCAGAAGAATGGGCTTTCGGGATCCTCCCTCCCTGCCTGGGTGCTGGGCCACCGGGAGGGCCTCACCGGGCACACGGGGGCCTTTGGACACTGGTCCACTGCTTTCTGATCTGAGGTTTCCGTGTCTGTGAGCAGGAAACGAGGAAGCCGAAACTTGCCCCCTTCCTGTCTGTCTATTGCGCTCTCTCTCTCTCTCTCTCTCTCTGGCAGTGGCCGGTTGTTGAAATAACCATGATCCTGAGGAGAAAGCCCTGCGGCCAACTGGTGCTTTGGCCTTTGGGCTGTCCTAGGGCCAGCTTCCCTTGACCTGAGGAGACCAAGGCCTCTGGAAGAATCCGCAGAGGGGGAGGCCTTTGCTGGCCGAGGAGGGGGTGGTGTGAGATAAAGGCCGGAGTCTGTTGCTGGCATTCCTGTCCGCTTGTAGAAGTTTCTGCCTCACACAGAAAGGGCAGAACGCACTGATGGTACTTGAGAGTCTGGAAGATTCCACGGGTCCGAGGAAAGGTGGCCATACGGCCTCTTGCTGGGTTGCTCCCCACTGACCGGAGGAGCCGCTCTGTCCCTCCTCGGGGAGAGGAAGGGGCAAACCCCCGCAGCCCCCCACACACACCCTGGTATTTGGCAACAGGAGCCTGAACTTCTGATCAAGAAAGGGAGACCCGGGTAAACAGCGACCAAAAAATCAGCTCAAACGTCCACTTCCTAAGCGGTCATTAATCCAGATTTATTGCCAGTAGAGGCCAGGAGAGCAAGTGACATTCATTTCTTCATCTTAAAAAGGCAGCAGTCCCTCCCCGACTCCTAGGATTGTGATTCATCCTGCCACCCCCTGAAGGGCTCAGCCGAGAACGTTTGGACGGAAAGGCCCCGCCGCGCTGTCCTTCCTCCTCGGGAGAGGGACATCCCAGCGCCGGGGGGCCTGGGAGGCGGCTCCATGTTTGACGTTCTTTCCATCCACAACCGTTCCTCCCTCTCCCGAAGCGAGCAGAGAACGTGGAAGCGGGTGTGGGTTCAGAAGCAAAACTTTCTGGAACAGGGAGCTCACCCTCTTTTATATCAAACACGTGCTTTCTAAAGACAAATCCTTTCTTACTTTTTGAGACTTGGTAATCCGATCTCGAGCGGTCGTCTGTGGTCCCAGTAGCTGTCCTCCTTAGAAGTGACAAGCAAATTCTTACCTCAGCCACCTGCTCAGCGACGCCCCTCCACCCCCTGGGCGGACTCAGCCCCTTAGGAGTTCAGATCTGGGTCATGGTCATGGCCATCCTCCTTCGCCCCCGCCCCCCCCCGAGAGGAAATCTCCCCGGGGACCCCTCACCTGACCACCCTGGAGTGCGGGCCCGCGGAGGCGCGGTGTGCTGGGGGCCCCTTTGTGCTTGCTCGAAACCCCTTCCTCCCGTTGAGGTTGGCTTTGTGTGGTGGCCTGTCCAAGCATGTGCGGCAGTAAATGCTGGAGTGTCAGGGCTCGTGGCCGGCCCTGCTGGGGGCCAACCCCGTCCCCGTCCTGCCCCCGCCCCGACCACCCTCGGCGCACCCCTCCCCCCATCCAGGACACCATCGCATCAGGCTCAAAGGAAGGGCGCAAAATCTGGGAAGCCACCTCCCAGCGAGGTCCCCAGGCTCTTCTGTCACCTCCCAAAGCCAGGCAGCCATGCTGTTTCTTCCACCTCCACACTTGCTGCCCTAGAGGTTTCTATCATTCCACGGAGAAAAGCTGTGTTCCGATGAATCCTACCTCTTGCCCAGTCCCAGACAGAGAATGTGGGGCCCACTCTAGGGACCAGGAAAGAGTAGAAAAGAAGCAGCAAAGGAGGACAGAAGAGCAGGGAGACCCCGGGCTCCTGGCCTCTCGGCCCTGGTCCACCCCTCCTGCCCACCGACCCTCGGCCAGGGCTGCCCAGGGACGTGGGCGGAGCTGGCTCCCTGCCACCTGTCAGT
>NC_138383.1:12016164-12057934 GCF_054177405.1 Leptonychotes weddellii
TCTTTTTTTTTTTTTTTAATTAAATAAAAACATTTTTAAAATGTTCTCTTCTTGATGTGGGGGGGGCGGGAGGGTAGCTAGAGCTCCCCTCAAGTCTTGGTGGGCACTTAGGGCAACCAGTGTCCCTGAGTCTGGGGGGACACGGTGGACCCTCCAGGAGAAGAGGGTCAGGCAGGGTGGATCCTGTGCTGGGCAAGGTGGGTTTCTCTGGCTTCAACCTGGCTTTAATCGGGTTTCCGAGTGCTGGGCGGTGCCGTCCAGGTGTCTCTCTTCGCGGATGGGCTGGAAGGTGGACAGGCCACCCCAGGGCTGCGGTGTGGGCATCCGGGCAGCGAAGCAAGCCTGGCCTGTCTTCAGAACCTTGCAGGGTGGGAGCCAGACAGACGGAACCATAGCCTCGGGGGCCCTAAGCTGCCTGGCTGGCTTTCTAAGGCGTCCAGCCTCCTTTGCCCTCCAAATTCTGAAATGACTAAGAAATAAAGGAGGGCCAAGTACCCCAATGACTGGGAAAGCCGGCCAGGAGAATGTGGCTCCAACCAGAGGCCAGATGGGACCACGCCACCTAATTTCAGGCACAGCAGCCGGCCACCACTGTCCCCAGCCACCAAGGAGGAGTGAGGTCAGGGTCAGCGAGAGGGACAGCGTGACCCCTCTGATCAGGGCAATGTCGACATCCCGTCACAGGCCCCGGCCAGTCACAGCGGACGTCCACCGTAAGCCAGGACCTTCACCCCCGCAGACGGGCACCGGCGGGTTGTCAGCCCTACGCTCTTGGGAGGCACGGAGAGGGGATGATTGGTATCCTCCCCTGGTTCTACCCGAGCGGCCGCCCAGGGGCCTTTTAACATCCAAGCACACGTGCCCCTGTCTTCCAGGACCCAGACTGCGGGTTTTCCTCCTACAGCCCCAGGCTTTGGCGCTCCTCCTGGAACCTAGAGGCACTAAACTCTGAGCCTCAGGAAGGCCTTTCTCACCCTGGTCCCAGCAAAGGGAGGGCGAGGTACACCGTCCCCACTCTGGGGGCAGCAGGAACCCCTCCCAGCATGTCTGAACTTTCAACCCCGGCTTTTTGACCCTCTTTCCTCCTGCCTGAGATGGGTACGTGGGGAAACTGAGGTCCCGGATGAGCCACCAAGTACCGGGGCCGGGGGAGTTCAGTCCCCCACCCCCACCAACTGAGCCCCTGCCAAGCTCCAGGCCGATGGCCCCACCAGCCTGAGCCAACGCCACCCAGCACGAGCCCCATGTGCCAAAACTTCCCTGCCTCCTATTTATTCTTAGTCCTCAGGAAACCGGCTCAGCACGAGCTTTGCAGCCGTTCTGGTGGAATCCCATGGCAGTCTGAATGTAGGGGCAGGGTACGGCCTCCAACGTGGGGCTCACGGGGTCACGAGTCTGCCAACTAAAAACTCTGCCACCCTAATCCGCAGCGTTAGATCCACAAGAACTGACACAAAAGGGGCCCCCCCATTCTTCCCTTCACTTACATCACTCAGAGCAGGCTACCAGCATAACGAAAAACCCCCACTCGTAGCATGGCTTAATGCAACAGAAGCTTCCTTCTCACTCATGTCAAGTCCAACCAACGGGGCGGGATGGGGCGTGCTGTGCTTCACACGTTCAGAGGTAAAGACCCATCCTGTGGAGGCTCACTCAGCCTCGATATAGGCTTCCCACGTCGCCCTGGCATGGACATCCAGCAGCCCGATGGAGGAGACAGAGGGCAGGTGATCTTGGGAATAGGGGAGTCTTGTGGGGACATTTACTTGACCAGGAAGCTGTGACTTCCCCTTCTGCTCATGTGCCGTTGGCCAGAACTCAGTAACGCAGTCATGCCTCTAAGAGCCAGGGAAGATGGGAAATGTAGTCCCACCCAGGGGAAAGAAAACCGGTTAGGCGAACAACTGGCCAGTCTCAGCTCCCTGGTCTATGTCTTTCAGTACCTCCCTCTTTTGCCTCCCCCACCACCAATCTTTGGGGGAATGCGCCCTTGACACTAATACTTTGGGACTGCATCCACCTCTGTGTGGCCTGAGCCCTCCTTCAGCGCCAGTGGGATGCCTGGCCTCTTCTCTGCTCCAGATGCCCCATCTGTAAAATGGGCCCAGGCTCCCTTCTCCCGAGGTTTGGAGGAAGAGGCTTGCACCTGCGCCTTGACCCAAACGAGAACCACGGAATCACTGGACATCACGCCCAACAGCAGGGGTAGGCACTTTAGGAATTATCTCATTTGAGGTATTCATCCTAGAAGAGGAAATAAGCCTAAAGAGGGAAGGAGGGACCAAGGAAGAATAAGCAGGAGGAAGGAAATCCTTTTTGAGGATGTTCACCAGGATCATGAAAGGGAGATGCCACTGGCCCAGTGGTTCTCAAGCAGGGGTGATTTTGTTCTCCGAGGGACACCTGCCAGTGTCTAGAGACATTTTTGGCTGTCACAACTTGAAAGGGGGTGGTGCTCCTGGCATCTAATGCGTGAAGGCTAGGGATGTTGCTCAACATATCACACCTTCACCCCACACGCCAGGAATGATCCGGTCCAAATGTCAATAATGCCAGAAACCGTGCACCGGCCTGATTCTACAGCGAGGGAGACTAAGGCACTGGTGGGTGAGGTCCCTGGCGCAAGATCACCCGCGAGGTTTTGGTATTTGCATCGACGCTGTGGACATATTAGGAAAACTCATCCGTTTATTTCCAGGATTTCCTTTCCCTGCGACACTTTCTTTTTTTTTTTTTTTTTAAAGATTTTATTTATTTGAGAGAGAGAATGAGAGACAGAGAGCACGAGAGGGAAGAGGGTCAGAGGGAGTAGCAGACCCCCCGCCGAGCAGGGAGCCCAATGCGGGACTCGATCCCGGGACTCCAGGATCATGACCTGAGCCGAAGGCAGTCGCTTAACCGACTGAGCCACCCAGGCACCCCAACCCTGCGACACTTTCTGATTGTTGCCTTTCTCCTCTTCGCTTCTGAGCCAGCAGTTTGGGTAACAGATAGGTTGTGGCAGAAGGAAATGGGAAAACATCCACCTGTCCTGGGTGAGGGTGGGGGGTGCCTGGGTTTGGGGTCAAAAGGCTGACTGAATCCAACCAAACAGGTCACCGGAGAACAAGCCCAGCAACCCAGCCCAGCTCGAGGCTGGGCCGCACCCACCCGGCAGCTGCAGGGACGGGGCCCGGAGCCGGAAAGACCGACTCACTGGCAGGCAGCACTGGGCTAGGCCCCCAACATCTCAGAGCCCCCCGTTCCATCCTCCTGGGTCAGATGAGGAGGGGGCGCTTCCCTCCCAGGGTTATTGGAAGAATGAATAAAACTTAAACGAGGAAAAGTACATAAATACCCCAACTCAGCAAGGAGAATTAACAGTGAGCTTTCGGGAGCGTTGGCTTCTCCAGATGGACTGTTCTAGAACAGCCCTCAGAGGTGGTGCTCTGAGAGCCAGGCCCGCAGGGTGCCGTGCCCACTGCACTTTGGTTTGGGAGACACCTGTCATCCAGCCGATCCAACACAGTGCAGCGCCCCCAGGAAAGGGCTCCTGTCGCAGCCGCTTCTCTGGCTGAAGCCCATTCATTTCCCCCCTCAGTGGTCTCCAGGCCACCAAGTGGTAGAGGGCACAGCTGCCACACGGCTCCTGCCTTCTTCGAAGCTTCTGCAGGCCCCCAAACCTTACTAGGGCCTTTCCAGTTCCTCACGGGCCATGCAGGCTGCAAGAGCCCAGTCCTGACCACTTTCAGGTGCCCCCAGGCTACACGAGAAGGTCTGGGGTATCCTAGCATGAGGCTGGCACAGAGGAGCAGCCTGGGGTGGGGGTGGGGGGTGGGGGGGAGGGGAGGCCTCCTTGCAGGGAGCTCAGAGCCAGCACGTGGCTTCAGCTCCCTGCACTCGTTCCTAATATAGCACCCCTGGCTGCCCAGCCCTAGACATGAGGGGTCGGGTGAGGGACTGAGGGTAGGAGAGTCACTCAGGGACCTTAGAATCCAAAGGGGGAGATGAGGCCCATACACCTGATACAGATATTTTTAAACTTGCCGCTTCCAACAAAACTGCCAATACAACCTCAGGAACAGAAGTCTGTGGTCAGAGAAGGTTATGAACTCATGTCCTTGGACTCGTAATAGCAAGAAAGGGAAGTGAGGGGGATGCTGATGCCTCCAGACCATTATTCCTCCACCTTCCTGGAGAAAAGCCTTCTCTGAGGGCCTGGGGTAGACCACCCCGAGCTCCTTCTCCTCACTGTCATCTCTCAAACACCTTCCTGGCCACTCCTTCACATTCATCAGAGGCTTCACCTCTGCACCCCACATCCTGCCACCATCAACATCCATGGGGCCAACCACCCCAACTCCCTGGTCTCACAGTTCTCCTTCCTTCGCACCTCTAAAGACTTTTGTCTCCAACCTGGATCTTGGCAGCACCCGACCGTCCCCCCGCCCCCTGTAATCTTCTGGGACAGCATCCTCCTCTGCCCACAGCTGCAAATGCTCCGCTCCTTCTCTCCCTTACCACCACTCTACCTGTTCTCCAATCTCTCAAGCCCTCCAGGGCCTTGACTGCTCCATATTCTCCCAATACATCAACCTTCCTGGTTGCAGGGCCATCAAGAGTCATCATTCAAACTCATCCTTGCCAATGCCCTCCATTCCCTTGGTCCCTTTTCGTTCTACCTTTTCCCCCTGGAAGACCCCAACCCTCCTAATCTCACCTTCCACCTTCTCCTGCACCTGAGCTGCAAGGTGATGCCAGAGAAAATCAAGCAAATTGTAAATCAGCACATGTGTAGGAAGATAGTGACCTCCAAGGCCTCCAAGGATGTCCAAGTCCTAATCCCTGGAACCTGCAAATATGTCGTTTTACGTGGCAGGTGTGATTAAAGTAAGGATCTTGAGATGGGGAGCTGTTCCTGGATTAGCTGGGTGGACCCAGTGTCATCACAAGGGTCCATCTAAGGGAAAGAGGGAGGCGGCAGAGTCAGAGGAGACATGATGGCAGAAGCAGAGGTTAGCATGGCACCATCATGGGCCTCAAAGACGGAGGAGCTTGTGGTCCCCTGGGCTCACAGGATGGAATTGGGGGCAGCAAGCCTGATGCAACAGAGGGTCCGAATTGAACAGTGCAGGGAGGCGGATGAAGTGGTGGAAAGAGGTTGGACCAATTGCGTGGAACCGTGCTTTTTTATAGTATCTTAAGATCAAACGCCCAAGGCCATGGCGCAGCCTAATTAAGGCTGAGCTCAAAATTAGATCAGCACGTTGCCAGGGAAGACTTACTCAGCCCCCTCCCAGGTGTGCCCTGACCCCAGCTCCAAATGAGGTCCACCTATGGGAGATGTTTTCCTTCCTTCCCCTAGTTATGTCTGGTCTTTCTTGGGAAAAGAGCAGTCATTTGGGACAAACGAAAACTGGTTCATCTGGATAAGTAAAATATAGACAACTCCCGTTTAGCTGAGTGTGGCATATCTAAAGATTGTAGAAAATGTTGGATCTCAGGGGGCCGCTTCCTTTTGAACTTGACCACAGAGGTAACAATGATGCTTTCCTGGGGTGTCCCTCAGCATCTTGAGGCAAATTAGCCATTGGTCCAAGCTGTTCTGGGTTTGCCCCAGCTGCCATTTCTAATGTCCCTATGGCCTTAAACCACATAGAAAGGTCCTCTGGATCATCTGGTGGGGTAAATTATTTGAGTTTCTGTCCCCTTCTTTCAGTCCATCTGTCCACCCAGCCATCCATCAGTCATTCAGCAAATGTATATGAAGATCCACCCTGGACTCAAATGTGGGGGTGTTCTCTGAGGGCACCCAGAATGAGTATATGATACAGCCTCATTTTCTCTACCCTCCAGAAGCTTATTGCCCATCAGAGAAGCGGATCCATTTGTGGTCCGTAAGTAATAATAATATCACTAGCCATCCTGGATATGACTGCCTACTCTGTTAGCTCAGGTAACAAAATACCATAGACGGACTTAAACAACAGGAATGTACCTTCTCATGGTTCTGGAGGCTGCAAGTCTTAGATCAGGGTGCCAGCGTGGTGGGGTTCTGGGAAGAGCCCTCTTCCTGGGTTTCACCGCACCGAGTCCTCACGTGGCAGAGAAAAAGAAAGAACAAGCTGTCTGGTATCTCTTCCTTTAAGGACACTAATCCCATCATGGGCCCCATTCTCGTGACCTCATCTAATACAATCACCTCCCAAAGGCCCCACCTCCAAATACCATCACACTGGGGTTTGGGCTTCAACTTCTGAATTGAGCGGTGGACATAATTCTGTCCACAGCACCTGGCACAGGCTAAGCTGGTAAAGAGCGTTATCCCTGATGCTTGCCAGCTCCCCAGCCAGACATCACTGCCCTCATTTAAGATGCAGGAGGGCAGCTTAGAGAGGCTGATGAGCCCAGCCCAGGACAGCGGAGCAGGCTCTGATCCGCGGCTGGCCACGCCATCCCTGGCAGGCTGGTTCCCCAGGGCGCCCTCTTCCCCCTTGCCCTGGAAAGGGGAGGGCCCCCCCCGCAGCAGCTGCGGATATCTCCCAGCCCCGGCTCCCAGCAAACGCCAGCATCCACTGAGCCCCTTCCCCGGCCCAGCAAGGTTCTGGAGAGCCGCACATATGCCTGGCAGTGGCCTCAATGAGCAGAAAAGGTCTGTTTGGAGGAATTTTAGGAAACGGGGCTGGGGGGCTACGACTTACCTGCAACCCCTGGAGTTGCCCACATGGGGCCGATTTACACAAAGACGACTTCAAGAGGAAGAGGCCATACATCTTTAATGCTCTGCTCCCTGGGGTGGAGGACTCAGGACCCCCCATGCTGCACAAGCCTGCCCCCCACTGAGGCCAGGAGGTTCACTGGGAACAGAGGCAGGGGGGCAGGGAGAGAAGGAGAGCGGAGATGAGGAAGGTTGAGGGCGGAGCTCCGGCAGATTTACCACCTGGATGGGGAGGCTGGTTTGCAACACGAAGGGTGAGCGGTAACTGCCCTCCGCCGGCCTGTGGCTTCGGACGGGAGGCCTCAGCTCAGCACTGGTGCTTGGTCACTGGGCAGGCCTGGCTTGGCGCATCCTCTCTCTAGGCTGCAGCTTCCTTTTCTCGGTCATGACGGGGTTCAGGGCACATTACTCCAAAATATGGCACCTTGGCATACTGAATAGTTTAGGTGGAAGGAATTCGAGGAACGGCAGGTGCCAGGACCCCCGCCCTGCCCGTCTGCCCTGAAGCAGGACCTGAGACCCTCAGGTGGGAGTTGTCCTCCCTCTACCCGGAGGAAAGGAGCTCCTGCATCCCCAGGACCCCAAGAGGGACCTAAATAGACCTCGCTGTTTCCCCAATTTACTGCACTTAGTTCATAGCCTCTTGTTTTCCTGATATCTTTCACCAACTTTCTGCTCTTCATCCCACTGTGCATCCCAGTGCATAAAAACACAGTGTGAACCGTTCCTTCGGGTCTTTGTTTCCTGAGCCAAGGCTCCTGTGTCATGGAAAACTTATAGCGAATAAGTGTGTATGCGTTTCTCTTGTGACAGGAGCCTGAGCTGAGAACTTAGAAGGGTAGAAGGAGAGGATACTTTTGCTCCCCCATAGCCACAATAGATCCAGACCTCTCCTCCCATCTCCAACCATCACTTCAGAGTTTGGGCTCTGGGTTCTGAAACCTGGCTTCACCATTTGCCTGCTGTGTGACCTTGGACAAGTTGCTTCGTGTCTCTGAGCCTCTGTATCCTTATCTGTAAAATGGATGTCATAGTCTCAACTCACCTCATGGATTGGTGTGAAGTTTAAGGGCAATGATGTGGAAAGGCTTAGCACAGCACATGCTATATAGTAAACACTCCCTCAAGATGCACTGTTCCTATGATTATCGTTATTATTAACAGACTGTGATTCCAAGGCTGGATGCCTCTGAGAGTTTCTGCGCACACAGGAAGAGTATTTCTGTAAGCTGTGGCAACCTGAGGCCAGGATCTTGAAGCTCAAAACCCTGCCCAGCTCAGGGATCTATTCCTGGCCCCACATCAGCCTCTTGGATAGACCCCCAAAGAGACAACTGGTCAACTGATAAAGAAGAGATGCAGAACACAGGAGAGGTGCAGGGGCTCGAGCCCCGGGGGGCACATGGTCAGGCAGGACTCTCTGGGGTCCGTCCCAAACTGTCCTCTGTCCTCTGCTGGGTCCACACACCATCAGCCTCTTAATAGTCAACCCACTGCTGTTCTTTTTTACTTAAATATATGTATTTTGTAAATGAAAACATAACTGGCAAATCTTGAATAGAAGTAAAACTGAAACAGTAAAATGAAACCAGAACTACAGTCAGGTCCAGCTGGATTCTTTGTCCTTTCCAGGCTATTCTTTGATTAGCAAGCATTGGAAAGGTGTCCGAGACTTACTAACCCCAAACGGAGCTTTCCTTCCGCACCCAGTTGGAGGGATGCGAGGAGAACTGAGAAGGAAAAAGCGGGGGCGCCTGGGTGGCTCAGTGGGTTAAGCGTCTGCCTTCGGCTCAGGTCATGATCTCGGGTCCTGGGATCAAGCCCCGTGTTGGGCTCCCTGCTCAGCGGGGAGTCTGCTTCTCCCTCTCCCTCTGCCCCCTCCCCCACACCGTGCACTCATTCTGTCTCTCAAATAAATAAAATCTTAAAAAAAAAAAAAAAAAGCAAGCAAGCAAGAAAAGGAAACAGCGTTCCCACGCTGGGCACAGTGCTGGGTAATGCCAGGCCCAGGAGCCACCGGAAATCTTCCTGCAGTTCGGGGATGTGCTAGGGCTCCAGAGTTCCTGGCAGGGGATCCTCAAGATGTCCTTAGGCAGGATCCTGAGTCCCCCAAGCCTCCAGGACAAGGACCCACTCACACCCGCCCCGCTGGTGAGAGCACCAGGCTGTGGCACCTGTGTCCCCCAGGGTCCCCTGCCCCCACCCAGCAGTGTCCCCTGCTCCTGCAGCCCAGAACAGGCAGATTCCCACACCCCTAGTGTCCCTGGGGCCTACCCCTCAGTGCCTCCCACTCAGGTATCCTGAGCTGCCAACTGTGGAGGTCTCAAGTCACCATCTAGAGCCTTCTCTCCTGGTCCCTCCTTGAGGTATTTCAGGTCCCAAGAGGGAAAAAAAGCTCTGAAACCTGAGGAGAAGCTATCCTTGGTGACACGCCTGAGATGTGCATTAATAGAAGCCTCCCTCAGGCCCCTGACACGTCTGGGCAGCTGCTCAGCCCCGTCTGGTGTCCCTCAGCCCCGAGGCCAGCCCCCTCTGGCTCAGCCGGACACACTAAACTTAGCTTCCACCCCCCAGCTCGATCATCGCCGCCACCTCCCCAGCCTGGCCACCACCTGCCTGGGAGACACTGCCACCAGACCGTGGCCCAGGGCACCCACTCTTCCGCCACCACCATGTCCCAGACCCAAGCGCCGAAGGTCCGCACCACCCTCTTCTGCATCCTGGTGGGCGTCGTGCTGGCCTTGGTGGCCGTGGTGACCGACCACTGGGCCGTGCTGAGCCCCGAGGTGGAACACCACAATGCTACCTGCGAGGCGGCCCACTTTGGCCTCTGGCGGATTTGCACCAAGCGTATTGTCATGCCTGACAGCAAGGACAAGACCTGCGGACCCATCACCCTGCCTGGGGGTAACGTACCCACTCTCTGATCCCATCCCCACCCCCTGCCCTTCCTCACCGCCCCCCGCCCCGGGAAAAGGTGCCTGTGGGAAAGAGGGCAGGTGTCCCTGCCTCAGACCAGAAATGCCGCCCAGCCCTCTGTGCCCAGGGAGGAGGATCTGAAGTGCGTGTGTCATCCTGGAGGCCAGAGCCGGCTTGTAAACTGAGGGCGTTTGTCTCTGGCTATTTCTGTCTTGCTGAGGCTCCCGGCTTTTCACCCCGAGCCCAGGGCCGCACAGGTGGGACCAGAGGCTCAGGAAAGAATCCGTGGCTCTACCAGACGAGAGGCTTGTGCTCTCCCCAGCACAGACAGGCTAAACGGCCCGAAGTCCTCGGGCTGAAGGGACCCGTGTGGCGGGCACGCTCATTCCGCAGCCTCCAGGCTGGGCGTGAGACAGGATCAGCCACACAGTGTATACGGCGTAGGGCAAAATGGAAACGCAGGGCTCCTTGTGATTATTCTTAAGAGTTTCAAGATGGCAACAGTGAAGCCTGGAGCCAAGTGTGGGGCCCTTGCCTGACTGCAGAGGCCACACACCAGTGAGGCAGGACCTGGTTGTAGACCTGCTTTTTGTCAGAACCATCACTCCTGTGCATTCTCCTAGCTCAGACCCCTTCAGAGCTGGGAAGCATGTCCTCCTGCTCAAATTTAAGTGCATTCCTCAATCCCCGCCCCCATGGGACTGAACCGCACATCAAAGGTGAGCTCCTTGTCAGGAACACCTGGTAGGAGGGTGACCAGTCTATTCTGCAAATGAGGAGCCCTCCACATTCATAGCAGACAAAGCCCATGCTGAGGAAAGAGCCCTGTGTGGAGAATCAGAGGTCTGGGCTCCGTCATGCATGGCCCACGACCCCCCCTCCCCCTCCCGCCCAGTGACTCTGGGGTCAACAAAGCCCATACAGCTTCTGCTGTCTCCTGTAAAACCCAGTGCTTGGGCTCAGCAACATCAAGTCCCTTCCAGTGCTTAACCAGTGTCAGTGTGAGGTGGTCGTGGACCAGGGTGAGTATAGTGACCCACCTGATTTTCAGAATCATTCCCTCTGTGATCAGACTGGGTGTTCCTTGAACCCTGCCTTTCAAGGAAGTCCGTGCTAAGTCCCCAGAGATCTTGCAGTCTGTGTGTGGGACAAGGGAGCCCAAACTCCATTCCTCTACTTCTCTTCTTCCTCTTCTTTTCCCTCCTGCTGGCTCTAGAAAACTCCTGCCTTGCTCATTCCCGCTAGATACATGGAAGACTCATAAATACCCAGCTGTCTTAGAAACACTGAGTCCCCGGGCTGAGGGCTTTAACAGACATGGACATGTGCTTTTGAAGGGTATCACATAGCTCACAGGCCCACGCTCCTCAGCCAGGGCCGAGCACACCCGTAAACAAATGCATCGTCCAGCCAATTTCCATGGGCAGGGCAGGGCAGGGTGAGGCAGATTCTCTCTGGACCGTGCAAGGGAATGCACTGTTATGGTCCTGTCCACCTGTCCTCAGAAGCACCTGCCTTTTAAAGTCTGGTGAGTTTATAGAGCAGATGAGCAGGGAGGCGAGGCAAGTCCATACAAGGAAGAGACAAATGAGCAGGAGGTTAGCTGTAGAGGACCAGCAGGCATGGTTTGGCCTTGAGCCTGACCAGAGTCTATCTCTATGGCTTCTTGCCCTGGTCCAGAGTGAATCCTCCCTCCCACACTTGCAAGCCCTGCCCTACCCCGCCGACAAGCTTTCGGGGAGATGTATTCTCTGGGAGACTGGGAGATGTATTCATTCCAAGCATTTTACAAAATGTGATCTGATTACCAAACTAACTGAGCAAAGACTTCAGTGGTCCCACATGACAAAGGAAACAGACTTTACAAAATTAAGTCACTCAACAACATGTTCCTGCCTTCCCTCTCCTTTCTCTGCAGATGGACACCTTTTTCCTTCCCCACCCACCTTTCCTGTGCTCTGTGGGATTACTCCTTGCTGCAGGGAGGAAGAGAGTTCATACATGTTCTCTCGTTTATTATTAACAGGAGTCATAACCACAAACCCAAATCTAGTACCATCTGCCAAATATTGTTTTCAGTGCCTTCCATATTTTTACTTTGAATGACATCAGAAGAAAGGGCAGAGTAAGAATCTCCAAAAACCCTCTTCTCCATAAAAACAATGAGAACTCTGGCAAAAATGGCCAGAATAAACTTTTTCAGAACGCTGGAAATTAACCAGTCTTGCAGCAATCCAGCGAGGGCTTCTTTGAGAAAACTAGGTGAATCTCAGTAAGAATGGTGGAGTTTTGGGGTGCTTTAACTTGCTCTATTCCTGTTCCCCCCTCCCCAACTCTGTCATAGCCTTGAAAACCAACAGCCTGCAAACAGTGAAAATTTAGCAGCCTGGCAGCCCCCAAAGGGGACGGATGGGACCAGATCTCTTTCAAAGCCTCATTCCCAGAGAACTGTCATTATTTGATCTGTCTGGTGGTTTCCTGGAAGTCCCCACTTGCAAGGCTGTCTTTATTTGACCTGACGCTGAGCTCACTCAGTGGAAACAGTCTTTTTCCCAGGGGTCATTTGTCAAAAACAATGAGAAACAATCACTTAATAGCACAGCTCCTGAGGCAGTATCCAACAGTCAGGGCAAACAATAGGCCAACCAAAAAAGCTAGAGAATGAGATGTCCATAGGTGGCTTTGAAAAGCTCCAACATATTCTGGAGAATTTAGGCCTTGTGCATGCAGAGCGCTGTATGGTATATAAGGAAAGGCCTGAAAAGGCCCTAAGCTCTCACCTTGGGCTGATCTTGAGGCTGTGGGCAAGCAGAAAATGAAGGCTAAGGCAGAAATGTAGGATGTTTGGTGGAGTGCTTAGCTCTCTGCTTAGCACAGAGCCCCTCAGTAAAGACTGGGAGATGTATTCATTCCAAGCATTTTACAAAATGTGATCTGATTACCAAACTAACTGAGCAAAGACTTCAGTGGTCCCACATGACAAAGGAAACAGACTTTACAAAATTAAGTCACTCAACAAACAATGACAAACAGCAACAAGAACAAACCCTAGGGAAAGGTGGGACTCTGATTTCCAGAGTTGCTCATTATATTGCTTAAATATTCCAGCTTTAAATTTAAATTTTAAGTTAAAAAAAAAATCACAAGACATGCAAAGAAGTAAAACAGTATGGCCCATACATAAGGGGGATAAAACCAATCAATAGATCCTTAAGAAAGCCCAGATATTGGACTTACAGACTTTAAATCAGCTTTTTTAGATACGTTCGAAGAACTAAAAAAAAGTCTAAACAACTAAAGATGAGAATGATGTCTCACGATAGAGATTATCAATAAAGAGATAGAAATTATTGTAAAAGGACCTAATAGCGTGAGTCAGGCCCTGTGTTGCACTCTGCACTGGGCATGGAGCCACTTAAAAAAAAATACTTTGGGGCGCCTGGGTGGCACAGTTGGTAAAGTGTCCAGCTCTTGGTTTTGGCTCAGGTCATGATCTCAGGGTCATGAGATCAAGCCCCACATTGGGCTCCATGCTCAGCACAGAGTCTGCTTGAGATTCTCTCTCCATCTCCCTCTGCCCCTCCCACTTGTACTCTCTCTCTCTCAAATAAATAAATAAATCTTTAAAAAGAAAACACACACAAGAAAATAAAAGTACCTAATAGAAATTCTGGAGCTGAGAACTATAATAATTGAAATGGAAAATTCACTAGAAGTGTTCAATAGCAGATCTGAGCAGGTGCAAAAAAGAATAAGTGAACTTGAAGATAGATCAATTGAGATTAGCTAGTGTGAGGAATAGACAGGAAAAAAAAGAAGAAAAATGAACAGAGCCTCAGAGTCCTGTGTGATAGTATCAAAGGTACAATATACACATAATGGTGGTCCCAGAAGGACAGGAGAGAGAAAGGAGCAGGAAGCAGAAAAGCAGAAAAATATGGCTGAAAAGTTTCCATTTTTGATGAAAAATATTAATCTACAAATCCATGGTGCTTAATGAATTCTAGTAGGATAAATCCACACCTAGACACATCATGATCAAAACTGTCAAAAGATAAAGACACAGATTCTTGGAAGCAGCAAAAAATGACTCATCACATACAAGCGATCTTACTAAGGTAGGATTCACAGCGGATATTTTTCCAGAAACCATGGAGGCCAGAAGGCAGCAGGATGACAAATAGAAATATATATATTCTCATCTAATCCTCACAAAACCCTCTATGAGGTCATACTATTACCATCATCCCATCTCACAGATAAACGAAATGAGGCACAGAGAGGTTGAGTAACTTGACCAAGGTCACACAACTACCATGGCAGAGCAGCTAGAGTTCATATCCCTAAAATTCACCTTCTTGGTCACTACATTATACTAGTTACAACAACCCAGTAAGGAGGCTCTCATTCTTCAGGTGGTTCTCATTCTACTTGTGGGAAAACTGAGGCTCAGAGTGGCCTTCCCAAAGCTAACCTTCTCACAAGTTCAACAGCCAAGTCTCAAATCCAGAGCCCCTGTTCTCTCCAGTCCACTGCCATACGGTATCCCCCACTGTACATACATACTGATCCAGGCAGACACACAAGAGGCCAACTTTTGACATGACATGGTTTAGAAGAAGCTCGACCAGGACCTGGTTCAACAGAGACTTTTCAAAGTCCCATTCAGCCATAGAATGCTGGGGGCTCTGAGGACATAAATTGTCTAATTTGGTTTTTCCCACCGACCCAAAGAGTTTTAGAAGAACTGTCATGCAAAGATCAACATCTGAGGTCAATTCTAATGTCTTCAGAATAAAAGTAGGGTCTTCCCTCATTGTCAGGAGAGGTTGTCTGTCTGAGAGCCCAAGTGAATCACATCCCCTGCCCTTGGGTTGGACAGAATGTTGTCTCTCTCCAGCTCTGTCTCTTTAGGCTAAGGCAGCAGACTGCCCCAGTACCCTACTTCCCGTATGGCTCATCCTCTCTTCCAGAACCTGGTGCAGGAATTGGAGCCATATGAAGGAACATCATATTATGGACCCCAAGAATTTCAGGGGCTCCCTTTCCCAACCACATGAGCTAATGTTAGAGACCCAGGCCATAACCAGACTTCTCCCCCTCCCCTGCCATTGAACAGCAATGCTCTGACCCTCTGGGCTGGGGTCTTGGGGATTTCTTCAACCCATTGGATGAAAGTCCTCAATCAGAGTGGTAGGGGGAGACAGAGCCCAGAGAAACCACTATTGGGAGCATCAAGAACTTCTTTTACAAAAAGGGTGAAGACAGCCCTGCCGTTGATGCAAGTGACAAGTAAGCGAAATATTTTTTCCAACCCCGAAGTCACTAGCTCCCTTGGTTTTGTGTAAAACAAGGTATTTTTTGAAATATATTAAAGTCTGCATCAACCAGCACTGGGTACACTGCTACATTCTCAGTGATAACCCAGAAGCATCCCCTAATCGTATAAGTTACCCCAACTATCAGAGAAAACCTGCATTAACTCAAGTTCAGGTTGGAGTTAAACACGCCTTCTGTTTTAGTTCTTTGAAACTGGCACAGTTAGATATAGTTCCCTTAACCAGAATACTTGCTTACCCAGAATACTCCAACCCGAGTCAAGCTCAATAGCTGAGTTCACCATATTATTTTTAAAGATTTATTTTTGTTTATTAGAGAGAGAGAGAGCGCAGTGGGGAGGAGCAGAGGGAGAGGGAGAGTCTTAAGCAGACTCCACGCTGAATGCAGAGCCACACATGGGGCTCAGTCTCATGACCCCAAGATCATAACCTGAGCTGAAACCAAGAGTTGGACACTCAACTGACTGAGCCATGCAGGTGCCCCAAGTTCACCATATTTTTTAAGGAATAACCCTCTTAAGTTTTTAGACCACTGAGTCTTCTGACTGTTTATGACAGACATTTCTGAAATACAGAAAAATAGAAATACAAATATTAGAGTCACCATGAGCCATTTGCAGAGACAAAGGAGGCTGGAGGAACTTCCAACTTCCTGATTATTGGTCCCAGATCATCACCCCGACATTGGTATCTCCACTGACTTGATCCAGAGCACTTGTTTCTTCTGCCCAGTAAAGGGGCTATAATCCTTCAAGACCAAGCTCTAAGCCCTGAGCTTTGTGCAGCTGTAATGGAAGCCAGGGAATGGCATGGAAGGATATCCGAAAGGCAGAAGCAGGAAGGCTCAGAATCTCCACAGTTGTCACCGAGCTGTCACTGCCTCTCTCCTCCAAGCCCCTCGCCTGTGACTAAGTGGCCCACACCGGGCCCATCTCTGATGTCCTTCCTTTTTAAGTTGCTCTTGATGCTCAGTGTACCCAGAACCCCCAGACAAAGGGGCAGAAGCGAGGTCTGCCCACCTCAACAGGAGCAGTCTTGAGTGACACAGGCAGATGCCCGGCTTGATTTTTCCCGAATGAGCATCTTGTTGGTGCTGGACATGTCTGGAATGACACCTGGGTCTGACGTGCCCCCACCCCTGCTGGGGTCATCAGGGACCACAAAGGGGCTTGTGGTCCTCCATGGGCAGCCTTGGGGCCCTAGAGTAGATGTTACCCCCAGGCTCAGGGCCGAAGACGCTGGCCTTGCTCATGTGCTAAGTTCAAGAGAGGGGACCGGGTTGGCCCATCCATTCTCGCGCCCTACGTTCAGCCACATCAGAGAGAAGCTGAGACTTCCAGATGCCCTGTGTGGGAATCCCACCCACTGGGTGCCCCCCATCCCACACAATGTGCTATCATTTAATAGGGGAGGAGAGGGAGTAGGAGTGTCCCTGGGTCACTGAAGGGGAAAATCTCCCCCAGAAAATCCACAGGCTGGCTTCCCCAGACAGGCAGCCTCCCACCACTGACTGAGCTAAGACGGTTTTCATGCAAGCGGCGGTTTGTCGGGATGGAGTCCGCCACTGATCTCGGGGGGCTGACAAGGCAAACACTAACTACGTGTGCGAGAGGGGCTCAGCAGCCCAGAACTGCCAAACAGCGATGTTTTGGCCAGGCTCTGATGGGCCTTTTTCTCACGGCCCAGAGGCTTTTAACTCATGGGTTGCGAGGAGTCGGGGAGGCAGCTGACTGTGAAATATACCTGAATCCAGTCAATTCTTTTCAGAGGGTTTTCAATGACAACCGAAATTGGCCCTTAAAGAATGAAACAGAAATGTTCCTTTGTCCAGAGGGAGACGCACACGGAGACTTAACGACATCGCACAAGCCATTCAGAAGCAGTGATTCAAGAGAATCTATAGCTAATAATCTAACAAATAGAAGAGGGTTGCATTATGCTTTAAAATAGCACCGGAAGCTGTGAGAGAGAAAAGAGCAGCATTAATTCTGACATCATTGCTGGCAGTCAGACACCCCAGGTAACTCTGCTCAAAAGGAAAGTGATTTAAATATAGACGCTCAAAGAGAAGGCTGTTTACCTCGCAGAACAGTCACTGCTGCGAACCCAGGCTCGTCCCCAGGGGTCATCTCCTTCTCCATCATGGGAGCTGAGCAAACCTGACACTGGGGGAGGGGAAAGGAGGGGCGGCCATAGGCTTCAGTGGCAATAAGATGATTTAGGTCAGACAGAAGAAAGCCTGCAACCCAATGAAAGCTGTGTCTTTGGCAACATCTCCGGCGCATTTCCAAAAGAAAGCGGGCATCAATAATCAGGATCATTGAAATACAGCCTGAAAGTGAAGAAACGAATGCATAACCTAGACGCCATCTAAACTAGGAGTGGAGGTGTTTCCTACTGAGGGTCATGGACCCACAGGAAGAAGAAATCAATGGAGGGCCTCACACAAATAAAAAGCAACCCAATTTAATTTTAAGAAACATAAAATAATATATATTTTAAAACCCCATTCAGCTACTTCCTAAAAACGGAGTAAAGAATATTAAATTGTACTCAATAAGCAGTAAGAATATCCTTCAGTTTTAAAGTATGTCAAGTTACAAGAGAAATTAAGGGAGAAAAATGGAAGAGAAATTATGCCTGAAACTGTGTTTAAAACCAGCATGAATTTCTTTGTTCTGAGTCCTTCCTCTGCGCCCCATCAAATCCAGATTTTTGGTCCTGCTGTTCACAGATCTTCTATGGCTTTCCTGACACTGATCAGGTAGAACAGGCAGCTGACCAGAGGAGGGTTTGTCCGGCCACAGGTGTCAAGGGTCTGATGAAATGACATGATGATCACCCACATTGGGCCCTTGAATGGAAGTTCTCTACCCTGCACTCAAATCCATCCATTTGGCCCACTCAGAAAAGCTCTCTGTGGGGCATTTTAAAAGACCTGGAGCAGGGCTTCCCAAACTGGGTGAGCATCAGAGTCTTCTGGAAGCTTTTGAAACACATCACTTGCTTCCCAGTCACACCCAGTGCATCAGGATGGGCCCGGATACCGATAGGAAACACAGCCCTAGATTTTGGTATGACCAGGCTTTCTCAACCTCGGCCTTAATTCTATGCTGTGTGGGGCTGTCCTGTAGTTGTAGGATGATTAGCAGTATTCCTGGCCTCTATCCACTACCCGCCAGTTACCCCTGCCAAACAGGTCTCCAGACCTTGCCCAACAAGTCCCAGGTGAGAACCACCCTCTGGTCCTTTGTTGACGCTGTTCCCTGCACCCCCTGAGAAACGAGTTGCTGAGCCTCAGTTACCCCATCTGCCTAATGGGCTCAATACCCACAGGACTCTGGCCCTCTTGACTGAGTCGGCCTTTGCTTCCTACAGATCTCCTAGCCTCTTATGAAAGCCCCTCATCCTGCTGAAATTTTGGTCTAAGCGGCGGAGAAAGATGTTTGTTTCGGCCCAGATTCGGGGTTTAGGGAAGGGAGGGCCAGTCCATGGGGCTATCACACCCACCCTCTCTTGGTGGAGCCTGCCAACCCTCTGGCTCAACTCATAGGCTGTCTCCCTCCTTTGCAGAGAAGAACTGTTCCTACTTCAGGCATTTTAACCCAGGCGAGACCTCAGAGATCTTCGAAGTCACTACTCAGAAAGGTGAGCGGGTGGGGGAAGGCAGGGAGGGTCAGGAAAAGTGACTCCTGGCCAGGCTGCTGAGCCAGAAAACCATTTGGCACAAAAGCCCTGACTTCTCCGCTTGCAATGCAAAGCGGCTCCGGCCTGATGCTCTGCGCTCTGAGCCCGCAGCCCTGGGCGGCCGGGCCGTCCTGAGCTCTGGGTCCATCAGGCCTTGAGAGAGCCTGTAAGGAGAGGTTTCTGGGGAGGCCCCGCAATCGTCTTCCTGCCCAGCCCGAGGGAGGCCGGAGTGACGGGGAAATGCAACAGTACCCCAACCCCCTGTGCTGGTCTTCGGGGCTGCTGGGGCAGCTGATCCCCTCCGTAGCCTATCGGTCCCCCCCCCCCGGGGGCGTCAGGGGAGCCGCCCAGGGCTCTGGGAGCACGTGTGCCCCGGGGGCCTTCCGGGAAGCACCTGGGCACGGTGCCGACCCTGCCCAGGGTGTGGGCACGCACGCGCACACGCTCGCTCGGAGCGAGCCTCACGTGCCAGCGCACACGCGAGCACACTCGCTCTGGCAATCTACACGTGTGGTGCGGGTGCACACACACGATCACGCACGGGGCTCTGCAACAAGCCACACTTGCAGCAGCTGCCTGGAGCCCCAGGACAGCCCACCCTCCGCCCGAGCCCGCCCCCGGCGCCCTGGCTCGCAGGAAGCTTTCTGTTCCAGAAAGGTCTGCGGCCACGTGGCTCCCGCCGGCTGCCAGGCCTCTGCGCGGTGGGGGAGAACCTGCAGCTCAGCGCCTACCCCCCGCCGGGAGTGGGAAGGGGGTCTTGTTGCCGTCCTGGCCCCACCCCTTCCCCCCGCCGTGTGACTCTGAGTGAGGGGTTTCATCTCGGACCCTCAGCGTGCTCCCCAGGGAAATGGGCGCAAGGACGCGCGGCACCGGCCCTCGGGCCGCCGAGGGGCCGCCGCTGAGCCGCGGTGCGGCCCCCGCCCCCCTGTCCCGCAGAGTACAGCATCTCGGCCGCCGCCATCGCCATCTTCAGCCTCGGCTTCATCATCATGGGGACCAGCTGCGCGCTTCTGTCCTTCCGGAAGAAGCGGGATTACCTGCTGAGGCCGGCGTCCATGTTCTACGCCTTCGCAGGTAGCGTGGGGGCCCCTGCCCGTGCGGCCGGGCGGCGGGGCAGGGACCGGGGACCCGAGCGCGGCCCCGGGGGGTGGGGGGAGCTCTGGGCAGAGGGCCCTGAAGGTCCCGCTCGGCCCGCAGGCCTGTGCGTCTTCGTGTCGGTGGAGGTGACGCGGCAGTCGGTGAAGCGCATGATCGACAGCGAGCACACCGTGTGGATCGAGTACTACTACTCCTGGTCCTTCGCCTGCGCCTGCGCCGCCTTCGTCCTCCTCTTCCTCGGCGGCCTGGCCCTCCTGCTCTTCTCCCTGCCTCGAATGCCCCAGAACCCCTGGGAGTCCTGCATGGACGCCGAGCCCGAGCACTAGCCCTCCCGGAGCCCCCGCGGGGCTTTCCCCTCAGGAAGCCGAGCCTGGCCCAGAACGTTCTGGAGAGGAGGCGGGAGTTTTACCTCTCCCCGGTCCCACCTACCCCACGACAGCCGCTGCTGCTTCCCTCTCTGAGCCCTTCTCTGGGCTGTGACAGGCTCCCCTGGGAATCCAGCAAGTGGACATGATCCACACCTGCCCAGGGTGGGAGGGAGACGGCAGGGGTGGCAGGTGCAGGGTGTCTGGTGGGGACCCCCTTCCCCTGGAGCTCCAGGTGGTCCTCGCTGAGCCAGTTGTCTTTGATAAGCTGGGTCCAGGTGTCCTCCGTGAGCCCTGTAGGGACCCTGTGCTCATTTATCAGTTCTGGGTGTTGCCTGTGTAAATAGCCAACCCCTCCCTCCTTCTCTGGGACAAGACACACCCTTTCCACTGAACTGAACGTGCCCTCCTTGGTTTCCAAGATACGTGAGGAGCATTTTTTCGCTGGGTAGAATCTGACTGTGTTTGAAATAAAAGCTCTTTGAAAACTTACTTTGCCCTTGCACCTTCCATACAAATTGCTTGGAGTCCTGACCTCGGATGGCCCAGGGGCCCCATGACCCTGAAGGAGGAAGAAAAGCATGTGTCCCGGTCCCCCCCCCCCCCCGCTGCGTGTGTTGAGGACTTTTGTAGGGAGGTGTGGGGATGAGGCGGGGGGGTGATGGGGTAATGGGGTCCTGTTTACCCATAAGACTTAGAGGTTCTGGATTCCAGCTTCGATCGCTGGGCCTGGGATTTTCTTTGGGAGAAACCAGACACCATCTGGCAAGGCAAGGGTGTTAAAAAGAAGGAGGGGTTCTTTCCAGAGCCCCAGCGCGCTGGCCTCCAAGTGCTAAGAGCACTCAAGCAGTGGAACTACACGGTCTGATTTCAGATGCTGGATTTTTGTAGCAGGGAACATCAGGAAGCTGCGCTTAGCAGTTAGACACTTAGGGCCCCCCCACCCCCGGGAGTGTCGAAAGTTACACTTTCTACCTTCCGAAACCGTCCTGGTAAGTCAGACCTGGGGTTAGCGCTCAGTCCTCTGCAGCTGGGGTTGCAAACTACAGCCCGTGGGCCAAACCTGGCCCGCCGTCTGCTGTGATACAGTCCACAGGCTAGGAATGGTTTTTACTATTCCAAATGGTTTTTAAAAAGCAAAAGAAGAATATTTTATGATATTTGGAAAGTATTTCCATTTCAGTGTCTGTAAGTAAAGTTTCACTGGAACTGTCAAAGAAAAAGTCACTCAAGGGCGCCTGGGTGGCTCAGTCGGTTAAGCGCCTGCCTTCGGTCCCAGGGTCAGCTCCCTGCTCAGCAGGGAGCCTGTTGTCCCTCTGCCCCTCTGCCTCTCTCTCTCTCTCTGTCTCTCATGAATAAATAAATAAAATCTTAAAAAAAAAAGAGAAAAAGTCACTCAAGTGGTATAAGGGCATATTTTAATCAGTAACATACTCTTGCAATAGGGCATAAACTGTGACAGGCTGTCTGGCTCGCACTACCTGGCCCTTTATGGAAAAAGTTTGCTGACCCCTGTTCTGGAGTAACCGTACACTCATCAGTCAGCTAATTCACCCCTCGCTGTTCCCATCTGTGATGGGAGAGAAAAGAGACCCATTCGTTCTGCTTAGAACAATTTAAAGGGAAGAAGCATGAGTCTGGGGGCACCTGGGTGGTGGGGGTCGTGGTGGGGCTTGTCCAGATGGCTCCGTGTTGTCTCAGGGGGTTGGGCTGGGCTTGCAGGAGTGGCTGAGGAGCCTGGGGGACAGAGAGCACAGCCCAGCCTGCTTTCCAGCCAGGGGTGGAGCAAATGGCTGGCACACGATTGTGAAAGCAAAAGGGTCAAAGAGAGCAGGGTGACATAAATGTCAGGAAGCCAAAGCCGGGAGCTGCAGAGAAGGGAGGGGGGCAGGTGAGTCCTGGAGGAGGCTGCACAGCCCCACGTGGCCCCACAGCCACCGGCGGGCCACTGTCCCAAAGAGGCAGTGACAGAAGCCGAGAGCAAACGTGCTCCAGGTAGGAGAATGGGAAAACGGAAGTCTGGGCCAGCCAGGGAGTTGGGGCCACGGTTTAGGAGTAGGAGGAAAGACAGACGACCTCATCCCACAAACTCCATTTTGGAAGTCAGTGTTATCATCGTTTTTATTATTATGACGACTTTTACCAGAATTAGACCGGTGTGCATCTTAGGTTCCTACATGGGTGCCCGTGTTTTCGGCACCGAAGAGCCCTTCTGAGTGGAATACCAACTGAGCAGAATACACTTGGTTTCCCAGAACTTGAACTCTTTCGAGAGAGTCCTAGGTGTACCCGAAACTGCTTTGCACACAAAAGCATCCGAGAGTGGCTGCCAGAGAGTCACGCGTTCTCACATCTGCTCCAGCTTCTGCCGTGGAGAAAAATAGGCCGCAATAAAGCAAAACAGAGCCTGATGCCAAAAAGGAAACAGATCCACCAAACCAAGGAAGGAAAACATGCTTTTCTCCCCAGCCCACTGACCTATGCTTGCCAGGAAGGATGTTCAGAAGGGGCAGTTGGTCCGGCTTGCTCCGGCTGGGTCAGGCTCAGGATTCAGGGTGTCTGCTGGACTCCAGTGCAGGGTTCAGCCAGGCCACGCTCTGAGGGCCTTCTGACCCCTCGCTCGGTGTGTGTGCGCATTTCACGACCATCGGATCAAGGTCTCACACACCTTCACTCTCTCGGCTCTTTAGAAGTCACTGGATTCCATGAGGAGCCAGGACTAGCAATTCGGTAATAAATATTTTTGAGTGTGCGATTTTTTTAAATCGCGGTAAAATATACATAGCATAAAATGTACCATCTTAACCATTTTTTTAAAGATTCGCTTATCTATTTGAGAGAGAGAGTAGTGGGGAGGCGTAGAAGGAGAGGGAGAAGGAGAATCTCAAGCAGACTCCGTGCTGAGCGAGGAGCCTGACATGGGCTCCATCTCACAACCCTGAGATCATGACCTGAGCTGAAGTCAAGAGTCGGACGCTTGACCAACTGAGCCACCCAGGTGCCCCACCATCTTAACCATCTCTTAAGTGTGCAGGTCAATAAGATTAAGTACATTCACATTGTCATGCAACCCATCTCCAGAACTCTTCATCGTCCCAAACTGAAACTTTGCCCCCACTAAGCAACTCCCCACTCCCCCTCCCCAAGGCGCTGGCAACCACCATTCTCCTTTCTGTCTCTATGAATTTGGCTCCTTTAGAGACCTCACAGAAGTGGAATCATACAGTATTTGTTCTCTCCTGTCCGGTTTATCTCAGCGTAATGTCCTTAAGGTTCATCCATGTGGGAGCCTGAGTCAGAATCTCCTTCCTCTTTAAGGCTGAGTGATATTCCATTGTGTGGCTGACTCTACCATGTTTTGCTTATCCATTCGTCCGTTAATGGACACTTGGGTGGCGGCCACCTTCTGGCTCTTGCGACTAATGCTGCCATGAACAAGGGTGTTCGAGTATATGTCTTTGGGACTCTGTTTGCAATTCTTTTGGATCTCTACCAAGTGTGACATTTTTTAAATCAAAATTGTTGCAAAACATCCACGATGAACACAGTATCAAGAGTTGACTTGGAGACAGGATCCAGATTATTGATTTTTCCTACTGTCACGCTCCTGTGACTTGGCATCACGGTGGAAAGCAGCCACAACTGTCCCCGCGTACACAGGAGAAAACGGAAGCAAGTCTGCTGCTTTCCCAGTGTCTAACCAGGGCCCTTTACCAGTCAGTCCTCACCCGACCTCTGTCCAGTAACTGGGGCGGGGAGGGGGGCGGGCTGCAAAGAGACATCTCACCCTCTCTTTGGCTAACACATACAAGGTCCTGACCAAGCGGTTGGGTTCTTACTAATCCCTCCTTGAGACTGAAACTTTCAAGGATCTGCGTGTATCTCGATTTTTCCTGGCTGCCCCAATAAAGATGGATTTTCATTACATCCTACAGCAATATTTTCCCTGCCAGTGTGGCCTGTCCTATTTGGATCAAATATTTTATTTACAAGTTCATTTCTAATTTATACCCTGCCCACTTTCAGAAAAGACCTGAAGGAGAGACAGGGACTAAGGACCCGGTGATGTGGAACATAGCTATTACCTGCTGCTGTGCAGGTTGGGAGGGAGCTGCCCACGGCCCCCTCTCGCCCACATTTCATGGTGTCACTTGTTTGCAGCCACCAAGGCCATAAATTCATCCCCACACGAGGCATGGTTCCTGCATGGTAAAGAAAGTTAACTGAGCTCATTGCCATTACCAGGGGCGATGCTTTCTTCCTTCGGCTGGAACATGAAAGACCTGACCTCTTGGAAATTGTCGATTTGGGTTTAGGCTCGCCTCTCTCTTCGCCCACAAAGTGGTCCTGGTAACCCCACGAAGATGGAGGAGGGGAGATTTGCAACCACTACCAGAGCGTCCTGGGCTCTGAATTTAGGGAGCTCAGATACCAATTCCCAAGTCACTGCTTTACACTGCGGATGCCCTCCCCAGCCCACTCCGCCAGGATGATTTGGTCGCAGCAGACACACGCGGCATTTCCCAGGGCCTGGGGGCCACCAAGCCCTAATGAGGCTAATGAACACAAGGATGCGGCCTACCTAGAAAGGTCCAGGAGGCAGGGAGGTGGTGACGTGTGATCCTCTCAAGGGGGAAGCGAGACGCAGCCCCTGAGGCCGGCCCCGCCTCAGTGAGCAGCCACGGGACACCATGACAAAGGAGGCCGAGGGTGAGATGGGGGGGGGGGGGGACAGCCGGCAGTTGTCACATGAGGCGATGGCAATGACAGAAGCCGAGAGGCTCACATGCCGGCTCCCCAGATCCGGGCAGCGGACTCTTGGCCGAGAAACGGGCTCCAGGAACTCCCCAGTGCCACTGTTGTGTGGGGTTCACAGAAGTGATATTTACCGCTGCGGGAAGGCACGGAAGTCTGGCTGAAAGAAGCTTCTCCTCCTCCTCACCTTCCTCGGAGAGATAGAGGCTCCCTCAAGACCAGGAAGACCCGGATCCATCCCTGCATCCAAGGGGCCTCCCCGTGGCCTCCATGGCAAAGGGTCTGTTGACACACTTCACTCTTCCATTTCCCCATTCAAGGCCTGCTTCGCACATGGGCTGAAAGCCCCCGGAGCACAGAGGCCAACTGGCCTCTCCAGTGGTGCGTGGGGGACCCCGTGCCCCCAGGAGGCGCCTTCAAGAAGGCAGAAGGAGGGACAATAAATTGCTCTGAGGGAAGCAATGCAGGTTTGTGAGTTGGGTAAAGAACACATGGGGTTGTCTGTCCATGGAGTATTCCATTTGAATCGATGAGGGCCCTGATACGGTTTCCCATGCAAAGGTACACCCTCAGTTACCCTCATCCTTGAGGCCCCACCATGTGCCAGGCCCGGGGCGTGATGGAGAGTTCTAGACTAGGTCAGCTGTGAACTTTCTCAGTTTCGTCACCGGCAAACTGATGGACCAACATGCATGAGAGCCTAGCTCATCACTTGGTCCCCCCAGTTCTACTGTCCTCTGGGTCCCCTTAGACATGGAGACACACTAAATGGTCCCATGCCTCAGGAAACATGATTTACACATTTTTAAAATCACTGTGAAATATATTTGAGGGGAGCCTGGGTGGCTCAGTCAGTTGGGCATCTGCCTTCAGCTGGGGTCATGATCCCAGGGTCCTGGGATTGAGCCCCACGTCAGGCTCCCTGCTCAGTGAAGAGTCTGCTTCTCCCTCTCCCTCTGCCCCTCCCCTCGCCTGTGCTCTCTCTCAAATAGATAGATAAAATCTTTTCTTAAAAATTAAATAAATAAATAAAATGTTTGGGAACCTTCCCATTAGATGATCTTTAAGATTCCTTCTAGCTACACTCAGTGAAGCAAATCCTGCATTCATAACTGGTACAAGTTCAAGGAAAAAAGCAAGCTCTCCTTAAAATAAAGTTCACGTTAGGGGCACCTGGCTGGCTCAGTCAGTAGAGCACGTGACTCTTAATCTCAGGGTCATGAGTTCGAGCCCCATGCTTGGGTGTAGAGTTTACTTTAAAAAAATTAAAATTAAGTTCACATTGCTTATCTTACGAATGGCCAAGGGAAGGATCTTGAGGAAGGAATAGTACGATGAAGGCAAACAGAGGAGCAGATGAGAGAGGTCTGCGGGGAAGGAGACAGCCAGAAAGCGATAGGACAGTAAGCGTCCCTCCTTCCGGGATCACCACCCGACCTTCCACGTCCTATCAGCTCACATGTGTCCCGGAATAATTCTTCACCACCACGGACTGACTTTGCACCCCTTTCCACAGCCATACAGTCTGTCTTCCACCCCCTCTGCCACCAGAACCCCTCCCCTGGGGACCACCGACGGCCTCACCATTGCCAACCACATTCTAGTAGAACTTTCAGTAGCATTTTGTACTTCGGGCCTCTGTTCCTTCCAAAAATTCCCCGGATTTCCTCTTTATCCTCTTTCTCTTTACAGGGCTCCTGCTTTTCACACCTGCCCCTTACGCCTGGGGGTCTCCAAGTCTCCCATCTTCGGCCTCCTCGTCCCACATCGCAGTTGCTGAGAAATGTCACTCTTTCCCAGGCCCTCCGCTCCCTGGGAGCCCATCCCAGCCTGCACCCCACCTCCCCACCTGCACCCCAGGTGCTCCAGAGCGCCCCAGACGCATACGTCCAAACCCAACCTCCCACCTCTTACCCGAACCTACCCTTCGTTCTTTGTTGCTCCCGTTTGATGGTGCCGTCCCTACCCATTCGGCCAGGCCGCGCACTGCTGTGTTTCTTTGCCGGACTCCCGGCTTGCTCACCAAGCCACGTGTCACACATGCTCCTCCCGAGACCGCTCCCAAACCCGCACCCTCGTCTTGCTCCCTTGCCGCTGCCACCCGGTGTCCCACCGGCCACCAAGAGGGAGTTTTCCAGACCCACCAAGGCCGTCCCCGTCTTTCACACAGGGGGTGTCCTTCACTTAAACGAATTATGGGCTGAGTGTATTTATTTCCTTTTGATGCCGTAACAAATCACACGAACTCAGTGGCTAAAAATAACACAAATTTATTCTCTTACAGATCTGGGGGGCAGAAGTGTGAAAGGCTTCTTGCAAGGCTAGAATCAAGGTGCGGGCAGGGATGGCTCCTTCCGGCGGCTCCGGGCGGGAACGTCCAGCCCCTAGAGGCCGCCCACCTTCCCTGGTTGGCGCGTCATTCCGACCCCTGCTTCTGCCACCACATCTGCTTCTCCGACTTTGGCCCCCCGCCGCCTGCCTCTTCTTAGGACCTTTGGGGTTGCCCTGGGCCCGTCCAGATAATCCAAGGTGATCTCCCTATCTCAAGATCCTTAACTTAAATCACATTGGCAAGGTCTCTTTTTTCCACAAAAAGTCACAGGTCCCAGGGATTAGGAGGTGGGCACGGGGTCACAGGTTGTGAGGATTCGGAGGTGGACGTCTTTGGGGGAACCATTATTCCGTCTACACCACCAAGTACCCACACTGCGCGCGGGGCCCGGTGTTAAAGCAGGACCTAACGAGGGCTGACGGTTCCATGGTGGAGGAGTTAAAACTCAAGCACCACGGGGTCTGGGCGGGTCTTGGCAGCACAGAGGGCACGGGGCCTGCCCCTTTCCTGAACCTGCTGAGGGCCTACTTACTCCGCAGGACAGCACGAGGTGACGTGCTCTCCAACCCCTCATGCAAAATTCATGCTTCCCTCCTTCTGTGCCCTTGACGCTGTGCCCGCTCACGGTCCCACTACTTACCCCATTCTGAGCAAACCGGCGTGTCTGCAGGCCTTGCCGGGTTAGAAACTCTCGGAAGGGCAGGGCCATATTTTCTTCGGGATGAGCCCAGCAGCGAGGACCTTCCCCACAGCAGTCCTTCCTCCAGGCCGTCCGCACAGCGCCCCGCTGGCTAATGGGCAGGGGCCGCAGGCGGCCGAGGAAGATGGGCAGGGAGGAATCAGGGGGTGCAGTAAGAAGGCCTCCGGAGGTAAGAGAGGGACTTGAAAGACCTGGGGCTCCCTGGCCTTGGGCGTTGGCAGCCAGAGCGGCCTGTCCCCGCGCTCGGCCTGAGGGGGACTAAGGAGACCCAGGCGGCCGGGCCGGGGCTGCAGGGCTGCGGGGCGAGAGCCCACCAGCGGACGGCCTGGGAGAACACACACGCTTCCAGAAGCGCTTTGCTGAAAGGCTCAAAACTAATTACCCTGGATCACACATTTTTTTTTTTTCCAAAATAGTCTCCTCTTCCATCCGCCCTGTTAGCAGAAGCGGCCCAGTGGGAATGATGTGGGTCCTCGGAGGCCTCCAGGGTCACCCTGGGGAGGAGGTTTGATTCATCAGCGAGAGCCTGTGGGCTTACCCACCTTCCAACGGTTCGTTACTTTTGTGTCCGGTTACATAACCGGCTCTCAGCCTGGTCAGGAAGCTAAAAGGATTGAATCCTCAAAACTTGCCCTTAGAAGAGCCTCCGCCGAGAGCACCCACTCCTGTTCAGCTTTGTAAAAACACGGACACGTCTAGATTCCAAACGGATGAAAGCCCTGACCAGCAGGTGGGTTGCAAGAGCAGGCCCAAAGCCACCCACTCCCTGACTTCAGCCCCTTCCCTCGAGGCTCTTGTGTCTTTTGCACATAAAGGGGACAAAACCCGAAAGACTAATTAGAACATTTCCAAGTTCCCCTTGCAAGGTCTCCAAACTGCCAGGCACTCTGCTCATATCCAGAGGGCTCGTCATCAGATGCCTCAGATTCACATTTCTGTTCGATTAGCGAGCAAACGGCATCACAGCTCCTCCTCCTCCTCCTCCGGTTTCCTTTGCAGGGGAGCCCAGAGCCCGCCAGCCATGCCCACCTTCCAGAGTCCTCTGCCGGCTCCTCTGAGCACCTCAGCAGAGCCACGTTCTTCTCGGGGATTAGCAGCAGAGTTTCCCGAAACAGTGGCTCAAATCAATTTGCAGGGCACCAGTTTTAATGAGCTAAGAGTGGGATAATACCACGGATTTTGCAAGCTGCAGCTTCTGTTCAATTTAACTACCTCCCTCGGTGGATTTACAGTCCACCAGAGCTGGCTTCAGACAAAAGGGCATTTCATCACTTTCCCCAAACTCTGCATGGTAAGTATATGCCTAGAGACTGGGACAAGCTGAAGCAGGCAGCATCCGTCCGAATGGACAGAACCATGGGGAAGCTGTCAAACTAAGGGTTCCAACAGTCATACCTGGTAAGACACAAAATACCGGCGAATGCTAATGCTTTGTCACTGCTCGGGGAGCTGTGTGGAGTGGGTGGGGACAGCTCACTCCTCCTGCACCCCAGGCCATCACTCCGGGCCCAGCTGTCACCTGGCCGCGCTGAACTGGCAAAGGACGTCAGCGGGGAGGGGAGAGTGTCTTGAAGTTCTTCTCTAATCCAAGCCTGTGAGCTGGCCAGTTCCGCGAGCATTCGAGGGCCTGCTATGTAAAAGGCATAAGGCCCGTAGGTTGAGAGGTCACAGGACACGATCTCTGCCACCCACAAACTCATAACCCCCTACCTGTAAAACACACCCTGTGATAGCAGAGGTAGAAGGCTCAGCTGCATGTAGAGAGAAAAAGGGGCTAAATCCAACTGCTGGAGTTTACACAGTCTTGAACAACAAGCAGAGCTTCCCAGAGGAGACCTGGGGTTGGGGGCAGGAGTGCTGAAGGCATGCTCCAAAGTAAAGAGGCAAGAAGTCAGGGGCTCATTGGCGGGCCGTGGGGGCGGCAAGTGGTCTGATTTAGTCTGCTGTATACGGTGCTTGGGAACAAAACTTGGAGGACGGTGTGGGGAGGGGGGTGCCTCCAAAGTCCAGTGAAGAAATTCAGGTTGTGATGGGAAACCACCAGAAAGAGAGCGGCACGAACAGATCTGTTTCAGCAAAGTAACTCCGGCTTCGACTGGCAGGAGGAACTGGGGCAATGGGGTTCTTCAAACCTGAAGAAAAGGACTTCCATCCACCAGGGGGGTGGTTCGTTTGGACAACACTATGTGAGGTGAGCAGCAAAGTCCATTTCAGACTGAGGGAACTTCAGCTGCTTAAAACCACCCACGCGGGCATTTGGATACTGCAGTTCAACCAAGTTAGGTGCAAACAAGTCTCCCTTCCAGCACTGAGCCTCCACTAAGCCAACTTTCTCTCCATCTTTGTGCTTGACCTACGCTCCATACGCAATGCTCCCACCTTGCAGTTTTGATGAAATTGCATTTTCCCACTAACTTTCACACTGATACCATTCTCAGAAAAATGCTCCGAAGAGCACCGAAGTGACACAGGGATTAAAACCTGAGAGTCTTGGGGCACCTGGGTGGCTCAGTCGTTAAGCGTCTGCCTTCGGCTCAGGTCATGATCCCAGGGTCCTGGGTTCGAGCCCGACATCAGGCTCCCTGCTCCACGGGAAGCCTGCTTCTCCCTCTCCCGCTCCCCCTGTTTGTGTCCCCTCTCTTGCTGTGTCTCTCTGTCAAAAAAATAAATAAAATCTTTAAAAAAATAAAAATAAATAAATAAATAAAACCTGAGAGTCTTATTTGCATTTTCCCACTAAAGATGGGGACCGGCTTACTCCATCTAGAGCAGACGGAAGCTCAGGGAGCCCTCCAAATCCATTTGATTTATACGTAAAGAAGTGTTCCTCTTTCCAAAATTCCCGAGATGATTTGTGTCATATCGTATCAGTTCAACTCAAAGAAAGCAAGACACCTAGCTTAAAAACTGATTCGCTGCAATGAGTAAGGATTATAAAATGTCCTTAGGAGAGGCTGAGGGTCCTTACCACTGACGTTTACAAACTTCTAAGACAGTGCATTAAAAAAAAAAAAAGACCGTGTATTCAAGTTAGATTTATGGTGCCATGCTAACAGGATATTAAAAATAAAATAACCAGGGCACACAAAGCATTCTGTGACCTGCTAATGCTTCTCAAAATCACATCATGGCAGATGCAAAGAATTATCCCCCCAGCAAAAAGAAGACCCTGACTCAGGGTGATTTTCTGCACAGCCAGCATTTTGGGGTTCGGGGGGTGTCACACCACTGTGTCGTGTATTATTCATACACCCCATATAGTATATTGACATAAACTAGGTTTATGAGCTCTGAAATTAATTCCTGGCTGCACAAACCCAGCATTAACAAGCGACTTTGGTGACTTTTCCCAATTCCTCAGATCTGCGCTGAATGGCAACTTCTGAGAACAGGGTGCATTTTCTCGCTGCCCACTTGCAGGTCACACCTTAAGCCCCCATAAAGAAAGGCCGGCCTTTGCTACCGCTGAGGTTCAGAGATTTAAGTCAAGTCACAAATTTCCAGAAAACTAGTTAGAATTTTACAAATGAACACTTAGTTTCACAGCTAGTATCATGAATAAAGTAAAGGTGCAGTGCCTAACTTCTGTCAGATCTTGGATCATAAAAGTAAAAGGAAGCAGAGAATTGTGGTTCACGCGTAATAAACCAATCTCCAAATTATTAAAAAGGCATTTTATTATAAATACATTTTAGTTGTAGCAGTAAAATACATTTTGTGTTACCATGAATCTTTTAAGACAAAAGAACTTCACTGAGACAATGATCACAATGTAAGAAGTGTAGACCCCGCACCCCCCCCAAAAATGGAAAAGTTGTTCAAAGGAACCAAAGCGGCTAAAGTAATTCCAAAACCTGGTTTAAAAAAAAAAAAAAAAGGAAGAAAATAAAGACCCTAGAGAGTGGCTTTGGGGTTATTTTATGGTACAAAGTCATTTTTACTTTGAAGGATAAACTCTTTAGGTATTAGAACCTCTCAGATGAGGTATCGTTCACTGTGAAGAAAAAAAATAATCATTATAATTTTGCTAGAAATTAAGATTATTAGATGGCTGCACAACTGGGCCTGAAGAGGTGGAGACAGATCATCTCAGTTTTATAAAGCCTCCCTTTGGAAGACTTGCCAAAGTAAGACCCCGTACGGATTTGCTAAGTAACTGATAGTATGAAGTTAGCTGAACAAGTTTAGGTAAGAACTGTATTTTTGAAGCCTTAAAAAAACACACACACACACATACACACACACAAAAAAACCTGTCACTAATAACAGGACCCATTCCAAAACGCAAAACCCATTACCTTTATAATTGAGAGGAGAGGTATTTTCATCACCGTATTTACCTAGGATACAACTACTACATATAACCAGTACCTTCATGGGTTCCAAAGAATCAGGTCAGACAACGGGCACAGAAAAAGCGGATACAGTACAGTGTATACATGGATTGACAGGAAGCAGGCATGGTCTGGATCTCTAGAAATCCAAGACCCTTCCTCTGGATGGGAGGGGAGGACTGAGAAACATTCTCAGGTGGAACCCACACGTTGGGACTTCAACCTGTGAGCTACTGAAAGACAGAGAGAGGTCTTTGTATACGAGGCATCATGCAAAGCCAAATGTAAGTCAACCAAAGCTCCCTGTGGGCTGGAAATGGACAAAGGAACCTGTGCCGAACATGGAAACAATCCCCGCGGAAGGGTAATCAAGCCTTTCAAGGAGGAAGTGCTGTGTCTGAAGAATTCCAAAGCTGTGCATTCTCTGATGCTTATCATGGGTACTTCTACACCTAAGTATTCTAGAATCTATTGCCTTCAAAATATTTTTTTCTCCTTCTAATATCTCAGTAAATTCAAAGCCAAACTAAAAACCAGAGGCAGAGTGCAATACCCCTCAAGCTGCAGTCTGGGGGGGGGGACATTACCAACAACGACAGTAATATATAAATTTTAAAACATCGAAAGACTTTCTCAGTTTCTTTCTCAAAAATACCTTGCTCATACATGTGCACCTATGGTTTATGAGTAACTCATGCTGTCTAGGTGGTGGATTCCTCTAGACTGTTTCTGCAAACATATATAGATTTAAGTAGGAAAGGAATCAGAGACAATTATCAATTTTCTGCCATATACAACACTTCAGGCTCCCCTAACACTTGCTGGCATGGCAGAGAATCCAACGTAACTCTGTTAACCTGAGAAACACATCATCTGAAAAGCAAATCCTTTGCCTTCATCCCCACCGCCCACCTCCCCCCACCCCACCCTGCAAAAAGCCGCAAAAACTACGAACACATTATTTGAGGATTACCTATTGTTTTCAATGCTCCATGTCACTGCCATCTTAGGACCAGGCCTCCTGTACTTAGTGCCGCGATAAATGCAAAGTGCATTCTCGTGACGTTCCGATGGCTCCCTCTCACAATTCTCATCTCCACGTGTAAGGACCGAGACCAACTCTAAGCACACCAAATGCACAGCTTCCAGAACAAAGCCCAGGTTGTAGCATACACAAAACCAATCTCGCCCTAGAAATGAGTGAGCTCCTGCACCCTAACGTGGGAGAGTACCACAGACCTTAATGGGGGATGGCGGCAGCCAATCCGGAGGCTCTCGTCACTCCAGAGATCTTTGTCCATGAATGTTCCACTCATGGCATCGTAACTATTAAAATTTCTCACGGGGTAAGTTGTTTACACTGAGTAAAGAAATGCATGGTTGGAAAGACCTTCGGACTTCCTCTAGACCAGCAGTTCTCAAAGTGTGGTTCCTGAGCCATAGCAGCATCACCTGAGAGCTTGCTGCAAATGCAAATGATCAAGCTTCAGCCTGGGATCAGAAACTCTAGGGCGGGGTCCAGCGATCCGTGTTTCAACAAGACCACCAGGTAATTCCGATGCTGGCTAAAGTTTGCCTACCCTGCTCGAACTTCTAAAATCTTAAAATAGGGCAGATCTTTGAACAGATACTACTGGGTGACTTCTGTGTTGAAACTATGTAATTCGCTACCCCTCCCTTCCCCTTTACTTCTCAAACAGCAAAAGAAGTTATTAATGAAAAAATTCATTTGAAAAAACCAAGTGTTTTTAAAAGTAGTATTGATTTCCCCTCCTAGACATAGTTCTAAGGCAGGCAGTCACATGCTAGGATGCAAAATAAAATACAGAAGAGGCCTCCTATATGAGGTGTAGAAATAGCTAAAAAGACACCCCAAGAACATAATGAAAGTCCCATAATATTGTTTAATGAACTCATAGAATTATATAAAACTTGCTATGCTTTATGCTTAATATTTGTATCAAAATAAAATCTCTGTTGAACAAATTGCAAATAAAATCTGGCCTAATGCTGATTACTGAAACTATACGTGTATGAATGTCTCTGGGTTTCCTTCACGCTCCAGTTTTAGAAGCTTTAGACAACCGTATTAACTGGGTTTAGGATTTAACTGCAGCTCACATTACTAAGTCTAGATTCTTCTATCTTCAAAAAAATTTAGAAACTCCTTTGACTGTTTCCTTAAAGTTTATTCCAAAGTAGATATTTTCCATCATTTCAAAAATTTCAAATGTTACATTAAAAATGTCTTATTTTTAATGTTTGATATTCTAGTTTAAAGTAGTAACAATACATTTTCTGAATGTCTTATAAGAATGTTAAACGTTAGTTAAGAGTCACTCCTTTTAACAGTGGTCTTGCAATTGCTAATTAAACAGATGTATGAAAGTAGTAAGTGTGAATTTAGCAGCTTTACAGTAAAATCTCAGCAAATAAATATCCAACTTCAAGTAGAAGGGAAATGCGAGACACCTAATATAGTGAGAACTGTGAAGACTAGCATGCCACTTACTCTTTCATGATGCTATCTTTATAATATGACAGACATCGCTACGTGAGATTTTGAACAAGAAATCATAGAACATTATCCATTATTTCTAATTGCTGGGTAGTTTGTGGATCAGATGGCAAAGAGGGGAAAGCAAAATCAGATTAACACATTTACTTCCAAGATTTAGGAAGACACATAGGGTGGTGGTAGAAATTAAGGATTTTTGTATGTTCCGGGGATGGCTTGCAAGAAATAATGTCTGGGAAATCATAAAGGACAAATTATTACCTTTGTGGAGCTAGAAGAAAAAAGAAAAAAAAAAAAACAAACAACGGATGGTAGCCTAAATTACATTTTAAGGCAGCAATCTGTATCTTTCAATATATTTAAAGTTTTAATCTTGTATTTTTATACTTTTTCTGGGATTCCCTTTTTAGAGACAACTTTGATATGAAACAATGCTAACAGGTGTCTCTTTTTAAATGACTATTTCAGCAAATCTAATTTTCCTAACAATAGCTGAAATCTAAAATTTAGCTTGAAATTGTTTTTTCAGGCCCCTGGTTCTTAGGCAAGGGTGGCTCTCTCTAGCCAAGGTAGCTAGAGATACATTCTTCTATGTTTATAGTTTTGCTCTTGAGATGTATATACATGAAAAATATTAAACATGTCAGGTAACTACACTAGAGCAAGATAATATTATATATTAATCATCTCAAAGTGAGGAAATTCAGTTAGCTTTCTCAGCAATTTCAATGCCTCTATAAACAAGGAAACTGTTTTCGCAAATAGGTCTTGGAGATTGCTATGTTTAATTAGGTAATGCTTATTCAGTGGGAATTCTGCTTATTTTACTTATTCTGCAATTCTTTGAACTGAAAAGACCAATTGATGTTTACACTGAACCTGAACTTATTCTAGAATCTCTCATGAAAAAAACCACACAAAGCAGTTTGTTATTTCATATATACAAAATGACCTGGATAGAAAGCCTATCTGTCTGAGGAAAGGAAAATTAAGGTCATGTTAGTTTAAACAGTCAATAATTAACTACTGATTAATCAAAAACAAAGCTCTGCTATAACAATTTGGTAAAGTGTGTGTCAAAATGGCAGCCAAAACCCCTTTTAAAAACACACCAGAAAATATCCATGTTACACTGAATGAGGTTCTTCAAATCTTAACAAAAATTCATTTTTAGATCAGGAGAAAAACCTTTAGCATAGATACTCTACAAATGCTATCACCCAAAAGAATTTCTTTAAGATAAAAAAAGAAAATCTCAAGTAGCACTGAAATTAAAAAGATGAATAAAAAAAATAGTTCTGGCAAGAAAAAGGAAAAACCTCAGAGTGATACGAAGAACAAAGAAGTAGAAAGACATCATGTGAACAATTAACTTCACGTAAAAGAAATCTGTTCTGGAAGAAAAGGAAGCTGGTAATACTTGGTATTATCCAAGAGCTAACATCAAAGTTTCTTTAAAAAAAACAAAAAACAGTTCCATCTCAACTCTAAGGTTGAACCTGGGACGTAAGTTGTTTTCTAAGTCTGCTTTGTGGGTACTTGCTGATACTGCCCAAGTAATACCCAGACAGCATGAACGGTCCTCAAAAGCCAGGCCTCATTTCAAGAGAAACTTAAGTGATTCTTGCAGTAAGACTTGCTCAGAACCATTATTTATGGTTGGAAAGATGGCACTGAGTAATGCTGATGAAGAGTAAGTGTGTTGGAACACACATTCGAAGCAGAATCTAAAATAAGGTAGTGGATGAAAACAGTATCTGAATCCTTGACCGGCTGCAGGAACAGTAAGGAAATGAGGGACACTCAGACACAGCAGAGCAGGGGACTGGTAAGTAGCTATTATTTCTAGGGTTTTTTTGGAAATAACTGCTTAGAACAGGTCTGTCACAACGACTTAGCAGCTTCCTTACCCAAAGCTTCCAGCATCGGTATATTTATACAAAGTGGTGGGGTGTGCACCTGACCTCTTTAAATATAAATACAAATAATTTCAAACTGATTTTTTAAAGATTCAAGTACGGAAAACAGAAAATCAGGCAATCACTCCACGACAAGGGATTAACTGAAAGCCCTGACAAGCCAGTTCTATCTTCTTAGTCTCAAAAGCTCTTAAACATGTGTGTTGTGGGGGAGGAGAATCATCATTGCTGAAGAGACTATTTTTCACAGACATCCTCACATCAGAGAGATCTAATTTTCATTTGGGCTCTGCCTTGAGTTTCGTCATAGAGTCGGAAATACATATAGCTATGTGGCAAAAAATTTTCTTTTCTTGTGACTAAAGTTATGTTGAGCAAAATCTGACCTAGTTAAATGTGTCGGCCTGACCTCATACAGAGAAAACGTGGTGCTGGAACTTGCCGGCTCTGTTTTCCAACTGTGATTTATACTAACCATTAACACGTCTGCAGTCGACAGGTCTCCATCTGCTGCCTCACATGGAGATTCACGGCCCCTAACAGAAAGCCACAGGCAAATGACGGGCACCCACTCTGCGCAGAAAGACAGAACGGAAGAACAGAGGCACTCTTTCTTTGTCCTGCAGGCTCGCTAACCTTGAACTAAAGGCATTCTCTTCTCCCTAAATTGTCTGAGGATGACGGGGGCGGGGGGCGGGGTTGTAGCCGGCCCACAGCAACTAAACTCCAGTCACAGAAGAGATGTAAGGAGTTTTCTTTACTCCTGCTACTTTGCAACCCCATTTAAAAAATGTACTGTGAATACAGGATGGCCTATTCAAAAGCAGTCCTCCAAAAAACTATTTTTGAATGGATCATCAGGATCCATTGGTTCATTAGCAATGTTTTCCAACCTTATCTTATTAAAAAAAAAAAAAGTTATATTGTAGTTTCAAGATATCTCTGAAGTATAAAAGTAGTACTACCAAATCAGGAAAACAATAAGGACATGCATTGTTTCAAATGTGTTACAAGACTACAAGTTTTAAGAGGGTAAATGTTTTCCTTTGGATTATACCAAAGTTCATTCAAAACAATTTTTAGACTGTAGAATATTTAAGATAGCTATTTAAATTTTATATTTTTATACAAGTTCAGTGGGGTTATTTTTATAAGAATCAAAAGACATGAAAAACAAGGGTAGTTTTTTGCCCCAGATTTTGATGAATTTTGATACATCTTGGACAAACATTATATTTCTTTTTAATGATGTTCCTCAAACAAAACAGTTAGCAAAATATTTGAATTGCCATATATAATGTCACATTTTAATGTAAACATCAAATAAGGTACCAAAATTTTTACTGGAGGGGGGGAAAAAAAAAAACAAACCTTAAAGCGGCACAATTCTTTATACCACTGGAGGGGGGAGGGGAAAGCCAGATTACAAACATTTACACATGCATAGTGAGAAAAAAAGGATTTTACTAAATTCACGCATTTTTAAAATAGTTATCAAGTCTACTAAGCACCAACAATCCTAAAAATTTTTCAGCTTCATGATTTGTTTAAAAAAAAACACACACACACTATCAAATTAACGTTAAAAACAAGCTTGAAGTATAGCTTGTCCAAAAAATAACTAAATATGCCAATGTTTTTTCATGTTACAAAAAACAGTGGCATACAAAATACACCTGCAAAGAATGCCTTTAACTCTATCCTACAGTGGATGGAGATTACAACAGCACATCATACATAGTCTAAAACTATAAAAGTTTTAGAATGCAGCATCTTGTCACAAAAAAAAAAAGCTGATAAAACTTAAAGTATTTAGAAGATGCTGCCCCTTTATTTTAAAAAATTTTAAATGAATTTAAGCAAAAATAACATACATTTGTACATCAACTGGCCATTTCTGGTACAGAAACCCAGCATATGGTAATATTATTGAATAAATGTAAATGCTACTTACAATTTTTTTTCTTTTTAAATACATTTTAGACAAAGTTTTTTTTTCTTTTTTTTATAGTTGCACAATTAACCTCTTAGCTGCTAGCTTGATGCAAACATATGTAACAATACACAAATTTAAAAATATTTTTTATTCTACATAAAAGCTGTCAAAAGACTCACGTCAAAAATGCAAAATAATGGAATATACTTTTAAAAAAATTAGTTGCAAGTCTAGCAGCAAAGCAATTAAGTGAAACGTATTTAATATTAAAACAAAGGGAACTGTGCATCTATAGATAAAGTCCAACTATCTTAATTCTACTGATACAAACAGAAATTAAAACATTCTCCCTTGAGGGAAAAAAAAAAGTGATTATTTAAAATAGGAGTAAAAGCCATTGCTGCCTGATGAGCTCCCCAGGCTAAGTTCCTGGAATAGAGACAGGGGGTCGCTGCTCTTCTTGGCCTGCTCAGGCTGGGGCCTGGGCTTGGGAGGGGCCCGTAAAGCGCTGGCATAGGACATGGTGGGCTTGCTGCCCCCAGAGCCCTGCTGGCTACTGCTGTTGGCCGACTCCACCATCTGCTTGTTGGGCATGAGAGGGGGGAACTGGCCGAGGTGCTGCAGCACATTATAGTTGAAGGAACTGGACACCTCGAGGTTCTCAGACTTCAGCTGATCCTCAGGGGCTTTGACGGTCTTGGGTGGAACTAAAAGTAGAGAACAGTAATACAGATTTAAGGGCACGCCCAGCAACATTCGTCCATCCGGTCAGCTCAGGGTATCACAACTGGTTCCCATCTCCGGGAACTCAGTGATAGTACAGCCACGAGGACAGACCACTTCTGCCACAGAATGTTGAAATCACAACACATCTAGGGGCGCCTGGGTGGCTCAGTCGTTGAGCATCTGCCTTCGGCTCGGGTCATGATCCCAGGGTCCTGGGATCGAGCCTCGCATTGGGCTCCCTGCTTAGGGCGGAGCCTGCTTCTCCCTCTCTCACTCCCCCTGCTTGGGTTCCTGCTCTCACCATTTCTCTCTCTGTCAAATAAATAAATAAAATCTTAAAAAAAAAAAAAAAGAAATCACAACACATCTAATCAAATGTCTCAGTCTCATTAATAACACTTGCAAAAGAATTAACTATGTAAACTGGAATAGCTAACATATAAAACTAAAGGTCAAAGACGAAGGTTTGCTTCAAAAAACTAATTTTATATGCGTACACTGTGATATTTATTATATTAACTGCTCAACTTTGAAAGTGGGAACATACATGTTCTTTTTTAAATAGAAAGGAGCTGTATATGCAGACTTCTGGTCAAACAGATCTTATGATTAACCTAAGTAATAGTAACACTGGATTCCATTTCTTAAAAATGCTTTTCTTGTAATACGTAAGTAAACAGAATATGGTGGAGGAAAAACGTCTATAAATTTTTCTTCACATTTCCTGTATGTAATTTGCCTGATTCTTAACATCCTTTAAGATTCAACTCCACTCTTCCTAATTTTATTGTCCACTAAACCATGACTTGTTTTCAAACACTGTTTTTTTTTCAATCTTTTCAATGTTTAACTAAAGTGGGGGGAGGAAAAATAATTTTCCCTCTACTCTTGTAGGTTCTTGGCTGAGACACCCCCCCCCCCACAGTAAGACAGATTAACAAGAGAAAAACAACAAAAGTTTAATAAACATGCATACTTTCTGTATACATGAGGGAGATCCAGGAAACCTGAATAACTCCCCAAAATGGCCCAAGCCAGCAACTAAAATAACATCTCCAGCTAAAGGCAAAAGAAGACGTTGGGGGTAGAGGGCAGTTATGCAAGGTTACCAGGAAAAGCACAGTGAACAAGGGTAAGGTTCTTATGCAGGGTTAAGTTAACTTAAGGTAAACTGTTTTCTTCTCCATGGATAGTTTCCAGAAATTTAGACTCATCCTTCTCTTCCTGGTACAGAGAGGGAGATACTCTTAAAAATAGAGATTTCCCTTGTAAATGTAAATCTCTCTTACAAAAGGGTAACTCTCACCCAGTTTTTAGAGCTTCTGTGTCTATAGTTTCTTAAAAATAATCAGCCTAAAATAATCTTTATGCCAAAAAAGCCTATTTGAGGGTGGCAAATTCTACTACCCTTCGCTAATATTGTATTGGATTATAATCATAATACATATTCATTGAGGATAATTTGGAAATTACAGAAAAAGCCAAAGAGGGGGCGCCTGGGCAGCTTAGTCGTTAAGCCTCTGCCTTGGGCTCAGGTCATGATCCCAGGGTCCTGGGATCGAGTCCCGCATCGGGAACCCTGCTCAGCAGGAAGCCTGCTTCTCCCTCTCCCCCTCCCCCTGCTTGTGTTCCCTCTCTCTGTCAAATAAACAAAACAAAAAAACCCAACCAACCAAAAACAAAAAGAAAAAGGCCACATTCCCATATACCACAGATAAGCCTTAACTTGTTGGTGTGCTTCTTCCTAAAGACATCATATACCACCGATACTTCATAAGTTATTTAAGTAACCTCTCATTTTTAGAAATTTGGATTATAGTCAATTTTTCACCTTAAATACTGTGATAAATGTTCTTATAAACAAATATTTATTACAGACAAATATTCACGACTACTTCCTTACGATAAACACTGAAAGTATAATGCCTGAGTCCTGAGGTATATACACAATTAAAGCTTTTGATAACTACAGCCAAACTCTCCTGCAGACAGATACTGCCTATATACACTCCGCCAACAATGCCTGCTCATTTCCCTACCCAGTCACAAGACTGGTGTTACTTGTTTAGCCTTAGTCTATTTTATAAATAAATACCTTGTTGTAGCTCTAATTTGCATGTCTTTTGATTACTGGTGTTTATGATTTTTTTTCCTATGTTTATTATCTATTTGTGTATTGGGATGTTAAAGTGAAAATATTTCATTTTTTAGTCTTCGCATTTCATTGATTTAATATGTTATTTTCACAGTACTATTTTAAAACTTTAAAAATTCATAAAATTGTTCAGGGGCGCCTGAGTGGCTCAATCGGTTAAGCATCTGACCCTTGATTTCAGCTCAGGTCATGATTTCAGAGTTGTGGGATCAAGCTCCACATTGGGCTCTGTGCTCAGCTCGAGTCTGCTCGAGATTCTCTCTCTCCCTTTCCCTCTGACCCTCTCCCTC
>NC_138383.1:12058434-12127569 GCF_054177405.1 Leptonychotes weddellii
AAAAAAATATTTTTTTACCGTTTCTCACATACTCTCGGATTTCTTCCTGCCTAACTGCTGTGACCGATACCCAGCCTCCATTTTGGTGGCAAGGCAGTATGAGTAGCAGTTAGGTGTGCAGTCTCAGTCTAGAGCCAGACTATCACCTGGGCAACCGACCCAACCTCTCGGGAGCTTTGTCTGTAAACGCAGCTTCATGACCCACAGGACCTACCTCTCAGGACTGTGGTAAGAATTAAATGAGTTCAGCATGTACAGCATTAAGAACTGTTCCTGGCACATAGGAAGGGTTTGTTGTCATGCAAGTGTTTTAATACAACATATAAAGATAAGATTCCAAGTATATCTTAAATGATGGAATGAGACTGACTTTTTATTGCACCCCTCTCCCTCCTCCCCAATAATAATAGATTTACTATTCAGTTTGTGATCATTATGATTCCGAGGAATCTTTCTTTTGCCATTGCTGTTAGCAATAATTGGAAATCTGGAAATGGAGATTAGATTACAAAGAAGAGACAGAGAGAGATGAATTAGCACAGTAATAGCAGGATGTTTGTTGGGAATATAAAACAACACAAACCGATATTCTCAGGCCAACTGAACAGAAGAAATTGTGGGTATAAGCACTGTGAGGGTAAAGTCATCCCAGATGAACCACTAGGATATAAAGCAGGGGAGGGAATGGGCCTGGACTGCTTGTCCTTGTTCAGAAAGGCAGGAAAGGATAGGAGGAAAGCAATTTTCTCACTATTAAATGATGAATGTCTAGGTCATTTCTTCATTTCCAAACTTTTAGTTACTGGATGAGGAAGTCAAGAGATAATACTTCCATCTGGCTAGTTCTTTTTTCATATATTTTTATTGCTCTTCTGTCTCTAAGTATAATATTGAAATTCACCTTTAATTTTGCTCTGCTTTAAAAGAATGTTTTCAATGATCAAGATCATTCTGAATTTGATTCTGGTTTTCTAGAATATAACTGTCAACTATGAATTTAATCAGCACATCTGAAATTTCATTGTCTAGGTCATTAAATTATGGTGTTCAGTAGAATAACCAACCCTCCTAAACTGCTTCATGTTCTCTAGGGCTAGGCAATCCCTGAATGACTAACAACAATAGCTTGTGCAGTGTGTCTTTTTTATCAAGGTTTGTTATGAAGATCATCAGCTCCTAGAATCAAAATGAAGTGTTTCTTTTTATTACCATGCCCTGAGTGTTTAGTAATAAGCCCAGTCACAATCTGCAGGGAATCACATTCTAAAATCTTTACATGTGAATATGAAAATACAAAACTAACATCTGTTAAGGCCTCAGAAAGAACAGGTTATGATAATCAAATCCCCTGGTGATATAGAACACTAAATATACTCATATAAATTTCAGGCATTAGCTTTATAAGCCTTTTTTCATTACATACTATGCATACATATGCTGGTAGTATAAACAAATACCTTTTTACAATGGATAGATATATAAACCACAAAGCTTAAATGAGGAAAACTAAAAATCAGAAAGCGACAGAAAGCTGATATGAAAGGAGACAATATTCAATTAAGCTTTTTAGAAAATGTTTATCATTTGTGTCATTCAACTGAAATCCAAAAAAAAAAAAAAAATCACAGTTGACATGCATAGCAGGAACTGTGGAAGTAGTGTGCAACGTATTTATTGTAATAGTTCCTAAGCTGCTATTGACAAAGATGAATGTGCAGATGAAGTATGAAATTCAGGGCGCCTGGGTAGCTCAGTTGTTCAGCATCTGCCTTCAGCTTGGGTCATGATCCCAGGGTCCTGAGATCGAGTCCCACATCGGGCTCCCTGCTCCGCGGGAAGCCTGCTTCTCCCTCTCCCACTCCCGCTGCTTGTGTTCCCTCTCTTGCTGTCTCTCTCTCTCTGTTGAAAAATAAATAAAATCTTAAAAAAAAAAAAAAAAGAAATATGAAATTCCAATTTCAAATCACATCATAAATATGATTGATCCTTTATGTCAGAAAAGGAACCAAAACTTGAAATTGTTTTTAAAAAGTCTACTGGTACATCTATTTCATACAACAAAGATGAAGGTAATGCATGAAAATATGATTTGCTAGTTTGGAATCTGTCCTGAAAGGAATTTGAGTAAAGGCAGAGAAATCTTGATGATAACTAAAAAAAAAAAAATGGTTCATATACCAAATAAACTACATTTTAGCAGTTCTATAGTTTTCAGCATCAGATCTGTACAGTTTTTGTTAGATTTATACCTATTTCATTTTTCTCTGAGCTATTTTATTTTTTTTATTTTTTATTTTTTTTTAAGATTTTATTTATTCATTTGAGACAGAGAGATACAGACAGAAAGAGAGCATGAGCAGGGGGAGAGGCAGACAGAGAGGGAGAAGCAGGCTCCCCGCTGAGCCAGGAGCCCGATGTGGGGCTCGATCCCAGGACCCTGGGATCATGACCTGAGCCGAAGGCAGACACTTAACCATCTGAGCCACCCAGGCGCCCCTGAACTATTTTAAATGGTACTGACTTGTACATTTTGGTTTCCAATTATACATCGCTAGTATATAGAAATGAGATTGATTTGTGTGTGTTGATCTTATATCCTGAAACCTTGCTATAGTCCTATTAGGTCATAGGATTTTTGTTGGTTTGTTTTCTGGATAGATTCCTTGGGCTTTCCTACATTGATAATCATGTCATCTTTGAATAGGGAAAGTTTTAGGGCTTCCTTTCCAATCCCCATGTCTTCTATTTCTTTTTCTTGCCATACTGCTTTGGCTAAGATTTCCAGTACAATGTTGAATAGGAGTGTTTAGAGTGGACATTTTACCTTGTTCCTAAAGTCTTAGAGAGAAAGCATTCAGTCTCTATCATTAAATATGATGGTAGCTGTGGGATTTTTATAGGTGCTCTTTAACAGGTTGAGGAATTTCTATTTCTAGTTTGTTAAGAGCTTTTATACATCACAGATATTGTATTATATCAAATGTATGTGGCTTTGTGGGGTTTTTTTTGGGGGGGTAATATCTCCCAACACAATCTTGTGATTTTTCACTGTAGACAGTATGAAGGATTACACTGATTTATTTTCAAATACCAAACCAGCTTTGCATTCTGTGGCCTCCACACTGGTGTGCATGTTAAGTAGGTGCCACATGCTGCATGGCCCAGAGCAGGAATAAGACTTGGCATGGTCATAGTGTATTATTCTTTTTTATATATTGCTGAATTCAATTTGCTAAAGTTTTGTTGAGTATATTTGCATTAATGTTCACAAGTATCAGTCTGCAGTTTCCCTTTTTTGTACTGTCTTTGTCTAGTTTTGGTATCAAAGTAATGTTGACCGTATACAGTTAAGCTGAAAAGTGTTCCCTTCTCTTCCATTCTCTGGAAGAGATTGTGTAAATTGTTGGCATTTCTTTTTTAATATGTTTGAAGGAATTCAGTAGTGAGCTATCCGGGCCTGAAGATTTCTTCTTGGGAAGTTTAAAAAAAAAAAAAAAAAACCTTGGGAAGGTTTTTAAACTACAAACTCAGTTTCTTTGACAGTCAATAAATATTTAACAAAAAAATTAAAATGCTGAAAGTTGAATACCATATTTTCTATTTAATTTTCTCAAGATTTGAGGAAGAAACTTGTGACTACAAAGCACTCTTGGGCTCTACTAACTTACTTCAATTTAGCTCTTCATAAGGTTATCATCTTATGTTTAAAGCAAATGTGCTATAGTTTCGTAGAGAGGTACAAAGCAACCCAGAAAGAAAGAAACTAGAAAGGACGGAAGAGAGGAGTATCCCTGTTAGATTAAAAACAATTAGTATTAGCAAGCTAGGCAAAATGTGATGGATAAACTACAGTTTGCAACAATAATGTCTATGGGTTCATGTGATGTCATCTACTGAAAAGTACTTGACAAATTATAAAACAGTATTTTTTAAAAAGACATGATTCCCAGTTAGTGGTAGAGACTGGCCCAAGACTCCACTAAAATAATAATAAATGAATATAAAAGATCCACAACAGTCAAGACCAAATGACTAGCCACTAGTAAAGGACACATTTCTGGAATATACAGAGACAATGGAGGAATACTGTCTGTGAAAAGAGAGCCACAAACTAAGATGGGAACCAATCTGCCCTACAAAATTCCAGAGGCTCAAGCCTCAGAAACACCAGCTACCATGACAAGTGGAGGGATAAACGTGAGGGTTTAAATGAAAGTCTGTTCAGGGAACAGCTGGTCTCACTCCGCATTCCCCCCAACAACCAGAGGAATTCAAGCATTAAAAGATCCCCAGGGAAAAGCCTGCCAGGCAGTAAGTCCTGAGACATGTACAAAACTCCCAAGTTGCTCTTTAGTGACATAGACAATTGAAGGTTACTAGACATTTAAGGGGAGTTTCCAGCACAAAAGATGGTCATAGATAGAGGAAAAGGGAGGCCCAGAGGAAAAAAAGTAACAATGATGTTTTAAAAGTATTTTTAAAATATTATAATTAATTCTTACTAAAATTCTAAAATAAGACAACAACAAATCCTCAACTAGTTTCCTCGAAAAAGGCATTACATTTATAAAAACAAAAATAAGGTGTTATGAAAATGGAAAAATTTGAGAATAATGAACTCCTGGAAATTAAAACATCTGTGGGCTCGAATATAAAATGCAATAGAAGGGTTTGTAGATAAAATAAAAAAAAAATCTTTCAGAGAGTAGGAAAAAATACAAAGATACCAAAATATGACAGGACCAAAAAAGATACGGAGAATCCAGGAGGTCTAACAAATGCTTTAGAAAGAGAGAGAAACAGAGAAAAGAGATGGTAGAACATTATCAAAAATATAATGTAAGACAATTTCAAAGAGCTGAAGGGCTGAGTCTTTCTCTAGAGCTGTCTGAAAGACCTTTCTGTGATGATGGAGATGTTCTGTACCTTCACTGTTCAATAAGGTGACCCCTAGCCACATGTGGCTACTGAGCAATTGAAATGTGGCTAGTAGAAATAAGAAACAGGTTATTTTATTTCATTTCATCTTAAATAATATCTAACCCATCAGGAATTCCTGTAGGTTTTAACCACAAATAGAGCTTGACTTTATTTACGTCTCACCATTTCCACTGCTATATGATCCAAGCCACCGTCATTCTTTTGTCCAGAAAACGATGATACTCTCCATTATTTCTTTTATATCATTTTAAAGGATTATTTTTAAAATAAAATGCATTATCTAAGCAGAACTTTAAAAACAACTTTAATGTCAACATTAGGTTCTTAAGATTCAATCATAACAATAGAAGCGAAATTTATCTTGATTTCTAAAACCATGGTACAGTTGTCTCTGGGTTTTGTTACTGTTTTTCTTAAAAAAAAAGTATACTGAAATGAATGTGACTTTGTAGCAAAGTGCATTAGAATCAATTTAGTTCTAAATAAAGAAAAATACCATCTGAAGCAACTCACAGGCGCTTACAATTTGCAAATAGTATCTTCCCACCAAGCAATTTTATTTTGCTACATCCAAACACAAGGTAATAGAGGAGATACTAGAATGAATGCAATATTACATCTGAGAGAGAAATGTCAGATTCACTGCTGTGACATTTTGAGCTACCTTGAATCTATCTGGTTATTGTTTATTCTTCTTGAATATGAAACAGTAAAGTTATCCATTACAGACCACGCCTCTTACAATGAGAAAAGGTCAGTTTGGGTAGGAAATAAATATTACACAGAAGTTTGCCTTTAACTTATTAACTATTTGCATTTTCCCTGAAGAATCATAGTTATCATAATTAAATAAATTTCCTAGCTTTAAAACACAAGGTAATGCCAGAGAGTATTTGTTTTATATTTAAAGAACATTGAGAAGTGGGGGCGCATGGGTGGCTCAGTTGGTTAAGCATCTAACTCTGGATTTCAGCTCAGGTCATGATCTCAGGGTCATGGGATTGAGTCCCGTGTTGGGCTCTGCACTCAGCGCGCAGTCCGCCTGTCCCTCTCCCTCCTCCTGCCGCTCGCTCACTCGCTCTCAAATAAATAAAATCTTAAAAAAAAAAAAAAGATTCTGTCTTCCTCTGCCCCTCCCCCCACCATCTCTCCCTCTCTTAAAAAAAAAAGAACATTGAGGAGCGAAGTACATTCCTTTTAATTTTCTGAATTAATCATTTGGATAAACATTTAGCAGCTGGAACCAGATAGCTTTTAAGAATCAAGACTTCTAAAAAAAAAAAAAATCAAGAATTCTAAAATGAACCATCCCTCCTCCCAACCTCCCCACCAAAAAGGAAAACTTTATACATCTGAAGATTTAATTCTTCGGTCCCAGGAACATAATTTGGTATCCCCCACCCCCACATCTACTTCATGTAATTGCAATCACTTCTCATCTTACAGGAAGAAACCTTACTCATGGCATAAAAAGCTGAAGAACAGTGTGAAACAGAGGAGGCTGGGCGTCCAGAGTCTGAGATCCACTTTAAGTAGTAAAACTGCTTAAGCTGCAAGTCCCTGAACATCTTGGTGCCTCAGGCTCCTTTAAAGAGGAGGAGGAGTGAGAAAGATGATTTTCAGGCTTCAACTACTTTCAAAGTTCTATTTTTTAAGAGTTGTCAATAAATCAGTCTTTCTCAATGAGAATATATTTTAACTTTTTTTTAAGTAGGCTCTACGCCTAGCGTGAAGCCCAACGTGGGGCTTGAACTCACAACCCTGAGATCAAGACCTGAGCTGAGAGCAAGAGTTGGACGTACAACTGACTGAGTCACCCAGGCGCCCCTTAACTCTTTATTAAAATGTCCAAACATAATCCATTAACAACTTTAACAATCAACAAAAATTTGCTCTATCTGCTAAAATAATTCAAATGTGATACCACATACAAGCCTATTTATTTAAATTCAAAAACTATATAGCATGCTAACTGACTACAATAAAATGCGTTCTGGGCAATGAGTTTAAAATTTCAATTTTTTTCCCCCCCAGAGGGAAATTTCTAGAAATAAAAAAAAAATTTTTCCAACAGAGAATGCCCTTTGTATTTCCACCTATACTTCAGCCCTGTGGGCTAATTAAAGATATAAACCATACTTTTCTCCCCTTCTTCCTTATTTCTTGACTACGTTTTGTTTCCTGTTGTTCTGCACAGTTTTCAATTTCTTTCATGAAGAGACTCTTCCTTCTACATCTATCTCCTGCCAATCAGATTGTTCCTTTACTTTTAGACGGTAGCCCAATCAATGTCCAACACCGGTTTCATTTTAGAGTCCTTGGGTCTAAAATAATTTCATTATTTATTGCTTAATGGTTCATTTTACTCTGTCAGAGATCCTTACTTCTAGGTTCAGTATCAACTCCATGTACGTTTCTGTTTATAAATATTCTTTATGCTAAGCTGTGAAACTGTTATGTTGCTAAACATATGATCATCATTTTCAAATAAGGCTAGTGCTAATATATATCTTTCTAAACATCAAAATATAATGCTAAAACCTCAAAAGTATACATATAAATAAATAACTGGGGGAAAGGTCACAACTAAGTTAATTAGAGCTCTATTTATAATTATACTATCAAAGCTAATCACTAAGGAAGAGCTCAATGCTCTAGTGAAAATTCCAAGTGTCATTAACTACGGTGCCAGAAACGTTCATTAAAATAGAACATCTCATTTAAATGATTAGCTTTGATAATTTAAGCATGAATAGAGGTCTATTTTATTAATCTGCTGATCACTGTCTCTGTTATGTGCACCAGATGGTTTATCAGATACCATACATTAACGATCCATCTGAGAATACTGCGCTATTACCACCTGGTTACACAACCTAAGTCACAAGCTATCCTCACCCACTTCTAAAGTCAGAACAGGCAGAATATGTCAATCAGCCAAGAACATAATCTTCAAGCTACATTTGTACAAGACTTCGCGCCAGAGAAGGGAATGTGGGGGTGTGGGGTAATCAGACAGCACTAAAATCAAAACTACCAACTAACTTCAAAACCAGATTTCTTTGAAGGAAAAAATAAAAGCTAATAGATGAGTCAAAAGTGTCTTTGTTCAAAAACCAACACATAAGACAGGAGATATTTCAAAGCAGATTCGTCACAGAGACATATATGTCATCTCTAAGATGCCATCGGTAGATGTTGATTGACTGAAAGCGGGTCAAGATGAGTGACTTACAAGCATCCACTCTCACTGGAAGGTCATCACAACAATACCACCACTGCAACACAAAAGCATGCAGTTTCAAATTCTGAGACTTTTCCAGTGAAGCTTTTAAAAAAGAATTTTCCACGCATTATTCATAAGCACTTTTATTTTTTTTTTTTAAGATTTTATTTACTTGAGGGGCGCCTGGGTGGCTCAGTCGTTAGCGTCTGCCTTCGGCTCAGGTCATGGTCCCGGGGTCCTGGGATCGAGCCCCGCATCGGGCTCCCTGCTCAGCGGGAAGCCTGCTTCTCCCTCTCCCACTCCCCCTGCTTCTCCCTCTCCCACTCCCCCCTGCTCGTGTTCCTGCTCTCGCTATGTCTCTCTCTGTCAAATAAATAAATAAAATCTTAAAAAAAAAAAAAAAAGATTTTATTTACTTGACAGAGAGAGAGACAAAGTGAGAGAGGGAACACACGCAGGGGGAGGGGGGGAGAGAGAAGCAGGCTTCCCACCGAGCGGAGAGCCCGATGCGGGGCTCGATCCCAGGACCCTGGGACCATGACCTGAGCCGAAGGCAGATGCCTAACGACGGAGCCACCCAGGGCCCCGCTCATAAGCACTTTTAATCGGACTATTTCATGGTGAAGCACACCCTACCTGACAACATTTGTTCTGTACCAGTATCAGTATTGCAGGTTCTATGTTAAATGGAAGTTTTTAATGTGGTAAAACTATGCCCACTTAAGAAGACTGAGCATTTGTCTCTCAAGGTAAAATAACTGGGAAGTATAATGGGGGAAAGAAAAGGTTCCATTCATAATAAAAAACAAGGAACAATCAATGTAAATTTAACCAGTAATGAAGCTGCTATAGAATTTTACAGAGGAACATTCAGAAAATAAAAAAGGAAGGGAGAGAAAGAGGTAGAGGAGAAAAATTAAAATACTGAGGATTACCAATTTCTAAATGAGAGGTTTAAGAAATTTGTAAAGACAAAATTTCCCTTAATTTAAGCTACACGTCTGAAATAATTAAAAAAAAAACCCAGGAGGCGCCTGGGTGGTTCAGTCGGTTAAGCGTCTGCCTTCGGCTCAGGTCATGATCTCAAGGTCCTGGAATCAAGTTCTCCATCGGGCTCTCTGCTCAGTGGGGAGTCTGCCTCTCCCTCTCCCTCTGCCTCTCCCCCAGCTTATGCTCTCACTCTGTCAAATAAATAAAACCTTTAAAAAAAAAAAAAAACACACAAGAATGGTTTTTCTTTGGGTGTGGGGGACTGTGCGGGATGGGGCGGGGGGGGAGGAAGAGTTCACAAAGGACTCTAAACTTATGGTAGAAAAACCAATAACTCTCTGCTCTTCTGCCCACCCCTGGAAGGAAAAAAAAACGCAGTAAGAGAAACTTTACACTATCAAATGAGCATACTACAAAGTCTCAAAAATTAAAACAATGCAATTCTAGTACAGAAACATAAATATAGCTAGATGAGGAGAAAAATCACAAGTCTGCAAACAGATCTGAGTGTATACTGAAGAACAGCGTCTTACTTAGAAGTTAAATTATAAAGTTGTCATACAAAGCAGAAAATCTCATACAGAAAAAATTACCCTTGAAAAATTGTGAATCATGCCAAAATTACTAGGAACTGAACCCTTGGAAGCTCCAAAGCCAAGAATTAACTTTTATTGTTTCTCTTTATATTTCATCTCTCCCCACCCCCAGAGCGGTTAGGTGAAATCCAAGTATGACACAGTGCTAATATAAAAGAATTTAGCATTTGATAAGAAAGCTACTATTCTATTTAGAGAGAATGCAGTAATTTAACGAGTATGAAGACAACTGGCTAAATATTTAGAGAAATATTAAATCATAATCGCAGGCTTACACTTAAATTTGAGATCAAATTGGAGCAACTGATCACTCTACTTTTCCAATCAGGAATGGTCTGTAACCTGGCCCAAGGTAAGGGTGGCACCTTTGCCCTCCGTTCCCCTCCTTATCCCATCATCAGAAAGAACCAGAAGTGGGAGAGGGTGCTGGCACCACTGCCAGACCACAGTTGCCCAGCCTCATCCCAGCAGCTGAGGGCCAGGGCTTTGGTTGCATTCAAGCTAGGTAAGAAAACCCACTGCATTTAAGACTTAAGCCTTAGGGCGCTGGGTGGCTCAGTTGGTTAGGCGACTGCCTTCGGCTCGGGTCATGATCCCGGAGTCCCGGGATCGAGTCCCGCATCCGGCTCCCTGCTCGGCAGGGAGTCTGCTTCTCCCTCTCCCACTCCCTGTTTGTGTTCCCTCTCTCACTGTGTCTTTCTCTGTCAAATAAATAAATAAAATCTTAAAAAAAAAAAAAAAAGACTTAAGCCTTAAACATCTAAATGAGAATACTCTAAAAATTTAAAGTAGTTGGGGCGCCTGGGTGGCTCAGTTGGTTAAGCAACTGCCTTCGGCTCAGGTCATGATCCCGGGGTCCTGGGATCGAGTCCCGCATCGGGCTCCCTGCTCTGCGGGGAGCCTGCTTCTCCCTCTCCCACTCCCCCTGCTTGTGTTCCCTCTCTCGCTGTGTCTCTCTCTGTCAAATAAATAAATAAAATCTTTTAAAAAATAAAAAAATAAAAAATAAAAAAAATAAAAATTTAAAGTAGCAAAAAATGTTACAGAATAGGATCAAGATCCCATTCAGGCACCTTGACCTGGTGGAAAAAAAGGCTTGTTGAGGTGATAAAACTGAGCACAGAAATTAAGGGAAAAAATTGTTTCAAGTTTTCCCAACAAGTAATCAACCAAATGTTGATATTTATGAATGCTATGAAATCACATGTTCTCTATGAATGCTATGAAAAGCCAAATGTTACAGTAGCTATCTTTGTATAGTGAAATTAGAAATAATTATCTCTAGCTACATTTTCCATGCTGACCATGTACTTCATTTGTCAAAAGAAAATACTAATGAAACAGAATATGAAAAACCACCTCTGTTCAAAGTTAACTGTTAAGCTAACATCTAGATGTTTTCATCCCACATAAGATTAATCTATCAGGGTTTCTAGCAATAAAAGAATTCACAGTACAGAAGGAAATAAGACATTTTTCTACATTGTTAATGTTAAAGAAATTATTTTAAAAGGCTAGAAATAAACACCAAACTATTCATTCTGTGAGATGATTCACGCAAAATCTTTTTGTACCACACAACACACAAAAGTTAACCCATTGCACTTGAAAATGTCAAAATCCGCAATGTGGTAGAAATAGTATTTTCCTTGTCAAGGTATTTTTTTCAGTGTTCCAAGTTAGTCATCATTAGAGAATCCTGTGCAACAAAATAAAGATGACCAAATATTTCTGCAAAAGTAATTTCACTCTAAGGACCCAGTGACAATTGAAGGTACTTACTCACACACAGCTAAGCAGTAATAGCCAATGTTAAGAGCCTGAAGGTACAAAGAACTTAAATTCCAAAACTAAGTAATATTTAAGTATTTCAAAGATTAAATAACGTACATTATTCAGTATTGAGTATTATTTAGTAAAGTACAAATCTTTAGAGAACCCTATAAAGCCTTTGGCACATTGTTTCCTCCACATATTATGAACTCATCTGGCAGGTTAAAGAACAAACATCACAAGAGGGACACCTGGGTGGCTCCGTCAGTTAAGTGTCTGCCTTTGGCTCAGGTCATGATCTCAGGGTCCTGGGATCGAGCCCTGCGTCTCGGGCTCCCTGCTCAGTAGGGAGTCTGCTTCCCCCTCTCCCTCTGCCCCTCCCCAATGCCTGTGTGTGCACACTCTCTCTCACTCATAAATAAATAAAAATCTTTTTTAAAAAAAATCACAAGAGATATCAGTATAATTGGCAGAGGTAAGTAACTCCAAAGTCCATCGCTCCATAAAAGCAATGAAAAAATTGGCAAAACTGTCACCATCAACTTTCTTAAATTCGATAAATTAAAGTTTGCAGCAACCAAGGGAGCATTTCATCAAGAAAAAAATGGAAAATTCAGTAAGAATAGTGAGCTCTGTAGTATTTTAACTTACTCTAGTCCCAACCCCCTGCTCTCCAGCTCAATGGTGGCCTTGAATATAAGTAAGGCCTTGCGTTTCCAGCACCAGGACCAGAGGGAGCAGAGCAGGTCTCATTCGCAAAGACCTGTAATTACTTGTTGTGACCCGTCTGGTGGTCCCTGGAAGACTGGCTCAAAATATCTTGTCTGAGAACTCAACCAGTGCTAACAGGGCCGTATCAAAAACACTTATAGGCAAAGGTTTTAGTCACTGCTGCCTGAAGCAATGGATAAGAGTTGGACCAAACAGCAGACTAACCAAAAGCTTAGGAGGAAAGGCTTTAGGGAATAAGGGCTCTGAAGAGCTCTGACACATTCCTGGGAATCTAAAAGACCACATACATGCTGGGCACATGTTCAGAAAAGACCTGAAAAGTTCCTACCTCTGGCTGATCTGGAGGCTCTGCAGAAGCAGGAAGTTAGGGCTAAGGCAAAGACGTAAGCTGCCTGGCTGAGCATGGAAGGTGCACCCAAACACACATTCCGACGCCTCTGCAAAAACTGGGCCATGTTTTCAGTCCTGGGCATTTAAGGAAATCTCTGTGCCATGGTTAGTTGACCATTAAGCTAACAGCATGAAGACTTCAGAGGACACAGGACACAGGACAACCACAGACTTTAAAAAATTGTTTCAGAATTTTTAATTTAAAATTATTTTTTAATTAGATCAGAAAAGTCACTAAACAAATGATAAAATCAAAAAGCGAAAGAATGAGAAAAGAAATTGCATGCAAACTGAGACAAAAAGAGAGTCGTGGTGGCTACACAAACATCAGAAAAAACCTACTTGAAATGAAATTGTTATAAGAGAGAAAGGACACCATATAATGATAAAATCGTCAATCCATCAAGAAGATGTAACAAGTATATATAAACCTAGGGGCACCTGAGTGGCTCAGATGGTTAAGCGTCTGCCTTCGGCTCAGGTCATGATCCCAGGGTCCTGGGATCGAGCCCCACATCGGGCTCCTGGCTCAGCGAGGAGCCTGCTTCTCCCTCTGCCTCTCTCTCTGCTCATGCTTTCTCTCTCTCTCTCTCTCTCTCTCTCTGTATCTCTGTGTCTCAAATGAATAAATAAAATCTTTAAAAAAAACCAAAAAAGTATATATAAACCTAACGACAGAGCCCCAATATACATGAAGCATAAACTGACAGAACTGAAAGGTAGAAACAGAAGATTCAACATTAATAGTTGAGAGATTTCAATACCCTACCTTTAGTAATAGATATAAAACCTAGACAGAGATTCAAAGGAAACAGGAAATTTGAACAATATAAACCAAATAGACCTAACATAACTATAGAACACTCCAGCCAACAAGAACAAAATACTCATGCTTCTCCAGTGCACCTGAAACATTCTCCAGAAAAGACCATATGTTGGGCCACAAAACAAGTCTCAATAAATTTTAATAGATTAAAATTATACAAAGTATATTCTCCAACCACAATAGAATGAAATCAGAAATCAAAAACACAAGGAAATTTGAAAAACTCACCCTGGATACACTTGCTTTTCTCTAATTTACCAAGTAAGTGCCTTAAACATTATACTAGAGTTCTGGCCAGGGCAATTAGGCAAGAAAAAGAAATAAAACGCAGTCAGATTAGAAAGGAAGAAGAAAGATATATTTGCAGGTGACATTTTATATAAAAAAAATCCCAAGGTATCCACAAAAAAATCTATTAGAGCTAATTAACAGTTCAGCAAATTTGCAGATATATAATATATAACTGTATTTCTACACACTAGTAATGAACAATCCAAAAATGAAATTAAGAAAACAATTCTGTCTACAACAGCAGGAAAAAGAATAAAATACTTCAGGATAGATTTAACAAAGGAAGTGTGAGACTTATACTTGGAAAATTACAAAATGCTGTTAAAGAAAAATTTTAAAGGACCTAAATAAATGTAAAGATATCCCACGTTCAAGTACCAGAAGGCTTAATATTGTTAAGATGACAATAGTGCTCAACTTAATCTAGATTTAAAGCAATCTCTTTTAAAATCCCAGATGTTTTGTTTGTTTGTTTGTTTTGCAGAAATTGACAAACTGATCCTAATTTCATGTGGAAATTCAAGGGACCCAGAATAGCCAAAACAATCTTGAAAAAGAACAAAGTACAAAACTCATACTTCCAAATACAAAACTCACTACAAAGATAGAGTATACAAGACAGTGTGGTAGAGCATGAGGACATAGACAATAATGAAGAGAACTGAAAGCCTACAAGTAATCCCATACATCTATGGTCAATTGATTTTTGACAAGGTTGCCAAGACCATTCAATGGACAAAGAATTCTTTTCAACAACTGGTGCTGAGAAAACTAGATAATCAACATGCAAAATAATGAATTTGACACCACCTCATATAATACACAAAAATTAACTCAATATGGATCAAAGAACTCAATGTAAAAACTAAAACTATGAAACTGAGGAAGGTAGACATACATCTCCAAGAATTTGGATTAAGCAACAGTTTTTCAGGTATGACATCAAAAGCACAGTAACAAGAACAGCAACAATGACAAAAAACAGATAAATTGGGACTTTTTCCAAATTAAAAACTTTTGTGCATCAATGGATACTATTAAGAAGGTGAAAAGACAACCCACCGAAGGAGAAAATACAGCAAATCGTATGTGTGATAACAATCTAGTACCCAGACTGTATTTAAAACCTCTTACAGCTCCACAACAAAAAGGCAACCAACCATTTTTTCAAATGGGCAAAGGATTTGAATGGACATTCCTCCAAAGAAGATACACAAATGGCCGATAACCACATGAAGCGATGCTCAACATCTTCAGTCATTAGAGAAATGCATATCAAAACCACAAAGAGATACCACTATACGCCCACTAAATGACTATCATTAAAAAAAAAAAAAAGGGAGATAATGGAACCCTCACACATCACTATTGTAAAATGGTGCAAGGCACTGTGGCAAACAGCTTGGCAGCTCTTCAAAAAGTCAAACATAGAGTTACCAGATGACCCAGGAATTCCAGGTACATAATTAAACAAGAGAACAAAAAATATGCTTTCACACAAAAACTTGTTCAGCAGTATTCATAAGAGCAAAATAACGGAAACAACTCAAATACCCATCAATCGAGGAAGAGATAAACAAATTGTGGTATATCCATACAGTGGAATATTACTCAGCCATAAAAAGGAACGAAGTACTGACATGTGCTACAAAGTGCACGAGCTTCAAAAATATTGCTAAAGAAGCCAGACTCAAAAGGCCACATTTTGTATGATTCCTGTTATATGAAATGTCTCCATAGAGACAGAAAAGTAGATTATTAGTTGCTAGGGACTGGAGGCAGGGAGGATTAGGGAGCAACTACTTAACAGTCATGGGGTTTCTCTCAGGGCGACAACACACTCTGGAATTAGAGAGCGGCAACGGCTACACGATATTTTATATAAATTAAAATCCACTAAACAGTACTTTAAAATGGTGGAAGTGGTGAAGTTTTTGTTACATGAATTTTATCAGAAATAAATACATAGGTAAATATAGAAAACATCACTTAACTGAAAATTATATTACTGCTTAGCTGTTAAGCCCTTCATTATAACTTGAAATAATGTCAGATAAGTGTCAAATCTTTAAAAGTATGGTTCTAAATTTCTAGATCCCCACAATACATATATACAGATACCAATTCATCTTATGCTTACAATTTATATTAGGAGCCCCAGATGACAATTAAGTTGTTTTCATGACAGTTATTAAACGAGATGAGCCAAACAATGTCTACTGGAACAACCTGAACAAATTACCTCCAAAACTCTACAAATAAGATATAGAACCATCCCTATGAAACTTGACTTTTTAATCAGCACTGCAAAACACGAGAATTATTTTTAAAGCCTTTAGAAATCAACGAGGAACTGCCAAAATGAAGCTAATGTCAAAAAGGTATCTTTCATGTATCAAATTGTAAATGTTTATCCTGTTTTAATAAGAAGACATCTGAGATTGATAATGACCACAACCAACTTTCTACATAATCATCTTTAACCACTGCAAACTTAAGGGGACCAGCTAGACAACATGTTTATAGTCTACACCAATGGTACCATTTTGGAAGTTTTATAACTTGGAATTACTAAGATTTTCATTTCAGCGAAGATCCATAGAGATGCTCTTTAGAAATACCTAAGTATTTTAAGATAAAAATCCACCTTAAAATTTACCTTAAAATGCCCAGTTGAGCAGAGTCAATTCCACATTAAGTACACTGCCCATTCTGACACTCAGGAATCAGTACTGCTGCGTATCAACAGCCCCAGGCTAAGAAAGCACGGCACTAGGAATTCACCACTGGCTGAGAAAGCCAACATCTACGGAAAGCTTAATTAACACATTTATAACTGACAAATGTAACTTAAGTAAAAAGACAAATCACTAGAAACCATTTGCCCGGATTAGACAGAACAAAAAGCTGCTTGAAGGAGAGCCTCCTCAGATCAGTCAGATGTTAAATGTTCTAAAACAGCAATAAAAGACTCTAAGGGACATGTTTCAACAATAATGACCATTCTACAAAGCCTGAAATACCACAATAAGAGGGGAAATTAAAATAAATTCCAAGAAAAGATTATCTTTAAAAGACTATTAAATTCAGTAAGATCTGTCCATTGTTCTCATCAAATCAATAAATACTACTACTTTTCACAAAAATTTAATCCCAAAAGGAAAAAAATGAAAAGAAAGACATTTACCTCTTCTAAGCTAGGGAGCGAAGAAGAAGATACTGTTCGAGATGACAATGGGTGAAATGGCTCTTGACCAATAGCATGTTGATGATTCTGTATTTGTACAAAAGGGTTCTGCGGTGGCCTGTGAGGCAATGGAGGTAGGCCATAGGGAAAACCCGGCCCCATTAGGTGATTCTGTTGTAAGTTAGCAAAAGTCCATGCTCCATCAGGTGCCAGGTATTTCAAGGGAGGAGGGGCAAGGTGTTCAGATGGCAACGAAAAAGGCGAGCTGAATATCTGGGGCGGTAGGCGCTGTGGAAATGCTGGGTTGTTGGCTACTTCAATGTCTCTGCTGTTGTCATTAAAGTTAGAAAAGTGGCTACTGTGGTCTGTGCTGGATGGGGGAGATGGGACTGCTGGTGGGCTCCTAGTCTGAATTTGTCTATATTGCAAAAGTCTTGATTGAGGTGGTGGCATTTCAGCTAGTTCCCGTGTTTCACTTTGATCACGATTAGATAGTTCTCTGATTAAGTCTTGAAACCTACATAAAGACGATGAAATATGAGGAAAAGAAAACAAAAGAAAAGCTCCGTCACATCAAGGAGAGCTTTAGTCAACTACAAGTGTTAACTTTTACGGACAAAATCAGAATACTTCATTAAAACTAACATTAATTAATCTCAAAAGTGAGCATTAAGGGGCGCCTCGGTGGCTCATTTGGTTAGGCATCAGACTCTAGGTTCTGGCTAGGATCTCAGGGTCGAGAGATCGAGCCCCACGTTGGGCTCAGCGCTCAGCATCGAGTCTGCTTGTCCCTCTCCTGCTTCTCCCCCTGCTTGCACATGTGGGCTCTCTCTCTTTCAAATAAATTTTAAAAATCTTTCAGAAAAAAAAGTGAGCATCAACACTCAATACATGCTGAGTTGAAGACACTAAATATGCCCAAGTACCTGATTTCTTTCTTTTCCCTTGGCATTAAAAACTGTCCTTGACATATAGAGATATGTCTCTGATAAGTGGCTGTTATAAAAAGTCACCATCATGGTAGGTCTTGTTCAGGGGGATTAGGAAACACTTCATTGCATTCACATGACACTGGCCATAAAAACAAGTTTAGAATAAGGACTGAACACTCAAACATTTGTAGTTAAAAGAAGACAGAATTCTGTGCAGGTTGGAAAAAAAACTGATGATAAATTTCTAATTTTTAACTTTTAATCACTAATTTACTTCTGTGTCCATTCATTTCTTGTATTACTACTGAGTATGAAAAAAATGCTCACAGTGATGGTACACTTCTTTTTCAGGAGAGCCACAAAGCGAGGGGCCACATTAATATTCAATCCACAACAGATTGTCCATGCCCAGATTTGCACCAGTTACTTCTAAATGGATTCTCTGTATTTTAGAGTCCATCAAAAGAACTGTGTAGCATGTGCCTAGAAGGCCAGCATCCAATTTCTTTGGGACAATATTCCAACTTGAGGCTTAAAGGTCGACATCCAAGAAAGAAAACAGTGGGTGTGGGGAGGGGGTGTGGGTCATATTTCAAAGGCTATTTTTACTCTGTAGAAATACCTTGAGTCTGTTGTTTCTGCTTCATCTTCGGCACTGCTGGGGAGCTTCCAGTCTGTTCTCACTGGCGGCTGATGTAACCCCACGGGCGGCTGAGGAAGATGCTGGAGGTGAGGATGAGGATGGTGGTGGTGTGGGTACGGAATACTGCCCTGACTGAGATAGGCGTGATGCTCGTTCCACTGCTGTAACCGCACTTGCTGCTGCTGCCTTAGTGTTTCTAGAGCTACACCCCCGTGCATACGATCTGCAAAATATTTGGGAAGAGTTTAAATTTTCATGCATTTGGGGTTTCAGGTTAATTTGGGGTTTCAAGTTACTCAAGGGTTTTTGTAACCAGACTTTCTTCACAGAGACAAAGAAATGCCTACAGTTTGGGTTTCGGAGAAAGCAATATTTTCTAAATTTGCCAGTAACTAAAGTCATGATAAAGATGATGGTGATTCTTCCTTACCTACATAATCATGTAAACTGGCATGACCTGGATGCTTGATATCACTTGGCATTTGGAACAAGATTCTGACTGTTACACTAAGCAACTGATCTTTGCTGTCATTATTTGAAGAAATGAATCAATCTTGACCCAAATTAATATTGCACAGTACATGTCAATTTAAGGAAATAATCTCTGAATTTGTCACATCCAGCAGTGACAGGAGAACTTACCTAAAGCCTCCCCTATAGGCAATCCTGGGGGGTTCTCATCAGTGAAGTTATTCAGATGTGAAGGAAGGAGGGGGCCGGGCTGTGCGATGGCTCGCAGAGGACTGTGGCCTTCTTGCAGCATGGGAGGGGGATGCTGCTCAGGAATCACAGCCTCTGCAGGAGGGGACTGTGGTCGGTGAGAAACCGCACTATTAAAGAAAGCGCTGTTGGGTCCTGCCTGATAGGCAGGAGAAAGTTGAGGAGGTGGCTGCTGAGTCAGCTGGTTCAACGGATTCTGTGGCGGGACTACCTGATTTGGTTGGGGTGGCATCTGATTTGGTTGTTCAGGCAAATTACTCTGCTGCTGATTTAGCAAGGCAGCGTGCTGTTGCGGAATTGGAAACGGTGGTCTGGGTAGCTGGGGAAGGGGATGAAAATGACGACTGGGGATTGCATACTGTGCATGGGGAGAAGGGAGAGGAAGATTTATGTGTCTCGGGTTGAGATTATCTTTGCGATGAAATTTGGTATTGGGATAAACAACACCAGGACGCGACTCAGGACTTCTGTTCTGTGGATTTGATTCCAAATCAATCTAGAAAAAAATAAGAAGTCTTTCTTAACTATGGAAGATCTGGGTCCTGTGGCTCTCCACCTTTTCCCACCCCTAGCACATCTACAAGATAGGATAGATTCTTATCAGTCACAGCTGAGTGCTAGGTGCCCAGTCAATCACTTTCTGACAATCAAAGGAGGGAATAAATATGTTTTAAATTAGAAAAGAGGAAACAGAAAAAAGCATATTAAACTTGAGTCCTAAGAAGAGATAGTGCCCTCTTATTAACATACCCACTTTAATTCCTTTAAAAACATTATTTTTAATTTCACACTTTCTTCCTTGGAAAGATAACTATTTATTTCCTTCTGATATAAATCATTAAAATGTGTCCTTTCCTTCCAATTTTATTGTTTTTACACATCTCTTTCTTCAAATATATCTATATTCATTTTAAAAATACTTGTCTCAATTTAAACAACTTTGAAGTGAACAAACAAATAAGTACTTTATCACCTTTGTATAACCAATTTGGTTGTCAATTCTTGCCATTAGGTATTGACTTTTATTCTTTCAACAAACGTTTCCTGAGAGCCTACCAAGGGCACTGCACCTCGTGCTGGAGACTTAAAAAGGCAGTACAAAGGCTCAGTCCGTACCCTCAAGAGCTTATAGCGAGGGCTGAAACCATGATCCTCAGTCCATTTCCAGCCCACCGAATTTTTGCAGTTAAAGTTTTACTTAGAACACAGCCACCCCCGTTCACTGACACACTGTCTATGGCCTCTTTCTCACAGCAGTGGCAGAACCCAGTGACTGCTTGGAAACCATGTGGCCACAAAGCCTGAAGATGTACTATCTGGCCTCTCGCAGGAAAAGCTGGCAAAGCCCAGGCTTGGAGGCCAGAAGAGGGTACCAACAAGTAAACACAAAATTAGAGGTGTTAACAAAAGGAAGTGATAGGAGAGCCTAGTGCCTGAGACAATAAGAGATGGCTTCACAGAGGCTATGGCGTTTGAACTGAATCTTGCACAGGCAGCTGAAATTTACCAGTGTGGGAAAGACATTCCAGGAAAAGGTAAGAGCTTAACCAAGGGGGGGGAAGGAGAAAAATATGGCAGATTTGAGGAGCATGAGAAGCTTTGTGTACACACAGCTACAACGTCACTGGTTTAGGTGTTAGTTTTCCCCTTCCTGACATCAGATAAAACTGCAAGAGCCCAATTACACAAGACCCTGAATGATTAAATACTGAGAATAAACATTTTTAATCCTGTATGTAAACTGTGCTAAGCTACCAAAGATTTGTAAGCTAGAGAGTGCTGTCATCCTTCTGAAATCCAAATTTGATCGTAAGTGGTGACAGTGTGAAAACAGAAATATAACGTGGAAAGAAGCAATTTTTCTTTCCCATCTCTGTCAAAACACTCAATGAGCTGCTGTGGTATATCAATCTCCCTATAAGTTTCAATGTGGAAATAGTCACTGAGGACTTAGAGTACTTGCCTCACCAAAGGCTCTCAAGCTAAACATAGAACTGACCACTCTCCAGAACCCAGAACAAGCAGCTTGCTCCTGAACTGCAGCTGAGGTACTCCTGGCAACCAAGCTATCACAACGGCAGCGACGTGCCCATCATGCCTCCGGCGCATTTTCATCTCTCATCACTAAGTTCACATGGACTTGCCACTGAATTGGGCCAATAAGGTCCTTAAGATCACTGGGTGTATAGAAACTGCCTAGAAGATGAAATGAGAAGAATGACAATTTCAGGGGCGCCTGGGTGGCTCAGTCAGTTAAGCGTCTGCCTTCAGCTCAGGTCGTGATCCCAGGGTCCTGGGATCGAGCCCCGCATCGGGCTCCCTGCTCAGCGGGGAGTCAGCTTCTCCCTCTCCCTCTGCCTGCAGCTCCCCCTGCTTGTGCTCTGTCAAACAAATAAATAAAATCTTTAAAAAAAAGAATGACAATTTCATCCCAGTCTTCCCAAGGAGCTGCGAAGCCTGCTCTCTGACTGTCTGAGCCCATTACCCACAGTGGCATTATAAATATGGAGGGTCTTCAATAATGAGTTCATTAACCGTTTACAATGAGCCAAGATTTAAGCTTTATACATTAAATCATTAAACTTTATCTACAAAATTAAAAACAAAGTTTCAGAACCTACTTAAGGTTCTTTATAAACAAACATTGTCCCCCATAAATCTTCATCTTTTTGATGACTGATGCTACATTCAGCTGGGATATACATCTTTCCATAAGATGCTGTTGAAAAAGCATACTCAGATCATATGAGGGAGATCGTAATGATTACGTGTCAAGGTTGTTTATGGACAAGCTGCCTCCTTCACTTCTGACTTTGACATGGACAAGAAGCTAGGCCGGTCATAGAAACTTAATCAAGACTGTGCTACCTGGGTGGCTCAGTCAGTTAAGCGGCCAACTCTTGATTTTGGTCATGATCTCAGGTTCCTGGGAGCCAGACCCTCCTTAGGCTCCCCACTCAGCCAGGAGTCTGCTTGTCCCTCTCCCTCTGCCTCTCCCCCCACCTCTCTCTCTCTCAAATAAATAAATAAATAAATCTTAAAAAAGACTGTGCTACTCAGGGCGCCTGAATCACTCAGCTGGTTGGGCATGTGACTCTTGGTTTCGGCTCAGGCCATAATCTCAGGGTCATGGGATCAAGCCCCACGTCGGGCTTTGTACTCAGCACAGAGTCTGATTGTCCCTCTCCCTCTGCTCTTCCCCCTGTGCGTGCTCTCTCTCTCTCTAATGAACAAAATCTTTAATAAATAAGTAAAGGAAGGAAGAAAGGAAGGAAGGAAAGAAGGAAGACTGTGCTACTCTATGATACTACAATAATGGGCTAAGCAGCATAGAGGACTGTAATGTCTGAAGGAGCCTGAGAATTAAATTATTACCAGAATCAGATTATCCTCCATCACTTTCCTCTTAATACTGAGGCACTGAGTCAAGGAGAGCTAGGAATTGGCATGCCCCTAGGCCCTAGGACAAAGCATCAGCGTGGAAAGAAAATGAAACTCGTCTATCAGGTTGCCTAGTTCCTGAACAGGGAAAGATCATAAGAGAAATTTTACAACAAGGACACGAGAGACACTTGGCTATCTCAGCTTCAGCGGCTCTCACAGCACCCAAGGCTCTTGTGGTAGATTGCACCCTGCGCTGCCTTGGACTAGAAGGGCTGCCACGGCTTCCTCACTGCCACCTACTCTCTCCCCGCATCCCCTTCCACACACACAGAACCTCCACTTGCACGGCAGCTCCTGTCAGGCTCCAGCACGAGGGGCCACCGGCTGCCTCATCTGTACTCCTCCAGTAGGTACTAAGTCCTCTCAGCTGTAGAAACTGTGACTCAGAGCTGCTTATGGGACATAAGTCACTGAGTATAGAGTACAGCTGCTTAAAGCCAGCCAAGTTGGAAATACAGATTTGGAAGTCATTATCATGCAGCAGAGATTTAAAACCATGGAACTGACCTAGTTTATGGTGAGAAATCATAGAATGCAGAGAGGTGGAGGACAGTGACAGAACCCTGGGAAACCCCAACATAAGGACTAGGGACAGATGGGAAGGGGGTAGGCAGGAACTTATAAAAGAGACAGGTCATGTTAGAGTTGCACAAAGTAGAAACGTATGTCAAAGAAACCAAAAGAAACAAGATGGTCAAGAAGAATGAAGTAGAAAATAGTAACAAATACCAGAGAAAAGACAAGTAAGACTACAACTGAAGTGGGTTCATAAGAGTTGGTCACTTGAGGGGCGCCTGGGTGGCTCAGTTGGTTAAGCATCTGCCTTCAGCTCAGGTCATGATCCCACAGTCCCAGGATTGAGCCCCACATCAGGCTCCCTGTTCAGCGGGGAGTCTGCTTCTCCCTCTGCCCCTCACTCCGCTTGTGCTCTCTCTCTCTCTCTCTCTCTCTCAAATAAATAAATAAAATCTTAAGAGATTTCCAGTGGCACTAATTCAACCAATGATTTGGTTTTCCCTAACTGGTTCACAAGTACAGAAGCAAGGAGAGTAGATGAATGGGTGGAAAAAGAATTTAGGATTAGTGATGACATGAGTAAGTCATGGGGATAAAAGGTACAGCATAGGGAATATAATCAATGGTACTGTAATAGCGTTGTACAGTGACAGATGGTAATTACACTGCGGTGAGCAAGCATAACATACAGACTCATTGAATCACTCTGTTGTACACCTGAAATTAATGTAACATTGTGTGTCAACTATACTTCAATTAAAAAAGTTAAGGATTTATACAGAAGATGTAATGAGAGAACAAGGTAAGCTAAAGCTACTTAAGGAAGTTAGGTCTTCCTTCTTCACTATAACAACTCTTTGCATTCTGAGATTATTTTCAATGACGCATCTATAGCTGTGTCTTCACTTAGTACTTTATCATGGAAAGGCTCTAAATTCAAGTCTATCACTGAATAACACAATTTGAGAAAAGTATACGAATAAATCAGATAATGTAGCCACAAAGAAAAGGTGAAGGGAGAGAGGATAACACAACCCACCAGATCCTCATGAAACAATAAACATAAAAGACATACATAAAAAGATAGAAAATTTTCTTTAAAACGTCAAGATTCCAAGATGATCAATTAGACTAAATCCATCAGGACAATGCATTCACCAAATGTAAGCAGCATACCTGTTTTGATTCTGTAGGTTTTTTCTCTGGTGTTCGAATCTTATTAATTTCAGGTCCAGGGTTATTTGTATCACTTTTACCTAAGAAAATATTTAAGAATTCTTATAAACTGTCTCCAATGAATGTTACATTTCCAATGACTAACCATTATTAGACAGAAGCAGAATATTTTAAACATTTTTCACCCATTATATCGATTTATACTACTGCCTGGGATTTGCTTTTTCTAAAGTTTCAGAGTTGCAGTTTCCCTGCAAGAAAGAAAATTTATAATTAAAGCAAACCTCATTGTCAAAACAAAAGCTTAATAAAGGAATGAACTTAAAACATGAAATAATTTCAAAGATAACTGCCCATTCTCCAGGAATTTGTAGCCTCGTTTTCTTAAACTAGATGCACAAAAAAAAGGCATTGGCATTCTTGCCTATTTATAAAGGCTCAATGCTTTGGCCATTCACAAATGCAATTAAGCAAAAATCCAAAAATATGCCAACCCAATTAACAAAGGAATCTAAACTGAATAGATATTCTGAAAGGAATGTAGTTACCACTACTTAAAAGTAATAGCAAACTAAATATAAGTGGATGATAAATAGTAAAGGAAGCAAATTAAGGTTTAAAAAAATTCACAATCAGAATAGAATTAAATAATGCTATTTCACACATGAAAGGATCTTATTTTTCTTTTTTGTAAGATTATATTTATTTACTTGAAAGAGACAGAGAGAGAGAGAGAGCAAGGGGAGGGGCAGAGGGAGAGGATCTCAAGCAGACTCAGCTGAGCACGAGCCCGATGCAGGGCTCAGTCTCACAACCCTGAGATCATGACCTGAGCCGAAATCAAGAGTCTGATGCTTAACCAACAGCCACCCAGGAGCCCCACACACGTGAAGGGATTTTAGTCTATAAGAGTTAACTGTTGGATGTTTTAAATTCCTTGAAAAAAATCCCTGATTTGGGCTATTGTTTAAAAACACTCTTTTATGGGGCACCTGGGTGACTCAGTCAGTTAAGCATCCAACTCTTGATACCAGTTCAGGTCTTGATCTCAGGCTGAGTTCAAGCCCTGCACTGGGCTCCACACTGGGCATGGAGCCTACTTAAATAAATACATACATACATACATACATATATACATCACTTTTTTAGGAAAGCCACTGGAAATTTGTAAAATGAATTTTCATTCCAGAATACGGTTACTACTAAACTTCAAGAAACGAAAACTACAATGTCTGAGATGAAAAATACACTGGATGGAACTAGCAGATTAGACATTATAGAATAAAAACTTAGTGAACTTGAGCAACAGAAACTACAAAAAATGAAATACAAAAAGAAAAAATAGAAAGAGGAAAAAAAAGGAAAGTGCATCCATGAACTGTGGGGAAACTTTAATCAGCCTAGTATTTGGGTAGTTGGAATTCCTGAAGAAGCCAGGAGGAGGTGAGACAAAAAATATCTTTTTTTTTTTTAAAGATTTTTATTTATTTATTTGAGAGAGAGAGAGAATGAGAGACAGAGAGCATGAGAGGGAGGAGGGTCAGAGGGAGAAGCAGACTCCCTGCCAAGCAGGGAGCCCGACGCGGGACTCGATCCCGGGACTCCAGGATCATGACCTGAGCCGAAGGCAGTCGCTTAACCAACTGAGCCACCCAGGCACCCGAGACAAAAAATATCTTAAGAAATAAAGGTCAGGTGCCTGGGTGGCTCAGCCTTTAAGCGTCTGCCTTCGGCTCAGGTCATGATCGCAGTGTCCTGGGATCGAGCCCGCATCGGGCTCCCTACTCCACGAGAAACCTGCTTCTCCCTCTCCCACTGCCCCCTGCTTGTGTTCCCTCTCTCGCTGTCTCTCTCTCTCTGTCAAATAAATAAATAAATAAATAAATAAATAAATAAATAAATAAATTTAAAAAATTTTTTTAAAAGAGAAATAAAGGTCAAAAGTTTCCAAACTTGATGAAAACTATAAATCCATAGATCCAAGAAGCTCAACAAAACCCCAAACACAACAGACACAAAGAAAACTACACCAAGGTATATCATAAGCAATCTACTAAAACCAGTAGAAAAAGAAACTCTTAAAAGGAGTCAGAGAAAAAAAGTCACATTACATATAAAAAACAAAGGTAGGATGACATCAGATTTCTCACTAGAAACAATTCAAGCAAGAAAACAGCAGACTAACATCATTAAAGCACTGAAAGATTAAAAACTGTCAACCAAGAATCCTATACCCTGCAAAACTCTCTCTCAAAAATGAAAGTGAAACAAAAATATTTTCAAGCATACAAATACTGAAAGAATTCATCACCAGTAGATTCACATTACAAGGAATTTTAAGAAAAGTCCTTCAGGCAGAAGGAAAATTCTATCAAATGAAAACATGAATATACAGAAAGAAAGAAAGATTACCAGAAATGTTACCTACATGGATAGATACAAAAAATTATTGTTCTTATTTAAAACTCTTTAAAAAGATACTTGGCTAGGGGCGCCTGGGTGGCTCAGTCATTAAGCGTCTGCCTTCAGCTCAGGTCATGATCCCAGGGTCCTGGGATCAAGCCCTGCATTGGGCTCCCTGCTCAGTGGGAAGCCTGCTTCTTCTTCTCCCACTCCCCCTGCTTGTGTTCCCTCTCTCACTGTCTCTCTCTCTCAATCTGTCAAATAAATAAAAATCTTAAAAAAAAAAAAAAAAAGATACTTGGTTGTTTAAATAAAAATAATAACAATGTTTGGGCTTATAACATATGTAAAAGTAAAATGCATGATAATAATATCATAAAAACCAGGAGAGGAAAAATTGAAATATTATAAGGTTCTTTTACTGTACATGAAGTGGTAAAATACAAATTAGAAAGTAGACTGTGAGAAGTTAAAGATGTATACTATAAACTCTAAAGCAAATACTAAAATAATACAGAGTTATAGCTAATAATAAAAAAACGGAGATAAAATGGAATCATAAAAAATATTCAACTAATCCAAAAGAAGGCAGGAAAAAAGTAAAGGAGAAACAAAAAACAGATTGGACAAATTAAAAATAGATAGCAAGATGACAAAATCAAGCCTAACTATATAATCACATTAAGTATAAATGGTCTAACACCCCAATTAAAAGGCAGAGATTGTCACATTGGACCAAAAAAAAAAAAAAAAAAAAAAATCAAGAGCCAACCACATGCCACCTAAAATAAATGCACTGTAGGGACTCCTGGGTGGCTCAGTCAGTTGAGCACTTAACTCTTAGTTCTGGCTCAGGTCATTATCTCAGGATCTCAGGATTGTGGGATTGAGCCCCACATAGGGCTCCAAGCTCAGCAGGGAATCTTCTTAGGATTCTCTCTCTCTCTCTCTCTCTCTCCCAATCTCTGTCCCTCCCCCACCTCCCTCTCTCCCAAATAAGTAAATCTTTTAAAAAACAAATAAAATAAAATAAATGCATTTTAAAGATTTTATGTATATGAGAGAGACAGAAAGAGCATGCACGAGAGAAGAGGCAAATGGAGAGGGAAAAAGAGAATCTCAAGCAGGCTCTGAGCTGAGCGCAGAGCCCGAGCAGGGCTCGATCCCACAACCCTGAGATCATGACCTGAGCCAAAATCAAGAGTCAGATGTTTAACCGACTGAACCACCCAGGTGCCCCAAGAAATGCACTTTATAAAGACACCAAGAGATTAACAGTAATAGGTAAAAAAAAAAAAAAGAAAGAAAGAAAAAAGGGTAAAAAAAGATACACCATGCCACCACTAGTCAAAAGAAAGCTAAAGTGATTACATTAGATACTAAGCAAAGTAGATCACAGAGCAAAGACTATTACCAGGGATAAAGGAAGTCATTCTAAATTCACAAGAGTTAATTAATCAAGAACACATAATCCTAAATGTTGATGCTCCTCATAACAGAACTTCAAAATTAATCAAGCAAAACTTCTTAAGGAAAAATAGACAAATGCCAATTGTATTTGGAGATTTCAATATTCTCCTCTCAATACATATTTTTTAAAAAGTAGAAAATCAGCAAGAATACAGTAGTTGTGCACAATTCTATCAATCAACTTGATCTAAGTAACATTTATAGAACACTCCATTCTTTTCAAGTGAACATGGAACATTTGCAAAGATACACCATATTCTGGACCATAAAACAAATCTCAATAAATTCAAAAGAGTTTGAGTCATACAAAATATGTTTTCTTACCACAATGGAATTAATGTAGAAATCAGTAACATAAAAATTCTTAGAAGATCGCTAATAACTAGAAACTAAAACTTCCCTTTCTAAATATTCCATGGACCTAATTTCAAGTGAAATTAGAAAGCGTACTCAACTGAATGAAATGAAAATACATCAGAATTTGTGGGATGCACTACTGAGGAGGAAAACTGTAACACTGAATACCTATATTAATTTAAGCTTTCACTCTAACAAAGTTTGTGCAAGAGTCGTATACTGAAAACTTTTAAAAAGAGGGCGGGGCACTCAAAACTGTTAAGATGTCAATCCTCCCTAAATTGATCTACAAATCAACACAATCCCAATCCAAATCCCAGGAGGGTTTTTTGTAGAAACTGAGAAGCTGATTCTAAAATGTACATGGAAATGCAAAGGACCTGGAATAGACCGTTTTGAAAAAAGAACAAAGTTGGAAAACTCATAGTACCTGATGTCAAGACTTTCATAAAGCTACAGGAATCAAGACAGCACATCTGGCATACACATAAACACGTGCATCAACAGAACAGAACAGAGACTTCATATATGCAGTCAATCGATTTTCAACAAAGGCACTACGTTTAATGGAGGAAGGACAGTGTTTTCAACAAATGTTGCTATATATATATATATACACACATACATACATACAGAAACAAACAAAAAAACCATCTGAATTCTCACCTCACACCACATATAAAACTTAACTCAAAATGGACCTAATGTGAGAGCTAAAACTATGAAATTTCTAGGGAAAAAAACACAGAGCTTTGTGATCTTGGATCAGTCAACGAAATTTAGACACCACACCAAAAACATGACTCAAAGAAAAAAATGGATAAACTGAATTTTATCAAAAGTAGAAACTTCTACTTTTTGAAAGATACTGCTAATGAAAAGGCAAGCCATATCCCGGGAGAAAATATTTTCAAAACATGTATCTAATTAAAGATTTGTATCCAGAAGGTATAAAGAACTCTTATAACTTCATAAAACACACTAATAAAAAAAGTGGGCAAAATATGAATAGACACTTCATGAAAGATATACAGAGGGCAAGTAAGCCCAATGAAAAGATATTCAACATTATTAGTCATCAGGAACATGCAAACTAATACTATGATCAGACACTATCACATACCCACTAGCAAGGGTAAAATTAAAAAGAATGACAACACTAAGTGCTGATGAGAATGTGGAACAGCTAGAAATCTCATACGTTACTAGCTGAAATGGAAAATGGATCACCACTTTGGAAAACAGCGTGGCAGTTTCTTATAAAGTCACCTATGTATTTATAATATGCTCAGCAATCTTACTCCTGGGAATACACTCTAGAGAAATGAAAACATATGTTCACACATATGTTCACAGCAACTTTATTCAGAAGAGCCAAAAATTATAGAAATAACTAAGGTGACCATCAAATGATGGGTAGATAGAAACATTGTGGTGCATCCACATAATAGAATACTAATCAACAGTAAAAAGGAAGGAACTACTGACACAGACAACATGAATGAATCTCAAAAGCATTAAGTTACGTGAATGAAGCTGGACACACCAAACTCTATACTCTGTGATTCCATTTACATGACATACTAGAGACAAAACTCCCGATTAGTGGTTGCCCAGGGCCGGGGGTTGGTGAAGGCAGACCACAAAGGGATATGAGGGAACACTGTGAGTTATGGAAATATCCTATATCTTGATTCTGATGGTGGTGAACAACTCTCTGTATTTGTCAAAACACATCAACTATATGTTTTAAAAGTGAATTTTACTGTATATAAATTATACCTCAATAAACCTGACTTTAAAAAGCAGACTGGGTAATTTTTCCTTATTTATAATTCAAGTAGACAGGAGATTGTGATTTACATAAGAACTACTTTAAATCAAGAGTAGCATTCATGTTTAGTACAGCACAAAAATAATTTGGGTCAATAAAAATGTTTAACAGGAGAGGATTTTCCAGCTCAATTTTAAAGAACTATCATTTAAAACACTCTAAATATTGGCCACCTAGGTGGCTCAGTCAGCTGAGCGACCAACTCTTTGGTTTCGGCTCAGGTCATGGTCTGAGTCGTGAGATCGAGCCCCATGTTGGGCTCCTTGCTCAGCGGGGAGTCTGCTTGAGATTCTCTCCCTCTCCCTCTGCCCCTCCCTATGCTTTCTATAAATAAATAAATAAATAAATAAATAAAATCTTTTAAAAAAAATAATCATACTGTTAAAAGAACTTTATATGTTGATACAAACAGGCATATCATCAATTCAGGAACATGAGAACAGTGAAGCAGCTCACCATTTCGACTTGGCTCATGCTGCTCCTTCTCCTGATGAGGGTTTTGTGGCTGCCCTATGCTGACAGGCGGGTGGTGCCCAAGGCCATATGGTATGGGAGACCCCCGTCCGTGTGTCTGTAAGAGGTTCATATTGTAGGCCATCGCTGCCTGGTGTGTAAGGATCCGAGGATCGACTGCAAATCTGCCCTGGTACCCTGTCCATGGTACCTAGGTTAGTACAAGAAATAAAATAACTGCATTACGTGCATTTTGAAAGGCAAGCTGCCATAGTGCTGTTGATTAGGAAAGAGCAAACACACACAGAGAGATGTTAATTTTATCAAAATGAATAACTACAAAGTCAATGCTAATTGTAACAATTGGCAGAATTACTGCTACATCTTAACTGGTCAAAAACTGGCTTCTTTAAAAAAGAAAACTGGCTTCCTGAATCTTTAGTGTGTAGGGAAAATTGATCGTTTTTCAGGTTTGGAAGAAACTGAGGACTTAAAACTGATAATTATTCCTTGACACATTACATCATTTTATAATCTTGAATCATTTCCCCCCAATATGAATGTATACATGTCATAGGTTACCAAGGAAATTATCTTTTAAATTATAACTGCATAGTTACATAGTTTAATAGACTAAATGAGAGAACAGGGGGAAAATTAAGAAAGAATTTAGTCTAAGGAGTCTCGACACAAAATATACATATTCCAACTTTACATGAATAACCCAATCATTTCATGTCCATTTACTGCAGGGAAAATTCAAACAGGCTATTAGTTTAATTAATGCTTTTGATTAATTCAACTCTTCCCTTAAACCACAGAAATAGAACATTTCTTTAGGTGTTATCTAAACATATAATCTCTGCGTACTAACATAAAAGGATAAATACAATGACATCTAAGCTACTGCCCCTCTTACTGTAATATAACTGTTAAATGCAGACTCCTAAAAAAATCTTATATAATAAAAGCCTCTTTGACCTAGTAAAATGAAATATAAATCCTAAAGGACTTACTATTTAAAGCAAATGATGTATAATGTTGCCAGGCTGTCTGGGAAGAAATAAGTCAGCTATGGGGAGTGGGCATGAATTACATATTTCTTACTGACAGTTATTCTCATTGGCTGCTGTAATTGTAAACTATCGTGATCAATATGGCTGAGAAAGGTTTATACAGCTAGGCATTTTTCCATTTTGGTGGTGGGAGGTGCCAAAAATCCCTGGCAGTAATCACCTCTGCCTGAAATTATAATACTTGCCTTAAATGAAAGATATGTTTTCTAGGCTAAAATTCCTGAATTTGGAAATATTATTATATAAGCAAATTAACAAAATTACCAAAATATTAAAGAATCTTAAAGGAATAAAAATGGGCTATACACAAGATGGAAGCCCTCTAAATATCTATTGTCTTAGAAAGGATTTAATAATGTTTTTAAGTACCAGTAAGATTTCATAAGGAGTGAAATTTCTCACAAAAATTCACAGATCCAGAGAGCTTCTTTGCCTCCTCCAAAAAACTATATTTCTTAGGAAAGGTTAATGAATTATGTAAGAATAAAAAAGTAAAAGATAAAACAGAGCATCACTTTATAAAACAAGAGAACAATTTATAGCTATGTTAACTTTCAGCTCAATTTTCCCAGTAAAAATATTTTAAAAGAATACAAAGGCTTCTCAATCAAAACATCCAATTTACAGATTTCTTCATAGCCATTGATAATCTAGTAACAAATTGTAAGCAACAATTCATATTTCTTTGGTCATTTCAAAATTTGAAGGTTAAAGGAAGAGCTGCTATAAAAGCTTACAGGCACCGAAAAATTTTTTAAAAAAAGGTACAACACTATTTGGGATAGTTACTAATTTAATGAAACCTATTTTATTTTATTCAATAGAAAGTATCTCAAATGTCCACTTACAGGTAAAGGCACCGACATAACTACATTCCCTCCATAGACAGCAGGTACGTAAAGAATACTTGTCCCAGTGTGAGGATCTATTCTTTGAACAGGGCTTGGAGATTTCCCCAAATTTGGGTGAGGTCCAAGAGGTGGTGGAGGAGTATATGCTCTAATAGGATTGCCAATAAGTACAGAAGGATTGGGCTGAACTGAAAAATAAAGAGAGAGGGTGCACTCAGTAGTTGTACACATTCCTCTAGACAAGAATAATTTAAATCACCAACAGCAAAATACATTTCCCAGGTCTTCCCTATGATATCTTATAATCAAAGAAATACCAATGTGGAAGAGCAAAGCATATTAAAAACACATAACCATTTTACAATGTTCCCTAAAATTAGCTTGAGATATACAAAGTATTCCTTTTGTAAACTAGTATAACTGTAAATGTCTTCCAAGAAGCTAGAGGTGTGTCTTTCAAGAGAGAAAACCATACACACTCAGTAAACATTCTTCTAAGACTAGGAAAATAAATACAATCCTTCACAATTAAGTTTTGGCTTACAACTGTAATATAGCCACAAACAAAATGAAGGTTAAGCAATTATTATTTTAAAAGCACAATTTGTAATATTTTAAATCGTTTAAATAAACTTCATCTTGAAATTTCAATGACCCAACATTTGTAGAATATATTTTCCAAAAACTCTTGTTGCATGGGCTTAATTAAATGTTTTTCCTCAAAACTTCTAGATATAAATCACCTGTTTTCAGAAACAGCATAAGAGAATTCACAAGACCAGATGTGTTGAATAAAAGAGTTAAGTGAGTTCCAAAGTGAGAGAGAGAGTGTGTGTGTGTGTGTGTGTGTGTGTGTCCCCGCCTCCTCCCCATCCTCCTCTTTCTAGTGATGAAGTTTGGGGTTAAATCTCTTATACAATAAAAGCAAGTTATCTCAGAGCTAATTTTCCACTTACCAATTCCATCATTCTGGAAATGATCATTCTGGGTATGATGGAGGCTTTTCCCCTTTAAAGAAAAAAAACAGAAGTATAGTAATTTAAACACATTTAATATTAGGAGAACAATAACCACTTTCCTAATCCTATGCAAACTGAATATATACAGCAACAATTAAAATTCAAAGACTGCAAGTCTGTAATCAATAACCATTAGACTGCTTTGAGTCAACTTTCTTTTTAAATATTAAGTCATGGGGGGGGTGCGCCTGGGTGGCTCAGTCAGTTACGCGTCTGCCTTTGGCTCAGGTCATGATCTCAGGATCCTGGGATCGAGCTCCATGAAGGGCTCCCTGCTCAGTGGGGAGTATGCTTCTCCCTCTCCCTCCACCCCCTTTCCCACCCACTCATACTCTCTCAAATAAATAAAATCTTTTAAAAAAATAAATAAGTAAATATTAAGTCATGGTGCTAGGCCTCTAATTTTCTCAGCTTCAAATTAAGGGTATCTAAAATTCTTTGTTTAAATGATTTTTTAAATAAAAAGAAATAAGCAATGTGACTGAAACCTAAATTCTGTTCCTTTGCAGCTTCTCTACAAATTTTCTATTAATTAAATGATGAAATGAAAAGTTGCTTTTCAAGGGAAAAACATCAGTCTTCAATCCCTGAGGATGAAAACCTTTAAAACAACCATGTGAACATAAACATGGTTTGGGACTTATGGTATTTTGAGCATGATTCATGGCATCTTAAAGTGTAAAATTTACTAAAGGGATAGGAAAAGAACTGACACAATCTGCTTAAGAGAATGTACAAATGTTCTAGAAAGCAATTTGGCAATATTACCAGAAGCATCAAAAATGTATATACACTTTAACCCAATAATTGCACTTGCAGGAATTTATCCAAATGAAATAATACTGGATTTGGGCACAGATGTTCATCACAGCATTGTTTATATGTATGTTAAATGTTAACAACCTAAATGTCCATCAACTGAAGATATATTCAATAAGCAATGCTAGAAATGGGATGATTTTAGGGCAGAAACAACATTTGAAGAGACAATGGTTCTGAATTTCTGGACTTTAAAAAATGTCTTTCTCGCTCTATTGGCTAAATGTAACACACAAAGCCATGATACAACACAAGTAGCACGTAATACAACTTAGCCTTAGACACACACAAATCTGTTATTTGTACATAACATCTGAAAATTGAAGGGGGGGGTGGTAACATCTATAGCAGGGAAAAAAATTTCTTCCTGGCCAAAGCGAAAGTACAGTGGCGCTTCATTTACCTCCCTATCTGTCACAATGTTAATTATTCAAGTCAGCACTAAACATCAAAGGCGTGCGGTCAGGTAGGCTGGTTATGAGCGGACAAGGGCAATGAAGCTCCAACTCTTAGAGAGTCAGAAGAAACACTCAAAAAAGAATCACAGTCGGTCCATTAATCCGGAGACTGTTCCCAGTGATTGGCACTAGCTATAAAAAACAAACTTCTGAGGAATAGAGGAGCAATAAGAAAAGCATGGCAGGAGAAAGAAGAAACCATGAAAAGGTGAGCGTTGCAGGCAGCAGAGATGGTGGAAATAGGTGGGACGCTCAGAAGCAGAAGCAATCAGAAGTGACATCAAGAGCAGCTGAGGCACATACACTGATGGAAGAAAGGAGAGAAGACTATTCCAAAAGGGTAGCAAACCATTTCGATTCCTTAGCCTCTAATGAACCATCAAGCAGGGGTGAACGTGCAGCATGCAGAGAAAACAGTGATGTAGTCATAGTGTGGTACGAACAGCCCGCCAGAGATGTCCACACCCGGATCCCTGGAATCCGTGACTATGCCATGTTATGTGGCAAAAGGGACTCCGCAGATATAATTAAGTGGTGTATTTGAAATAAGGAATTATCCTAGATTATCTGGGTGGACCCACTCTAATCACATGAGCCCTAAAAGCAGAAAAATTTCCCCAGCTGGAGTCAGACAGATGTGGCAGAAGAGGCAGTCAGAGATTCCAAGGGAGAGAAGGATTTAATACATTGCTGGTCACTCTGAGACAACACAAGGGCCAAATGCAAGAATAGGAGAGAAGCCTCCAGAAGCTAAGAATGCTCCAGCAGGCAACGAAACAAGGACCTCGGTCCTGCAACCACAAGGAACTAGATTCTGCATGAACTCAGAAGCAGATTCTTCCCAGAGCCTTCAGATAAGAGGCCAGTCAGCCAACACTTTGATCCTGGCCTTGTGAGACCCAACACCAAGAAACCAACCAAGGGTTGGGACATGTGACCCAAAGAAATGTGAGATAATACATTTGTGTTGTTTTAAGTCACGAAGTTTGTGCTAATTTGTTGCAGCAACAATAGGAAACCAATACAAAGAATAACCACAGTCTAGGTTAATCCTATATGTAAAGCTGGAAGCAGGCCAGACAATATACATCAGCACTCTGGGTTGTGGGATACACCAAATTAAAAAGCAACTTGGGGTCTATCATGTGAAAAGATATGCACCTCTACAAGTATAATTCAGCACTCTGTACGGTTCAGTGCAGGAGGTACCTTACTCAGATGCTTCCGCTTAGCACGCAGTTGTTGGGCAGTAAGTGTACTTGGTCCGTAGAATAAGCATATGGTGTTTGGTAGCTTATAAACAAAATAATAATGTAGCAGTAGGGTTAGCACTAACTGTCTATAAAAGTCATTCCACAATGATAATTCCAAAAGTTTGCTAATAAATCTCAGAAAGAATGTGAACCTCTAGTAGAATGTCAGGATTTTTATAAGCAAACATAGCTCACATCAACATAGTTTGTAAGGACTTTTTACTCTACCATTCGTTTATTCAAATATTTACTTTTTCACACATTGTTTTCCATTTACGCATTCAACAAATGTTAATGAAGCCCACCACATGTCCACCCATGCCCAGCTGGGCACTGCGGCTACTAAAGTACACAGACTGACATGCTTTCTGATGTCCGGACAGTGAGACACAACACAAGCAGCTGGAGACAGATAATGAAAACAACTCACAACTAGAATCTATAAAATAATGCTTCGGTCTTTTCAGAGGATCCATTTCTGAGTATTATCTATGCTCTGTCCGGTTTTTAGTGTGCGCGCAAATGAATCTGTTCCATTTTAGCAAAGCTTCCAAACATTGCTCCCAGCAAATGCCCTAGGAGTAAGTGGAATGAAAACAGGCAAATTGCTTTTCTCCGTGCTAATTCTGCAGGCGCCCATAAAACAGGCACTTGGCGATAAATGATGCCTGCAGAGAGGGAGGCAATAGAGGGCCAGCTCGGACAACTGGCTCCTGGAGCCCTAACACTCTGTATCTTCGCTAACACCATCACAGAATGGACCTCTTACATAAAGTTATGTGACTGCTCAACAGCTCGGGGCATGTTTTGTTGCCAAACACAACCCTAAGCAAGCAGGTCCTGGAGCACTTTTAACTATCAGCCAGGCTTCTGATGACTGCATCTACATGAAATGAGACTGGGATTTAAATCGTCAATACTAACTGTATCAACAATACTAATTTTTAGTATTTCTTATGCACAGAACTGTGTTAAAAGTTAAACATTAAGGAAAACTTAAGGGGAAATTGTATGGTTTAGTATCACATTTTCAGAAACAGCATCCTTGGGGCGCCTGGGTGGCTCAGTCGGTTAAGTGTCTGCCTTCGGCTCAGGTCATGATCCCAGGGTTCTGGGATTGAGCCCCGCGTCGGACTCCCTGCTCAGCGGGAAGCCTGCTTCTCCCTCTCCCACTCCCCCTGCTTGTGTTCCCTCTCTTGCTGTCTCTGTCAAATAAATAAATAAAATCTTTAAAAAAAAAAAAAAAGAAAGAAAGAAATAGCATCCTTTTCTAGCAATGAAGTAAATCCCCATTCATCAAAAGACTCTAGCACATGAAATAAAATATGTGGGATTTGTTTCAAAATTTTCCAGTGTGTATATCTGGTGGGGGAAGGAGGGGAATGGTCTGTAGATGAAACAAGATTAAGTTGGTAATTAATAAACCTAGATGACAGGGGGTCACCCAGGTGGCTCAGTCGGTTGAGCATCCGACTCTTGGTTCTGGCTCAGGTCATGATCTCAGGGTCCTGGGCCTGAGCCCCGAGTTGGGCTCCGTGCTTAGCGGGGAGTCTGCTTGTCCCTCTACTCCTCACGCTCATGCGCATGTTCTCGCTCTCTCTCAAATAAATAAATTCTTAAAAAAAAAAAAAAGAAAAGAAAACCTAGATGACAAGGAATTCATTATACTATTCTACTTATGAATATGTTTGAAACTTCCTACAATAGAAAATTAAATAAAACAAAACTCTAGCACAAATTCAAACCTCAAAACAATTTAATGGAAGTAAAAGAAAATACTAGGAGAGAAAGGAGATAAAGTGACAAAAATAACCTCTTGCTCACTATACCTCAGTTGTTTAAAATTATTGATTATTCTCATACATGCTTTAAATATAAAAATGTGATGAACCACTGTGTTAGTGACATAGAAACAAGACGATATGTGTTGTATCAGTGAAGAATATTTTCTAAAAAGTCAAAAAAAAAAAAATCAGGGCATTGGCTGTTTTGGCCATTAATTAAAATTACACAATCCTCTTATTAAAAGAGAAAAGCTGGGGCGCCTGGGTGGCTCAGTAGTTAAGCGTCTGCCTTCGGCTGAGGTCATGATCCCAGTGTCCTGGGATCGAGCCCCGCATCGGGTTCTCTGCTGGGCGGGAAGCCTGCTTCTCCTTCTCCCACTCCCCTGCTGTGTTCCCTCTCTCGCTGTGTCTCTCTTGTCAAATAAGTAAGTTTAAAAAAATAAAAGAGAAAAGCCACACCAAAAAAAAAAGAGAGAGAGAGAAGCCACGCTACACTCTACTTGATGCATCATAACCATTATTCTCTTATCAAATATTTACTGAGCACCCACTACATGCAAAGAGTGGGGCGAGGCACTAGGGGCCATAAAAAGTATATAGTAGAGGATTTTTGTCTTCAGGGAGTTATGGTTTTAGAAAAGCAAGTGGATTGAACATATATTTACTTCACCTTTAAAATGACAACAAAAAGCAAACTGCAGGATCTTGCTTAGGGTCAGTCCACATTTGGTATCATGGCTTGAATCTAGCTGCACCTATAGTACATAAATGGATGCTTACATTCTCAAGTCAGTAAGAAGAGTTTACTCTATTGTAGTTAGGGATGTGCAAAGGGTATAATGATTTTACAACATTTTAACTAAAAAAAACAGTAAAGTAAAAAAATGTATTCCCTACTCCCCACACACCCTAAACTCCTTGCTGATCCCTGTAGAGCCTGTTCTCTCACACCTCTGGCCTTCTGTATAAGCTCTTTCTTGAGCTTCATTCATTCATCTAAAAAATACTTTTAAGCACCTATGATGAGCCTAGTGTTGTTCTAGGCACCAAGGCTAGCACAGTAAGTAATATAGGCAAAAATCTCTGCCCTAATGGAGCTTTTATATCCTAGTTTCTGAAATGTCTCCTCAGTCTAGCACTATCCCCATCTACTCAGTGGACTCCTAAACAAGATCTCTGTGATGGAAACTGCCTTGAATCCACCTACTTCCTCTGACCATCACCCTCCACCATCTGCTGCAAAGGACTCCGGGGGCCTAATCCGCTTATCTAGGCTTCTCTAGCACCTACCATAGCAGCTGGTACACAGAAGAAACTTAACTATCTGACAAATAAGTTGATCATCAATTTATTAATAGTTTAAGCTTTAGAAATCTAGAAGATTCATTTATACAAGATGCTTAATCCCCTGGAAATCCCAAATCACTAAACATTACTGCACATTCGGTCCATTTTTATTAAACTAGTAACATACAACAGTATTTTAACACAGAAGTAGTTCTCTTCTCAGCTTAATACCTATTTAGCTGAAAGATTTTCAAGATATTAAACCATTAATTACTGTTTACACATCAGGTTTTACACTTTTAAAATGAAGCCCCAAATTGAAATATTCTTTTACTTCATTCATGTCATTTAATTTAATACCATACTGATGACTATAAACACACCAAAAAAAACCAGAATACTAAACATGCCATTCTCATAACTTTCTTTTCTAGATGGTAAGTGCAAGCATATGTTTTTCAGGCACTGTAGCAAATACACCAGCTGTCCCTGCCCGAAATAACTGTGGTTCAAAAGTAGACATGGTCCTGACTGACCCACCTCCACTCCTGATTGGATTACTTCTTACACAACAAATATAGGTCAAATCAATTAGAGTAATCTTCAAGTCAACCAAATTTTTTCACTGTGTCAAGTATTACTTGAAATGAATTGGTCAGCAACACAGGATTAGAACTGTTTTCTACAAACACTATTATATAATATTATTCCTTGTAATAATATGCTCTAAGGGCATGCTTTTAATGAGTGTTGACAGTCTTTTAAACTGCTTTGTTTTATTCACATCTTGCTGAAGAAAAGCCTATCAGTGGAGAGGACAGGGAGATATTATACAAAGGACACCAGAAGCAACCAGGTACTTGAAAACTTTTTTGAGGATGATTAGGACATTGAGCACGGCTACACACCACACTGTATTCTCACTTACATGTCCAAACTAGACAAGCTCCTTGCAGAAACTGCTTGCCGCCAAATGTAACCTTCATTTCCAATGCTTAAAGTAACTTGCAGCCCAATGAACCTTGGACCCTTCTGTGCTGTTCTCTCCCTCTACCCTCTTGGATTCCATCAGCAGGCTTTACCTTGGGGGGTGACTGCTGCAGTTTGTTGGTATTTCCTGAATGCTGCAGTCTTAGAGCCCGGGGGATAAATTCAGGTGCCAGCGGATTCAACACATACGTCTTCTTGAGTTCTAAAGCCTCTAGCTGAGCTTTGATCTGTTCAAAAGTGATTCCGTGTAGGCTATTATTTTCATGACACAGGGCAATAAACCGTTCCCAAAATTTCCTACAGAAAAGATTTAGAAGATCAGTTTACAGTATCAGTGGATAAAATCACAGAAATGAACATAAGCAACTAAAGATAGTTTCGAATTCCCGCTTCCCACCCCGAATCCTCAGATCAACATTCATCTGACTATGATTCAGGTATAATCTTTCCACCAGATCACAAGACTCCAGAAGTTTGATTCTGAACCTATAGTCATGTCAAATATTGTGGAAAATACAAATTAGGCTCTCAATTAATTTTGGCTGACCAATGCAAGTAATGTGGTCAATGCTCAATTATCCACCAATCTAGAATGAGTTTTGTTATCCACATAATAAGTAAGGATTTCAAAACTGATGCTACCTCATTTTACAGATGATCTGTACTTCAAGACATACTCACATATATATTATATACATATACAAATATAGACACATACATAAATCAGACCGATCTGAATTATGGGGCCAAAGGAGCCTGGTGCTAGATGACTAAGAAAAGCCAACTCAGGACATAAATCTGAGCCACAAAGTAGATAATCCTCATGGAAGATTCTTTTTTTTTTTTTTTTAAGATTTTATTTATTTATTTGACAGAGAGAGAGATAGTGAGAGCAGGAACACAAGCAGGGGGAGTGGGAGAGGGAGAAGGAGGCTTCCCGCGGAGCAAGGAGCCTGATGTGGGGCTCGATCCCAGGACCCTGAGATCATGACCTGAGCTGAAGGCAGACACTTAAGGACTGAGCCACCCAGGCGCCCCATGGAAGATTCTTAAATAACTAGCTATTCCTATATTTTTCTCTTACTTAACAGATGCTTGTAACAAGCAGAACATTAACTGACTAAGAGAGTTTTTAATTAATTATGAAAAATACAGGAAGCTGGAATGTGAATTTTAATGGTGACTATTCATTTCCTAATCAAATTAATAAACATGAAAGGAAAAAAATACATTCAAAAACTTGTTGCAGTTAGACAGCTGTTTTCCTATAGGTTTGGAAACTGATCTCCAAATATTAAAAATATTAAATACATATTACAAAAGACAACATAAAATTTTTTTAATTTTAAATGACCATTATAAATATGCATACCTATCTTTAATAGGAGGTTCAAATAATGTTTTATTACACTATAAAATGATATGGTTTCTTTCCAAGTTGGTATCCTTGTGTCCAGGTGGACAAGAAGTAATCAAGATGGCTTCAAGAAGCATAAATGAAAAGGTTTATATTATAAAAGTTAGTATATGAATGGGAATTAGGTTATTAATATATTCATAAAACTTTGCAGGGTTTAATTTTGAACTATGTTTCTCTTACATATGTCTTTTCTACTTTTTTAAAGGTTAGTTTAAGAAATGGGTCCAAAAAAATTTCAGGCCTATATGTCAACAACAGGAAAAGTACTACAAAATATTAAATATGCATTTATGACAATAAGACATAAAGGCTAACAAGATAGTCATTCAGTTACAGGAAGTACGTGTTGCTAAGAAATGCATACTTTTACCTTTTATTTCTATTAAGAACCCTTCTGGGGTGCCTGGGTGGCTTAGCTGGTTAAGCGTCTGACTCTTGATTTTGGCTCAGGTCAAGATCTCAGGGTCATGAGATGGAGCCCCACGATAAGCTCCATGCTCAGTGCAGAGACTGCTTGTCCCTCTTCCTCTGCCCCTCCCTGCTCTCTCTCTCAAATACATACATACATACATATACATACATACAATCTTAGAGGAAAAAAAGAACCCTTCTGAAGGAATCAAGGCTTTTTTTTTCATAGCCTGATAGCTAAGGAGGAATTACCTTTTTTTATTATTTTTTATTTATTTATTTGAAAGAGAGAGAGTGTGTGAAAGAGGCAGCACAAGCAGAAATTTGTTTTTATGCTAACCTTGCTTCTAGGATCACTGATAAAACACTGGAAAATCACTTGGCATCCTTAAGTTATAGAGAGTGCATATGTATACATGCACAAATACCTACATCTCTACATACATATGAAATATGATTGTATCTCACTGAGTAAATGGAATTTGCTAATGAAGAAATTCAGTTCAAAGGAAGACCTCCTCCAAACACATTGGCTTGGAGAAATGCATGACTCCTCTCTGGCTCTCCCCATTCAGTATAGATTTATACAAGCATATTCATCACTTCCTGGGAAAGGCAGGGTAACCCAGAGAGAAGAGCCTGGGTTTTGAAGTCAATGTGACATCTGTTTGAGTGAACCATTTAACAGGTATATGACCTTGGGCAGTAATTTAAACTCTTTGAATCAGGAAGCCCATTTAAAATGAAAATAAAATTCCCACATTGCAGGGTTGTTGGGATGACTGAATAAGGCTAAGTGTGCAAAGCACTTAACCAAGCACCTGGCAAGAGAAAGCTGTCGGTAAACAACAGCTATTATATTAAGATTCGTTGGTTTGGCGAGCTGGGAAGGGGGAAGTTCACTACATTCACTTCAGGTTAATAGATAAATTCTATTTAAAAATACAACAAAAAAGATTATATAACAGTTGCCTTCTAAACTGGTATACTATACACAATAATTATTCCTTGAAAATTTAGTATTTGGAAATATATTAGTTTTTCATAAATACTGAATGGGACACAGTGCAGGTGGGGCTGATTAACTCAAACTACAAAGACTTCATTCCTCTGTTATTATAGTGCCTAAGAATCATATATGTCAGAATGCCTGGGTGGCTCAGTCGGTTGGGCGTCTGCCTTCGGCTGGGGTCACGATCCCGGAGTCCTGGGGTCAAGCCCCGCATCGGGCTCCCTGCACAGCAGGGAGTCAGCTTCTCCCTCTGCCCCTCACCCCGTTCTCGTGCTCTCTTTCATTCTCTCTCTCAAATAAATAAATAAAATATTTTAAAAAATAAATAAATAAAGGCCATATACAAGTCCAAAGCTAACATCATACTTAATGGTGAAAAGCTGAAAGCTTTAAAAAAAAGAGAAAAAATCGCCTATGTCCTCCAAGTTTACTTGTATTATGAGATTAAATTAATTTCTAATAAAATTAGAAAGATTAAAGCACAAATACCCATACCCTTCAACTATCAGCTCTTGGATTAAAGCCGTGATTAAAGTGTCCAAATAACACAGATAATGAGCATTCTAAATTAGCTATAAGTCACATGATTTTTTTCTCCCTACACAATACAGTTAACCTCTCTGAAAATATTTTGCCTAGCTTATAAATTAATTTATAGTCCTTAATACACTCCAGCTGAGTAGTAAGAAATAAGCAACCAATAGACCTGGCTACAAGTTAAAAATTAGCCCTAGATAATTCTGACAGCATGGCCTCACAAAGAACTATTCACCTATTTGCTCTGAGAAAAGTAACAATTTATGTCAGAGAAGGGATAAAAAATGCTGATCTCATGGAATTCACAGCATAATACAACTCTACAGAAATGGTTTTTAAAAAAATAATATACTGATAAATGTTTGACATTATTTATAAAAAGAGTTCAAAATAAGTTTGGCTCAAGGCTATTGTTATACCTATTTATTCCCCCAACAGTTTCTGGTTTTTTTTCCCTAGTTTTTTTTTAATAAGTTGTCCTATTTTATGTTTTAATCTATTAAATTCTAATCAAACTGTATGTATTCTTACATTTTTCAAATGATAAATATAAACAAAAATGGTAAAATATCACAGCAATATTCTAACCAAAAATGCTTTCAATAATATTAATATTAATAAAGTAACTAAATAACTAAATAACTAAATAAAGTAACTACAGTAGAATTCTTAGGAGAAAAGCCAAATTATTATACCTAGTTTTATTCATTTGTAACCTGGAATTAATATATTCCCTTTCCCAACTTTTTGTCATTAGTGGCCAAAAATGAACAGAAATCTATCTTTTTAATATGAAATTAAATATATTTTGGGGTGCCTGGGTGGCTCAGTTGGTTAAGTGTCTGCCTTCAGCTCAGGTCATGATCTTGGGGTCCTGGAATCAAGCCCTGCGTCAGGCTCCCTGCTCAGTGGGGAGTCTGCTTCTCCCTCTGCCAATCTCTCTCAAATAAATGATAAAATCTCAAAAAAAAAAAAAAAAGATATTTTACAATAGGACTGTTTAGGTATGCATAAATAAGTCATGGACCACTCAGGACCACGCCAGGTCTATTGGTTGCTTATTTCTTACTACTCAGCTGGAGTGTATTAAGGACTACAAATTAATTTATAAGCTAGGCAAAATATTTTCAGAGAGGTTAACTGTATTGTGTAGGGAGAAAAAAATCATGTGACTTATAGCTAATTTAGAATTTTGTGGATTCCTTTTTAAATAAACGGTTATTTTTCATAACCTAACCATAAATTAAAACTACTTGATTCCTTTGTTAATGGCTTTCCCCTATAAAGTACATTAACTTCTTCTGGAGTCTTAAACTCTAATACATGCAGATTATTATTAAAGGTCCCAGTTGTCTCCCTTCCCATAGAATTCTTCTTCCTGCTGAAACAGGAAAACAGACAATAAAATGCTGCCGTATCTATATCGCAATAGAAAACTTGGTTTAAGCAACTCTGTCTACTTTAATTCTAACATATCAAAAAGAAATAGTTACCCAAGGCATATTTGGGACTGTCTACATCGCTTTCTACTATCTGAATTCACGTTGACAGGTCTTAGAATACTTCCACAACTTTAAGGAATCCCTAGTGCATTTCTTTTCCATAAAAGAATATACATTATAAATTTCTGTTCAACTGTTTTTTTGTTAATGGTAACATAATTTTCAACACTATAAAGACCAAGTCTTATATGACTGGCTTCAAACAGTTAAAATTCCCATTACCTATATATACAATAAGTGTATAAACAGTAATTTCTTATTTTGATATTTTAACTACATTTTAGTAGAAATACTTCCTTATGACTACAATCTAATACTAGCAACACTATTCAAAGACAAGTAATAACCACTCCTAACCTCCTTAATTTTAAGACCCTTGGATTAACCAAACACGAAGAATCATTTACACTGAGAAGCCTTGAGAGAAAATAAGTGGAGAAGGAAATTCATCAAAAACAAGCTGACACAATAATGAAGGGGAAAAAATGAAATAATATCAATATAAAATTCAGTCTCCATCAAAGATACACATATACACAAAACCACCTCAGGACCCTTGCACAAGCTGTTCCCTCTTCCTGGAGCACTTTTACCCCAGATAACAGCATAGCTCACTCCCTCACCTCAAAGTCAGCTTCTCAGTGAGGGATGCTCTGACCACACTTCATAAATCACAAACCAGCCCACTGCACCCCCATCACTCCTAATTCCCCTTAATGTTCTATTTCTCTTCCACTGAACTTACCACGTGCAAGACTACAGGGTATTCTTATTTTGTTTATTCTCAGTCTTCCTCTCCTCCCCAGTAAAACGTAAAGCCCACAAAGGCAGAGATTTTTAGTCATTTTTGTTCACTGATATATTCTTAGTGGCTAGAAAAGTGCTTAGAACATAGTGGGCACTCAGGAAATATCTGCTGAGTGACGACTAAATGAAAGAATACATAATTATGAACATAATGAATAGACCCAAAGCAATGTATTTTTGTGTTCCCACTGGATATCAGGTGACTGAACCTGACTTTAATTAGCCAAGAGGTCATATAAATAAGTATATACATAGGGATGCAAATTACTCTACATTTTCCCCCTTTAACATCTCAATCAGTAACACATAATTACCTGCATCTTCCAATAGAGCACAGAGCAATGGGATCACCCACCACAGCAACCAGGGATTGTGCTCTTGTGATGGCAGTATTGAGAAGTTTGTAGTTAGATAAAAAACCATAATCTAAATCCTCTGTGGAATCTTCCAGCAGCTGCTCTTTCTTTTTAATCGGTGTCTGTTTATGTTTACAAGTATGCCTTGTACGTACTGTACTAAGAAACAAAACTCTGAACTGTTTTCCTATAAAAAAATAAATAAATAAGAGACTTAAGACAAAGCATTTCAGTTTTTAAATGTTATTGCTAAGTAACAAGTGTCCGTCAGAAACTGAAACTCCTATGTCCTGCAGGTGGGAATGTCAAAGGGTATGTAAAACACTCTGGAAAGTAGTGCGGCAGCTCCTAAAACAATTAAACATAAAACTAAAACACAAAATTAAATTTAAGCATAGAATTAACACAGGATCCAGCAATTCCACTTCTGGGCATTTACCCAAAAAAAACTGAAAGCAGGATCTCAAACAGATAATTTATATACCCATGTTCATAACAGCCATTAGTCACGGGGGCAAAAGGTAGAAACAACCCAAGTGTCCATCGACAGATGAATGGATAAACAAAATGTGGTGTATACATACCATGGAATATCATTCAGCCTTAACCAACTGAGCCACCCAGGCACCCCTATCATTCAGCCTTAAAAAGGAAGGGCATTCTGACACACGCTGCAACATGGATGAACCCTGAAGACATTACGCTAAATAAAATAAGCCAGTCACAAAAGAACAAATACCACAGGACCACACTTATATAAAGTACCTAGAGTGGTCAAATTCACAGAGAGAAAGCAGAATGGTGGTTGCCAGGGGGAAGAGGGAAGTGGGACAGGGAGTTATTGTTTAATGGGTACAGAATTTCAGTTTCACAAGATGAAAAGAGTTCTGGAGACAGATGGTGGTGATGGTTGCACAACAAGGTGAATGTCCTTAATGCCACGGAACTGTGGCATTTTACGTATTTTTGAACTGGAAAGACACTTTCAGAATGAACACATAAAAATGGTTAAAATGATAAATTTTTTAAAATTTAAAAAAATACTATTGCTGGAACCAGCCTTAATGATTATCTCATCTAAGGTCCCACTCAACACAAGGACCATTCCTTGAAGCAAGGTCATCTAGCCTCTCCCTAACCAAAGGCCGACACAGCTGATTGCATAAGGAAGGCTTACTGAGACTCTAGTTTGCACAACATTTTTTCTTCTGCTCTTCCTTTTTTTTTTTTTTTTAAAGATTTTATTCATTTATTTGAGAGAGAGAATGAGATAGAGAGAGCATGAGAGTGGGGAGGGTCAGAGGGAGAAGCAGACTCCCCGCCGAGCAGGGAGCCCGATGTGGGACTCGATCCCGGGACTCCAGGATCATGACCTGAGCCGAAGGCAGTCGCTTAACCAACTGAGCCACCCAGGCGCCCGCTTCTGCTCTTTCTTATAGCAACACATCTATTTCCTCATTCTGTGACAAATCTACAAATTTCTGAATACAGTTTTAATATCAATCTTCAGTCTTCTCTAGCCAAACAACCCAGGTTCTTTCAATCATTTCTGATTCCCCCCACGTGGCAGTTTTTAGACCATTACTTATCCTAGGTCTCCTTTGGGTGCTTCCTATCTTACTGGTAATATTCCTTCTAAATGCAAGCCCAAATGTGCACTCTCACCATTACCATTTAACATAGTACTGGAAGCCTTAGCCTCAATCAGACAACAAAAAGAAAAAAAAGGCATCCAAATCGGCAAGGACAAAGTCAAACTTCCACTATTTGCAGACAACATGATACTCTGTGCAGAAAACCCACAAGACACCACCAAAATAATGCTAGAACTAATACATGAATTCAGCAAAGTCGCAGGATATAAAATCAAAGTGCAGAAATCTGTTGCATTTCTATATACAAAAAATGAAGCAGGGGCGCCTGGGTGGCTCAGTCGTTAAGCGTCTGCCTTCGGCTCAGGTCATGATCCCAGAGTCCTGGGATCGAGCCCCGCATCGGGCTCCCTGCTCCGCGGGAAGCCTGCTTCTCCCTCTCCGACTCCCCCTGCTTGTGCTCTCTCTCTTGCTGTGTCTCTCCCTGTCAAATAAATAAATAAAATCTTAAAAAAAAAAAAAAAATGAAGCAGAAGAAAAAGAAATCAAGAATCGATCCCTTTTGCAATCGCAGCAAAAGCCATAAGATACCTGGGAATAAACCTAACTAAAGAGGTAAAAGATCTGTACTCTAAAAACTACAGAATGCTTATGAAAGAAATTGAAGAGGACACAAAGAAATGGAAAAGCATTCCATGCTCGTGGATTGGAAGAACAAACGTTGTTAAAATGTCTATACTACCCCCCAAAAATCTACACATTTAATGAAATCCCTATCAAAATGCTACCAGCATTTTTCACAGACCTAAAACAAATAATCCTAAAATTTGTATGGAACCACAAAAGACCCCAAACAGGCAAAGCAGTTCTGAAAAGGAAAAACAAAACTGGAGACATCACAATTCTGGATTTCAAGCTATATTACAAAGCTGTAGTCATTAAGCAAATATGGTCCTGGCACAAAAACAGACACACAGATCAATGGAACAGAACAGAAAACCCAGAAATGGACCCAAAACTATATGGTCAACTAATCTTCAACAAAGCAGGAAAGAATATCCAAAGGAAAAAAGACAGTCTCTTCAACAAATGGTGTTGGGAAAACCGACAGCCACATGCAGAAGAATGAAACTGGACCCCTTTCTTATTCCATACACAAAAATAAATTCAAAATGGACGAAAGACCTAAACGTGAGACAGGAAACCATCAAAATTCTACAGAACACAGGCAGCAACCTCTTCAACCTCGGCTGGAGCAACTTCTTACTAGACATGTCCCTGGAGGCAAGGGAAACAAAAGCAAAAATGAACTAGTAGGACTTCAAGATAAAAAGCTTCTGCACAACAAAGGAAACAATCAACAAAACTAAAAGGCAACCTATGGAATGGGAGAAGATATTTCAAGCCACATATCTGATAAAGGGTTATTATGCAAAATCTATAAAGAGCTCATCAAAAGCAACACCCAAAAAACAAATAATCCAGTTAAGAAATGAGCAGAAGACACAAATAGACACTTTTCCAAAGAAGACATCCAGATGGCTAACAGACACACGAAAAGATGCTCAATATCACTCATCATCAGGGAAATACAAATCAAAACCACAATGATGGGGCACGGGGGTGGCTCAGTCGGTCAAGTGTCCTACTCTTGGTTTCGGCTCCGGTCATGATCTCAGGATTGTGGGACCGAGCCCCACACTGGGCACCGTGCTCAGCAGGGAGTCCGTTTGAGGTTCTCTCCCTTTCCCTCTCCTTCCCACTCCGTCCCTCTTCCCCACTCAATACTCGCTCTCTCTCTAAAATAGATAAAATCTTAAAAAAAAATCAAAACCATGTACCTCAGACCTGTCAGAATGACTAAAATTAACAACACAAGAAACAACAGGTATCGACGAGGATGCGGAGAAAGGGGAACCCTCTTGAACTGTTGGTGGGAATGCAAACTGGTGCAGCCACTCTGGAGGTTCCTCAAAAAAATAAAACTGAATTACCTTACGATCCAGCAATTGCACTACTAGGTATTTACCCAAAGGATACAAAAATACAGATTCAAAGGGGTATAAGCACCCCGATGTTTATAGCAGCATTATCAACAATAGCCAAACTATGGAAAGAGCCCAAAGTCCATCAACTGATGAATGGATAAAGACGATGTGGTACACCGCGCGCACGCGCGCACACGCGCACACATACACACACACACACACACACACACACACACACAGAGGCCGGAATATTACTAAGCCATCCAAAAGAATGAAACCTTGCCATTTGCAATGACATGGATGGAACTAGAATGATTATTCTAAGGGAAATAAGTTAATCACAGAAAGAAAAGTACCATATGATTTCACTCATATGTAGAATTTAAGAAACATAACAGGTGAACATATGGGAAGAGGGGAAGGGAAAACAAATCATAGAGACTCTTAACAACAGAGAACAAACTGAGGGTTGGTGGAGGGAGGTGGGTTGGGGAGGGGCTAGATGGCAGATGGGTATTAAGGAGGGCACTCGGTGTGATGAGCACTGGGTGTTGTATGTAAGTGATGAATCACTGAATTTTACTCCTGAAACCAGTATTACACTATATGTTAACTAAAATGTAAATAAATACTGAAACAAATGCCCAAATTCTGAGGGATCTGGACAACACATGATATAGAACTATTTTGTCCCCATAACCTAAAACTGTATTACTCTTACTATTGTATATTCCCATGAAACCTAAAACTGTAATTATACTGGACTTTTCCAGCACTCACATGATAGTGTTGCTACATATATTTAAAAGCACAAACTCGGGGCGCCTGGGTGGCTCAGTCACTTAAGCATCGGACTTCAGCTCAAGTCACGATCTCAGGTCCTGGGACTGGGACCCACATCGGTCTCCACACTCAGCAGGGAGTCTGCTTGTCCCTCTCCTCTCCCTCCACCCCTGCCCGCCCCTTCTAATAAATAAAATCTTTTCAAAAAAATAAAAGCACAAACTCTATAGCAACTAATTACATGAAGGCAATTTAAATGAGCTCCTGGTAACTATTCACTTAGGAACGTCTATAGATAAAAAACAAACTGTGCCTTTAAAAATGCATTTAAACAGAATATGCTTGACAGGTTCAAGTTTTTGAAAATCTTTATGAACAAATCAGTCTTCAGATACAGTACAGTGACAGGAGGTGGCACACACTACTGTGATTGTAACTATTGCACACAGATGTAGTGTGTGGCATTCACACCATTATGGTCACTGAAAAAACCCATTTGTTCCTGCTTCTTTCATCTGGTTATAAAGATGTATTAAACACGTAAATGAGCTTGACCTTTAATTGCCAAATTTGGCATTAACGAATTTGGTATGAAATGAATACACAACTGCTTGTCCAGAAAAAAAGATCTTGAGAATTAAGAATCAAATGTGCACACACTCTAAGATTTAAGCATCTGAATAACTTAGTTCAATGAATACTTACCTTGAACATTTAGCACCCTTTCTACATTAACATCAGATAATCTCTTTTTTCGAAGTTCAGCACGTATCCTGAACACTTGATCAGCATATGGCGTCACCACACCAATACTGCCATCATCCAACTTCCCCCACGCTACTGGCCACTTCCTTCTCAACTCTTCCACACGTTCCACCACTTCGAACACCTTTAAACAAACACACATATGCATATTAAAGATAGCGTAACTGAAGCAAATGTATAAAGGATGCCATTTTAGCAAATGTCATTTAAAAACTACCTCTAAATAGGAGTAATGCTTTGCTGAAACAAAAGGAGAAAAATTTTATGTACATTTCAAACAGTAAAATTCTACCCAAGTAAAATGCACCCAGGGAAAACATGAATATCAGACACAATGTAATGGGCAAATGGCCTTCATCCTTTATCCAGCCTCCATTCTTAAATGGGGACAGGTTCAATTTCCTATGTGGGGAGGAGGACAAAGATAGGGCCATGAAACTGGCAACCCCATCTACGGAGTCAGGGAAGCAATTCCCCACATTCCCAAGATTTCTCAGTCCATTCACTCGATACGAGGCCAGTGAAATGAACAGCCAACTGAAAGAGTCCTAGAGTCAGTGCCACCATTAAGTCTCAGCAGTACAAGATCTAGCACTGTCACCGTCCCCCACTGATACAACTAAGCAAAGCAGCCAACAGCTAACATAACCACAGTTGGGACTAAGACAAATCTGAATTGGAGAGACACTTGGACGATTCACTGCCTCCTAGTAATACAAGTTTGCCCAAGCCATTTAATTAACCTTACAATAAGGTAACACCATATTCTACCCAACTGAATTTATTCAATCTATTTTAATACAATGAATTGATCGAAGTTTCAATGCTTGGAGCAGTGGAGGAAACAATGATTAATAAAACATGTTCCTTGCCTGCTGAGAGATTGCTGTATATTTAGAAAACAGATTCCATATATATGTATGTATATTCCATATATATATATATGAAAACGGTAGGCTCAACAAAGGGTCAGGCAAGACTCTAGGAGCATAGAGAAGAAAGCTGGTTGTTTTTTTTTTTGTTTTTTTAAGAGTTTATTTATTTATTTGAGAGAGAACGTGCACGCTCACGAGCAGGGGGAAAAGCAGAGGGGAAGGGGAAGGAGGGGTAAAGAATTTCAAGCAGACTATGCACAGAGCCTGATGTGGGGCTCGATCTCACAACCCTGAGATCAAGCCTTGAGTCGAAACCGAAAGTCAGAGGCTCAACCAACTGAGCCACCGAGGCGCCCTGAGAATAAAGCTTTTTAAATGTATTTTAAATAACATTATTTAATATTTGTTAATAATATGTACTTACATTTACAATGTTAAATATACTTAATAACATTTGACAGTATTTTTATTTCTTTCAAGAACTTGAGGATTATCAGCTAGGATTCACTTCTCACTGCCAGATACAAACTCAATGAATGACAGAGGTATGTACTAGAGTCTCCCTATTGTCACAATGATTTAACATCAAGTGCTTCAGATATATAGACTGCCCAAGGGTTCTGAAGAGTAAACTGGACTGAAGGTATGGCGCTCTCACTAGAAGGAACAAGAAAGGTGGGCCTGAGTCTACTGCAATAAAGAATAAGAAAAACCTATCTTCTCCCATTTTGTTAAATATGGGGGTAGATGAAAGTTGGGGAGACACCTCTACTGCCCGCCCCACCCAAACATACACACAGAGTTCCTACCACTAAGCAATACAAAACCATTTCTCCACCTCATCCCTCTGTGAAGGGATGCCTAAAACTGAAGTCAAAATACATAGACTTCGAATGGTGATATAAGGAGCTTGGGGAAACTTCTCTCCCAGACAGACATCTATTAAGCTGGTCAAAATTTGCAAAGTCTCTGGAGATTGATCAAAAACTTTACAAGAAATTGAGAAGCATTTATTCAACAAAGTGTATAGAAACTCAGTAAGAAGAGGGAGGCCAGGGCATTCAAGCTAGGTACTGCACCCATCCCCACACAGCTCTTACAGAAAGGCTATCTCAGTAGCTGAGAGGCAGTTCCCCTCTCCCCTAGCTCCCTGGGATGAAAGAGTTACTCCAGGTGGTTTGGGCAGCTGGTGAGCATCAGATCCCATTTTCCACAGCTCTATGCTGCAGAACACCTATACTGAACAGTTAACAGCAGTTGATTTTCTTATACTGCCTTCTAACTATAGACCTCTGATCAATTTTTAAAAGGAAAGATGAATTACCGTTACACAGTAAGACCCATTTCTTTGTAAATAAAATGAGTAAAGCATGGGACTCAAGAGAAGAAAGGGAAATGGAGATCACAGATCAAGACCCATTCCTCTAATGACCAACCAAGCATACCCCCTCCTCTGGGTTTCCTGAAGTCCAGAACTCCACTCCCTTATGACAGCCAGAACCTAACCCCAGAGTCTCTGGCCTGCTGGCCCTTAAAGACTTCACCAGGTTTTTGTCTGCTGCCTGACCATTTACCCACGTTCTCTAAACTTAGAAAGTCAGAAACTATAAGAGAATCATACAGGTCATAGCACATAATGGCTTAGCCACACTGTCATCTGGGCCTGTATAATCTCTCCGGAGCACAGGATTCTGCAATTCAAGCCTTACTCATTTAAAACAATAACTCATTTGAGGGGCGCCTGAGTGGTTCAGTCATTAAGTGTCTGCCTTCGGCTCAGGTCATGGTCCCAGGGTCCTGGATCGAGCCCCGCATCAGGCTCCCTGCTCCGCGGGAAGCCTGCTTCTCCCTGTCCCACTCCCCCTGCTTGTGTTCCCTCTCTTGCTGTCTCTCTCTCTCTGTCAAATAAATAAAAAATAAAATCTTTAAATAAATAAAATAACAACTCATTTGAGTATGTACTATGAAATATAATCACAGTCTATTTTAGTCAGCTAACAATAATAATTATATGAAAATAATATTGGCTTTTCTTTTAAACGAAGTAATGTATTTTGTATTTTGTCATAAGAAATGTAAATCAAGGGGCGCCTGGGTGGCTCAGTCGATTAAGCATCTGCCTTCAGCTCAGGTCATGATCCCAGGGTCCTGGGATCGAGCCCCACATCGGGCTCCCTGCTCAGTGGAGAGTCTGCTTCTCCCTCTCCCTCTGCCTCTTCCTCTACCCCTGCTTGTGCTCTCTCTCTGTCAAATAAATAAAAAATAAAATCTTAAAAAAAAAAAAAAGACATGCAAATCAAATGTAATCAAAATGTAAATCAGTTTTTGTTTCCCACAGGAGACTGATCTTAACAAATCAACGGAATACAAGAAGAATAAACTTTACATGCTATTTTCATGTAAATGACATACAATAGGACGTCAACCCAAAATCGTAAATGAACAGTCAACAAGAATTGACCATGTGACTGTGAAAATGTCAATAATCTGCAAAAGAACTAAGGTACCTCTGCATTATTATAAAAAGCTGTGCTATTTTTTTCTTGTACATCTTCCCCTCGTGCTGTAAAGAAAGTTAGTGGGTAGAAATCCTTGTGTGCTGGTTGCTTTCCACTGGCCATCAGTTTGCCCTCATAGAAGAGCTCAGAGGTGTAACTGCCAAAAAAGACCAAAATAAATAAATAAATAAATAGTGATTTATCATCAAAATTAACTTTATCCATAAGAAAAAAATTATATTGACTATAAATTATAGTCAACTCTAATAATGCTGCTTTATGTCCATGATTAATTTTAATTCAAACACCTAACACCTATGAGGGCAAGACTGTCCCCAAAATTAATCACAGCAATAACAACAGAGTAGGCTCCTAGTATACCATTGCTAAATGAATCTGGTCAGATGTGAAGCCAGAATATAGAAAGAAAAGGAAGAAATGACAATAGTCAATACTAGATAAGAATCTTGCTCTATGAGGAAATTGCTAGCTATTTTCCTGGTTAATACATATTTTTATTTATATGGATCATTTACTTACACATGCAAACACAAAGATATATAGACACTGAAACACATACAACCGAAGGACATTCAAGTCTTCAGCTGCAAAAAGAATACTTTTTACTGATGAAAAATACTAAGTACTTGATTCATTACTGACTGCAGCAAATGACTGGCAACAATAAGGAGAACCACATTTTGAGAGATTGATAAAAGCCATAGTTAAATCTAAATTTATTTTTATATCTATCTTATTGTTTTCAGAGAAACCTAAAAATGGTTTTCACTGACTAACATAATCAATATTACTAAATTATACTAAACTTTAAAAAACTAAGTTTTTGGTGGGGTAATGATGGGAAAGGAGCACAAACGGGCTTTCCAGAGTGCTGCTAATGTTCTGTTTCTTCATCTGGAGGCCGGGTTACATAGGTATGTTCAATTTGTGACTGTTCATTGAGCTGTCACTTAGGATATTTTTACTTTTATAGAGGCATACTGTATTAAATAGAAAACTTTAAAAACTTTATGACTAAGTTTCATGGTTTTTCCTTCCTTACTTGCTTCCTCCCTTCTTTCCCTACTTTTAAAACAGATTCCTTATATAACACAGCCAGACATAAAAGAAACTACTATGTGTTCTGTCAATGTATCTGTTTATTACCTCATGTAGTTTTACATATATATTACATATTTAGTCACAGGAAAACATCATAACTGGTAGAAACTAAAATTTTAGTTTCCAGGATTGCCTATTCTGTGAAAAATTGCAGCTGACCTTTGAGGTACTCTTTTTCAGAAATAAAATTTAACATAATTTGCAATGCTAGGGACACCATGTAACTGTGCTGGGAACAGTCTGTCCCTCGTACCAGTGCCATACAGAGTTCGCACCCACCAGACTGCAGGAAGTGTGATACAGAAGGGGCAGTTCACACCTACTTGATGATAGCTTCATGGGAGCGGTAGTTCTCACATAGGAGGATCCTACATGGAAACTCGGCAGGGTAATGCTCATAGAGTCGATCAAGTAATGAAACATGAAGGTTTCTCTCCCTGGCAAACTCGCTGTAAACAAAAGGACTGAGCTGTAACAGACAAACATACAGAGAAAATTTAACTAAATATGCAAGTAGCACTTTTTTGACCTACTTATAAAAAAATCCACTACGCTGAAACCTCTAATGTACTAAATCTCAACATGCTGAATGCTGGAATAAGCAGAATCGAATATACTTTCTCTGAACAATTTTACTACTATAAAGAACTAGGCTAAAATTTCTAACTTTTCATTTCAGTATATCAACAGTAGCACAGAGTTTCTACACATAGATTAACAAAGAGCTCCTCCAACATAATAATAAATAGCTATTACTTCACTAACTTTCAGAGATGCAACCCACTGCATCACTGGGAGAGTTAATCAGTTATTTCACTAAAACCGATCAACTATTTAAAAGGGTGAGCTGGAAGGATATACAGCCTATGACTAAAAAATTTAATTTAAGGGCGCCTGGGTGGCTCAGTTGGTTAAGCGACTGCTTTCGGCTCAGGTCATGATCCTGGAGTCCCCGGATCGAGTCCCGCATCGGGCTCCCTGCTCGGCGGGGAGCCTGCTTCTCCCTCTGACCCTCCCCCCTCTCATGTGCTCTCTCTCTCTCATTCTCTCTGTCTCAAATAAATAAATAAAATCTTTAAAAAAAAAAAAATTTAATTTAATAATCAGTAAAATAATGCTTTTTATCTCATAAAGTATAAGGAGCCATTCTTGATCATACCTTTGATGACTAAAGAACAAAATTAAACTACTTTTGGCAAAGAAACAAAAACAGAATTTCTTCCTCTACATTCAGCTCTTTCCTGGATGTCGTCAGAGCTACAATACTATATAGGTTCAATCCTGGTTACAGCAGAAGAGAAAGAACTTCAAACTGCAACTTCGTAAAACAAAGATTAATACAAAAATTCTCTCTCTCTTTCCTTATATAGGTACTGAAATACATAAAATCAGACACATTCTTTGAGATGTGGGCTATCATTTTGAATTAAGTATACTCTGTTTCCTATGATGGCAAAAAAAAATCAACCCTTCATGAAAACAAATGCTAGGGACAAGAACTGGGGAACTGTAGGAAGGATAACTTAAGTTTATTTTCTAAAGAAAAGTAAAAATCAAATAGTCACACTCTAGAAAGCTCATCTTCAAATTAAAAACATGAAAATTATAACACTGACAGACTCATTCATTCCACTCCCTATTCAAAGAAGGAAAAAAAACAGTGGGATAGTAATTTTCCTTCTGAAAAAGCAGTATTTTTCATTATTAGTACAGAAATATTTAAAGTACTTAAACTGTAATACATAGCACAATCTCAGAGGACGTTTTAGAAAACAGAATATTAAACATCAAAATATAATTAGTAGTTCCTTCAATATGATGACTCAGAGGGCGCATACCTGCATGTGGTCGCCAGCCAAGACAATCCGAGTGTTTTTAGTTGCTAACGCTAGAGGCATAATGGTTTCACACTCCATGGCCTGGGCAGCTTCGTCTAACAGGATGTGTGTAAAAAACCCTACAAAGCACAGTAATAAACACAGTAAAGCAACACACAGCAGCAATAAAGGCAGCAGCAGTTCTTTCCTTTTCTGCTAAGGCAAGAGTTCAGTGGGCTCATTTCAGAGTTACGAGTACTTGTAATGCCAATCCTCAATTTAGAAAATCGTTAATTTAAATCATTATTTAAAGAACGGAGATGAAAAGAAAGAACTATTCTACCCAATAATAGATATGAAATGGCATCTGGTGCTAAGGACCCCCCAGAGGAATAGTTGACTGAATACATATAAAAAAGATGTTTGAAGGGGCGCCTGGGTGGCTCAGTCGTTAAGCGTCTGCCTTCGGCTCAGGTCATGATCCCAGGGTCCTGGGATCGAGCCCCGCATCGGGCTCCCTGCTCCACGGGAAGCCTGCTTCTCCCTCTCCCACTCCCCCTGCTTGTGCTCCCTCTCTCGCTGTGTCTCTCTCTGTCAAATAAATAAAAATAAAATCTTTAAAAAAAAAAAAAAAGATGTTTGAAGTACAAGATAGCAGCTTTTCATCAAAAAAGAAGGGCTGGCAACTAGACACTGATAGTCCTCTCATTATTTATGTGACGAAATATCAAAAATAAAACAATGGCAGTTTATAAGTAACTTTAGCTTTACCATACGTATTGAACAATAAAGAAAATCATACCTGAAATCTAATATAAGGGAGAAAGTTATAATCCAACCTTGACTGAAACAAAGAGGTTATCGATTAGCAATTCACTAATTTGATTATTTAGGGGTGTGTGTGTGTGTATATAAAATTATTTAGTCTAACAGCCTACCCTGGCTGAAAAACAGAATCACCAGTGTGCAAAAAATGACAGACAGATGTCAAGTATCTAGAGTAGGAGGCATCTCACATCTTGAATGCTATTGCCACTCACCCTGGGGCACAAGATTCTGTGTACAGAAGGGAGGAGAAAGTCCTTTTGCCCTTAAGTGGGGGGAAAGAGGCAAAAATCTCACGGTCTCAATGTGGAGAAGGAAAAAGTTCTCCCCTATGGCCAATACACCGAGTTAGGAAGAAGGGGGCCTTCTTTTTACTAGCATAGCAAAAGAACAAAATAGTGTCTCAACAGAATGACAAAGTTATAAAACTCTCTGGATTAATTAGCCTCCTCTGAGGAGGGCCCAAGAACTGAACCTCTATTGCTATCCCTATTTCTATGAATATCAGCAAGTTCCAAACCATTTTTTATGCAACTCTGTAATGCAACTTGTTTTTTGGTTGGGAACCTTCTAAATCTTACTAACTGGCAGTAATAACCACCATCATCATCCATTCATACAAATGGTTATGGTTGATAATGTAAGTATTAATAACTGTTGTCTATTTCCTGACAGTGGCCTAAACGTGATAGACGCTTGGGCATTTTTCTCCCTGTTAATGAGACTGTGTTTTTTGTTCTACAAAACTAATTACTTAAAAACTACTGTTTTCATTAGATAACAAGTAAATAGAGCTAGGCTTGAATCAGGAACTGGATAGATCATGAAACTGTTACAGCTATTGCTTAAGCTAGTACAGGTAACTTGAATTAACCAAACGGATTCAGCCTGAGCCTTGGTTTTCTTATCTGTCCAAGAACCCTCCCTCCAGAGGGCTGATACAAGAATTAAATGAAATCAAATATAAGCAATGCCCAGAACAAAGGACATAGGCAACTTCTAAGTTGTTCTTCCATGTTCTTGCTCTTCAAAGCCATTCTTTACTTCCCCACAAAACTACACTGTTAGGAGGTTTGGGCATTTCATCTACGTGGCAAATACGCAGAGTATAACCATGAAGTAATGAGACTGATTGTTAAATAAACATACCAAAATTTACATTTCAAATAAGTGTTGTTCCATTCAAAGAAGTCAGTTGGGAGGAAATAGAACTCACTCCAATGATGCAGTCACTTGTTCAAAACATTTTTGAAACTCTGCTTTTGTAACTGCCCTCACCAGCCAGCTATGAACTGCATGCACAAGAAAATAAGTCTCATTACATGAGAGGCACGTCTCTCTTTTTTTTTTTTTTTACCCCTAATGGTATTGCTCAATTTGATCACCTACCTTATTTACCAGACATGTCTCAGAAAGATTTTGAAGCTTTTCTAAAATTAAATCTACCCCCAAAAAAGAAAGTTTGGCCACCATTCATTCATTTAAGATAAACAGAGGTTTATCAAGGGCCTCCAGGTATCTATACCCTGGGCCAGATGCCAGGAATTCAAGGTGAAGAGAACAGTATCTACCTTCCAGGGACTCCAATGTGCAAAAGAATCTGTCACTGGCTCTGAAAGCAATTCCAAAAGGAGAGAGCAAAAAAGTGTTGAGCAATGTCAACCATTATAATATGGCAGTAATAAATGAATATTCTTCCAAAGCAAGTACCTTAAAGTGGTACCACTTTTTGATGGTTAAGTTCTGCCATACTTATCAGAATTACTTGTCACCTTTTATCTGTACTTCGTATTAGTTTGATTTTACAGATTCCTGTACTTAAATATAATAATCTTAATAGTATGTCTTAAAAAAACCTATCATGATTGCTATCTCTACACTGTGTAACACAAAAGCATTTTAAAGCAAAAACTTGAGAAAATCTTAAAAAAAAAAAACCAACACTATCCAAATTTGAATTTTTCACATGACCAATAGTAAGTAAATACCATCTGATAAGAGAACAAACAGAATAGTGGTCACTCAAATGTCTGAACTAGGGGTTGACTTTTTTTTTTTTTTTTTTTGGTAAAGGGCCAAACAGTATATACTTTAGGTTTTGTTGGCCATACAATCTCTGTTGCATCTACTCAGCTCAGCTACTGTGGCACAAAGGCACCCATACATAATAAATAGGTAAATAAATGGGCATGGGTGTGTTCCCTGCAATAAAACTTTATTTACAAAAACAGACAACAGGCCAGATTTGGCCCACAGGCTATAGTTTGCCAACCCCTGGTCTAAACTGAATGCAGAAACCCTATGCATTTAGAGACACCCTATCTGTGTCTTGAGTCAGCATACCAGGTTCAAGGTCCAACTGACAGAGGTACTGGGAAGTATTCAATGTAACAACAACCACTCGGTGTTTAAGAATATCTTCTTTCTGTGGCATCTGAAAGGTGGAATGTGCGCTCGAGATCAAACAGTACTGATGCACAACTGGGTGGACAGTCTTTACCCAGCGATTTCTGAAATATACCCTATAAAAGAAGATAATATTTCCTGTTTATATTTATTAACATCTTACCAGCATAATCAAAAAATTAACATTATTATATTAAGACTGCCATATCTGAAAATTAACAAATAAATCTGGTAACCATTAACACTCTACTGAATTAGAATTTAACATACAACTGTGACTATGCCCTACCAAAAAAGGATTCAAACAGAAAGCATATATACTATCATAAAATAAATATCTAATTATTTTTAAGTGTTCAGATTAATCTTACAACAGAATGACAAACAGTTTCATAAGCACTATAGTTTTTTCAGTTCAAAAGATTCCCATTTGGGAATTACTTTTTTTCTAGAATATTCTTACAAAAATATACTTAATTCATATTGTAATTCTCTATGCTAAAAAAAAAAAAAAGTGAATTGCACACCTGCAACAGAAACTTAAAAGTTATCTGCATTTCACCTCAGAATTCTTACACCCATGTTTAAATCTAAAGGAGATTTACCTAAATTATCTAAAGGAGATTTAAAAATAAATTTAAATTTTGGACAATCAGAAAAATCTTAAGAAAGACCATCTCTTCCATTAATTGCAAAAGAAAAATATTAATAGGCCTCATGCAATAGACTACTAAAATGGTACAGAAACAAGGCATCCATCCATCCACCCACCCACCCATCTCTAACCCACTCACATATAACAAAGATCTACTGGGTGTCTACTATGCTCCAGCACAGAGACAAATCACATGGTTTCCCAGCTTTCATAACGGCTTTGATTTACTCTGATTTTAATGGAAAGCTATCAGAGAGTTCTGACAGGGCAGTCACATGATCTGACTTATGTTGGTAAAGGACCACTCTTTCTCTGGACAGAATATATAGTTTGGGGAGCTGGGAGGGGGAGGGCTGGACAGTGGTGTGCTGGTAAATGCTGAACAACCAGCTTGGAGGGTAGGGGTGGAGCAGATCCGTAGTGTTTGCTGACTTCTGTGGTGTAAAGTCCACTACCATGGCCAATTTCAAGCTACCAACATGATGTCACCAAACATGAACTTGGGAAGACATGTACATGATTGGTTCTCACAAGCCACTACAAGCTGGCTGCAACACACCACCGACTGGAACAGAGGCAGGGGCAGCGGAGGGAAACAGGGAGACCAGCTAGGAGGTTGTTGTAAGGGTCTGGACAAGAAAAAAATGACAGCTTGGACCAGGGGTGGTAACAGGAAAGATGTGAAAATGGCTGGATTCACTACACATTTTGAGAGTAATGCTGACGGGATTTAGTGAACCAGATGTGCAATTTAAGAGAAAGGATGATTCTGTGCCTTTGAAACTAGATGAACGACAGTGGTGTTTACAAAGATGGTCAAAGTGAAGAACAGATTTGAAGTGAGAACAGAATTCAGTCGTGGACAAATTCAGTAGCAGACATCCATGTCGGGATAGTCAATAAGCAGGGGGATGTATAAGTCTGAAGTTCAGGAGAATGTCTGGGACAAGAAATACACAATTGGGATAATATTTAAGCCTTGGGACTAGATGAGAGCAGCTGGAGAATAAGTGTAGATAAAAAAGAAACTAGTTGGGAGAATGACTGATGGTTACCCCAACATTTAGAGGCAGGGAAAAGAAGGGGAAACAGTAAAGAAAACTGGCAAGAAGCAATCAAAGAAGTAAAAAAGAACTCAGGAGAGCATGGGGTCCGATCAAGGGATACAAACGTCCATGTTACTAACTCTTTTGGATATTCTCCAGGCCCATCACAGTACTTGACTATTAGCAGCATCCAGCCCTGTGGTTGTTCCCTCCTTGCAACACTCTCTGCCCTCAGCTTCCATGACTCAACCTCTCCTTGCCTTCGTTCTTCCTCTCTAGGTTAGAGTTCCCCTAGGCTTACTCATCACACTCCTCTTCTCGGGCCCTATTCTCTCCCTGCCCATCTCAGCCAGGCTCATGACTTCAATCACCACCAGTACTCTAGTGACTAACACATTTTTCTCTCTCCAGCCAAGACCTCATCTCCAGAATGCATATCAACTTTTTATTTAACATTTGTCTCCTTTAGGATATTTAAAAGGCAGCTCAAATGTAATATGCACAAAACCTAATCTAATGATCTTCTAAAATGTATTCTCACCTTTCATGATACACTTAAAAACTGGTTATTACTTTTAAGCGAAGCAAAAATATATATATATAAATTAGAAAAGTAAAGAAATATATTTTAAAAGCATTACTCTGATAGGAAGGACTGTAAACTTGGTAAAAGTAACCAATATCACTTCTAAAAGATGCAAAAATGGGGGTGCCTGGGTGGCTCGGTCAGTTAAGCGCCTGCCTTCGGCTTGGGTCATGATCCTGGGGGCTGCATCGGGCTCCCTGCTCAGCAGAGAGCCTGCTTCTCCCTCTTCCCCTATTCCTCCCCCCGCTCGTGCTCGCTCTCTCTCACAAATATATAAAATCTTTTAAATAGATAGATACAAAAAGGTTAAACAACATGTTTTAGGTTTTAATAAAAAATAATTAGATCAGCAAAGCGGAATTTACTTTTATGTAAATGAAAACTCTCATTTTACAAATTAGCTGAAAAAAATCATTTAAAATTATGATTCCATTAATATTAACTAAAATATGTGCATTTAAACACAGAAATTACTAGAAACTAAACTCCAAAATGTTAGTAGTATTTATCGCTGTGTGCTGAGATTACAGATAATTTTATTTTCCTCCTTGTTCTTTTCTATATTTTCCATACTTTCCTAAATGAAAATTTCATTGTAAAACTGGAAAAATGGTTTTTCAAATTACTCATTAATACTAATGCCAAGCACCACTTTGCCCTCAAAGGAAAAATAAAACTTGAAGTTCTAAGTCTCACTACTGACTTTTTTTGCAATTACCTTGGAAAACCACCTCAAGTTGAAGCTACTAAAAAGAAAAAGTTTGATCGTTAAGCCTATATTTCCTTAGAAGTACAATATTCTGGTGCTGACTTCAAAAAGTTTAAATATTTTCTTGGTGCTTTCATTTTGTGCAACATTTAAGGCAGACACTGTCTATAAGATAAGATTATTTAAAACACAACCAACATTTTTAAAAAACTGCAGAATAGGGCGCCTGGGTGGCTCAGTTGGTTGAGCGACTGCCTTCGGCTCAGGTCATGATCCTGGAGTCCCGGGATCGAGTCCCGCATCGGGCTCCCTGCTCGGCGAGGAGCCTGCTTCTCCCTCTAACCCTCCCCCCTCTCATGTACTTTCTTGCTCTCTCAAATAAATAAATCTTTTTAAAAAAATAAAAATAAAAACTGCAGAATAGTGACAAGTGTCACCTTCAAGCTCATAGTATGAAATGTGACACCGATTAAGTAATTTACATATTTCTAGGAACAAACCATCCACAGATCCCACATGAATTATGATTGTTAGAGTAGGAGATTGCCTGAAATTTTATTCATGTATTGAATTCATATAAAATAAACCCCCCAAAATGTTATTACACAAGATACTACAGAATCAGAAAGACCTGATCCCAGAATAAAATCTATTACTCTGAAGATCTGTATAAAACAACAAATACCTTCTATTTGCCCAGAAAGCAATAAATATACTCTCTCTCCATAGATAACCTCCATCTACTAAGTAATAAGTCTGCCAGAACCAGATACCGATCTTCAGAACCACACACAGAAACTGTGTTTTCCTCTCTAGTCCGTCTTAAGGTCTACTAATTTAAATGGAATAACGAAATATAATCTATAATGGTTTCTAAGACCTCCATCCCCAAATATTTTAAGCTCAACTCCTGGCAAGTAATAGAATTTTATACATTTCAACCATTAAGTGTGTATATTTGAACATATGTACTGTATTAAACTATTTAACGTTTATGACCATTTTCACACTTTATGGCATTTACTGTGGCCCACTCTAGACTACACTAAGCAGAAGGCAAACTCTTCAGCCGTCGTACACCACAGAGACAGCACATCTTCAAAGTCACACGCAGACACTTAGTGCCCCCTTGTGTTCTTTCCCCTGTATCCTGGGACAGATAAAGCTCTCCCCAGAGTGCTCAGCCATGCTAATTTCCTCTATCCCATCTCCCATACCTCTCATGTTTGTTGTCCATCAGGATAATTACAAATTAGTCTGAGTACAGATGGTTCTAATAAATTTTAATAATTCAGTGCACTATCCTCCTAGGAAATACATTTACAAGTTAACACCATTCCCAAAGAGAAAAACCACGGTGAAAATATAGGACCACAAAAAGAAAAGATTTAGTAAAAGTCAAGCCTCTTCTTATTTTATTCTATTTACTAAATGAAATAACTAGAAATTTGTATTTAAATACTTTTCCAGCTTTCTGACTGAACCACTCTTAAGACTTACGGAGAGGTGAGATTTTCTGCTAAAGAGCAAGTTTCTCTATCTGGGCCACTACAACTACACACGTACCCTACTGAGACGTAACTTCTTATTCTACACATTTAGACGCACTACCTATTGGATTATAACCTTCAAAACATAATTTTACGTGGGAAAAGTTAAACATAATGCTAGTCACATGGTAGATGTGAATCAACAACAGTTCTTCGGGCCCAAATAACAAATGACCTATCCTAGGTCAATCAAGATGTGAGGGGGCTTTACTTCATTGCTTCCAAGCCCAAGCACACCATGACAATTGAGGCTGTCACAGTTCCTACGTACCACACACATATACAAACATAAACACACACACCAACAACAAAAGCAAACGAAACACCTCCATTAAAGTAAGAACACTCATAGCAACACTGCTACTAGCTACTGAGCTTTTACTTATGACTAAAGAAGATTAGAATCTGAAGCAAACTAGTTACTGATGAACACCACATTTTCATTTATAGCGATTGTATATATGTGATATTTTCTTATTAAATACAACTGGATTCTACTTAAAACAATTATTTCTGCTCTAATTTATCTTCCAGAGTGAAAACAAAGTATGGCATAAAAACTTGTGTTAGCAGGCCACACCACGTTTTTCTCTTTTGTTCTTTTTAATGCAATTGCAAAATCATTCAAATGGCTTTGGTTGTGGTTATTAAGAATTAAATAGCGTAATCTCATTTTTCCATGCCTGGACTCAACTAGAAATAAAAAGTTAGTGGATTATGATTCAAAAGTGTGGTTAGAAATTAATTTGTAAGCAATAATTGTATTCGAACAACACAGGGCATGACATTATTAGTTTGTAAAATGGCAAAACTAAACATTAATTCATATAACAATGAAAGCAAATGGTGTATAAACAACCATTCAATGATTCTTTATTGTTTTCTGAAGAAAAGGATTTTATTCCCCCACAATCCGTATTTAAGTACATTTCATATCCATATACATTTAAGACGACCTTTCTATATCAATGTAAACTTTTGACGCTTTGTTTCTTAAATGACTGCAAAAAGTTTTAAATACCAGTCAAATACATTTTGTTGCAGAAATCATATCAATATTTCATGCTTCTCTAAAGTGTAGCTTCTATGAAATTACCTGCATGATCACAGTCAAAATTTTATATCTACTGCATGACTACTCTGCCATGCAAAATATGCTGGAATTTTAATTAAATTTGTTAAATAAATCATATTTATATTATTTCATCATAGTATCTTTTAGAGGTACACATCAAAATTTGCTCAGATTGCAACAACATTTTTACATACAAAACTTAAAAAAGGATGTCTTTCTCTTTACTTAATGTTTAAGAAATGAATGTGGTCAAAGATTTTTAAATTTTTCCTTAATTTTAAATGACTGCTTCAAAAGGCATCACCTCCAAATGCCAACATACAGTTAAAGATTTTGTGTTCTTCAAGTTACTAAAATCTTTACAGACACCTTTTCTTAAGAATAATAAAGTATGATACAGATACATAATAAGCCTTAAAAAATACCTGAGAGGTCTTGCCTGGGGATTGCCTGCTTCTACATATGGATGTAAATAATCCTTTATGTAGAGGTCAGCAGCACTATTAGAATGGGTGCAAATGAGGATCCTGCTGAAATAAATGGTGCAAATAAAAAGAATGATAAAACACAAAACTACTCAAGCAGTATAATACCAAACAAAAGCAGGGGCCATCTTAATATCATACATTTCCCTCAACCTACTCAGCAATCTCCAACATATTACTCAATGATGTTTTCAGGAAACCATTACTCTTTAAGCTGTAAAGGAAACAAGTTCCCCCAAATTCTTTTTAAATCTATCACACAGAACATTTTTTACGCACCCAACTCTTTTGGCTATAACATATATCACAATTCCTTTTGCAGACTTGGAATTTTGATGGCTATTTAAAAGGTATCATTCTCTACACTGCCAGTTTTTAAAAACAGTATGTTTTAAAAGAATTCAAATTTTAGTCCTTTGGGGTTTTGGTGTGTGTTTTTTTTTTCCCCCACAAGCTGAATTAAAGTGGTCTTGCTAGCCTTAGCTTTGTACTCACAATAAGGACAGAGGCCTTGTGCCCTAATGATGAAATCGGAGCACACATACCACCATCTCACCTCGTCTCCTGCTGCTGGAGTATGTGCTTGACAGCCTGAGCTAGAGTGAATGTTTTGCCTGTCCCATAGGGTCCAATGATGAGAACAGGAGGCAGCTGTATTGAAAGTGGAGTTGTAATGGCCAGAACAGCCTCTTTCTGTTTTGCATTTAGCCGAGGATCCAACTGCTCATCCCACTGTCTACAGAAAATAAAAATTTATTTTAAACACATGCACCTTATAAATAAACAAAACACAACATGAGAGAATCCTAAATTTTACTGAACCATTAAAAATACTGAAGAAGCAGAGCATCTACAAAAACAAATGCTTATTCTAAAACTTCTTTTCAGAAAACTACCCAAGAGAGTCAGTGCAGGGTGCTTCACTATGTTAATCAAACCTCACTTTAATTACTTTGTCCTATTCCAAGTACAAAAAAAGATTTTTTTTTTTAAGATTTTATTTATTTATGTGACAGAGAGACACAGCGAGAGAGGGAACACAAGCAGGGCGAGTGGGAGAGGGAGAAGCAGGTTTCCCGCCGAGCAGAGAGCCAGATGTGGGGCTCGATCCCAGGACCCGGAGATCATGACCTGAGCCAAAGGCAGACACTTAACAAGTGAGCCACCCAGGCGCCCCTCAAAAAAGATTTTGATAACTAAAGAAAGCACACACACTTCTAGTCTAGCTGCTACCAAGTCTATAAATAGTAATGGCAATGTCTCAAAAATTTAATTTCCCTCTGTTACATAAAAGGATCAGAAAACTTTTTTTCGGGTAATAAAGAAGTATTAGTTTCTTTGCACATCAAGTAAAATGCAAAAGGGAGACAAACCGAATTTCAAATTCTAGGCCACTGAAGCTCTCTTTAGTGAAGTTTAAAACAAGAGGCAAAGAAAAAACCTGTATGTTCCTGGTTAAGAGATATTAAACCTTTACGAAGTTCTTAAGTCAGAAAATAGCAGTTTGGTTTTTTTTAAAGGTATCAAAGAGGGGCAGGTGCCTGCGTGGCTCAATCAGTTAAGCATCTGCCTTCAGCTCAGGTCATGATCTCAGGGTCCTGGGATTAAGCCCCAAGGCAGGCTCCCTGCTCAGAGGAGAGCCCGCATCTCCCTCTCCTCCCTGCTCGTGATCTCTTTCACTATCTCTGTTGCTATCTTTGTCTCTCTCTCTCAAATTATAAATAAATAAAATCTTTTTTTTTTTTTTAAGATTTTATTTATTTGACAGAAAGAGACACAGTGAGAGAGGGAACACAAGCAGGGGGAGTGGGAGAGGGAGAAGCAGGCTTCCCGCGGAGCAGGGAGCCCGATGCCGGGCTCGATCCCAGGACCCTGG
>NC_138383.1:12128069-12136681 GCF_054177405.1 Leptonychotes weddellii
CCAGGGTCCTGGGATCGAGCCCCGCATCGGGCTCCCTGCTCTGCGGGGAGCCTGCTTCTCCCTCTCCCACTCCCCCTGCTTGTGTTCCCTCTCTCGCTGTCTCTCTCTCTCTGTTGAAAAATAAATAAAATCTTAAAAAAAAAATAAAGTATCAAAGGCCAAACAATATGAAATGTTTTCTAATATTGTCCGCCATACACATAATGTACATATGTCCTATAACACCTGTCATAGTAGCACAAATGGTTGCTGCAGTGGGATCTATCCTTACGAGTGTCCCTTCTATGACTTGGCTAAGTTTCGAAGATTTAAATGGACAGCAGATGCTACATGGGATCAAACCAAGTGGAGAATCACCGGCATTCTTTCCCACAACTACAATTAAAATACTAAATACTGCAACAAGTATGGTAAAAATGATAGGGATGTGAACCAAAATAGGAAGGGTGTGTAAAGAGATGCTTAGAAAATTTACATTCAAAGTGCCTACAAAATAATCCTGCAAGACGAGAACGTGGTTTAGACAGGAAAATTCCATCTCTCAGTGGCTGTACTCTACAGTAATCGGAAACTAGTTATTCATGGAAAATCTTAATACTTTCAGTTTTTAAAAATTATAGCTAATGCTATATTCGGACAGATAATTTCAAACAAATGAAAGTCTCTGAGGAAATGTAAAACTATAGAAAATAAACTTTGACTATATAAACATGCCAATTCTTATTTCTTTTTGAAACTTAAAAATTTTACGTAAAAAACAAAAGAACTCTGACCAGTGGCACAAATTTCCTGGAAACCATTCACTAAAGCTCCAACTTTTTAGTTTGAAGAATCTCTCATCATTAAACAGCTATTTACTCATAATTCTGCCAGTACCTAGCAATATTCCATTTTCTGTAAAAGAGAAATTACTTTAGGTAATCGCTAAATCCAGATCTAATATATGTGGAGAACTGTGGAACAGTTACCTCAAACCACTCATGGCATCTCCTCTGCCTTCCTCTACTACTGAGCCTAGACAGCTAAAACACTCCGTTTCTCACCCTCCTCTGCCGGAGCTCCAACTCTGGTCAATGAGCTTATAGGAAGAGGTCCCTCACAAGGGCTTCTGTTACTCAATAAAACACAAACAAAGCCTCACTAGGAGAAAGCCCTTCTTGCTCTTCTGCCTTCCTCCTTCACCTGGCTGGAAGGAGATCCCGGTAAACAAAACTGCAGCCTCCATCTTAGAATCAAGAGGTAACAGACATCAAGAAGAAAACCAGCATGCTCTAAGGTGGAGAGGAGGGGAGACCTCAGTCCTGGATGGTACTGTGGAGCCCTTGCAAGTCCTAGATGACCACCTAACCCCTGGGCTTCTATCTCTACTTGTTTAAGCCACAGTTAGTTCAGTAAACTGTTACTTGCATCCATACCAGACCCCAAGGGCTCCTGTATCTATACATGGACATAACGACATGTGCATCAGGTGGTCATTCTAAGAGCAAATGAGATAATACATGCAAGCTGTTTAGAAAAATAACTGAGCAATAAGTGCTCAATTAACGTTAGTTTCTATTACTACATTCACTGAGGATTTCAGAAAAATGACTTATTACTTGACCAATACACACTTTCAAAAACAAATAAACGGAAGTTTTAAAAACACCTTCTAATTCTTCAAATGTGGTGACTTCAATGAACTTATGAGACCAATAAGTTATATATAAAAGTATAAATCTAAGACATTCATGACAAATTCATAGGTATAGCTCTAAAATACAAGATCTCTTTATTTATATAGGCCACTCTACTTATCAACTGCTTCAGTATAAATAAGTGCTTCAGAGGAGATCAGAAACCATCAGTGCTGATCACCTCTACAGTCCGGGCATGAATGAGGAAGGCCAATGAGCACAGCTGTCTTTAGTGTACCACCTGCTCAATAAGGGGAAGAGGACTTACAATACATACGCCAGTAAGACCCATCTCGAGTTTCACAGTTTAAAATAATATAGTCTCTTCAAGCTCATTTTGAATAAAAATTACTTAAACCCTGAACCACATTAATTCAAAGTCCTTTTTTCCCCTGGTCTAATGCATTTTTATAATTAATTTACAGACCACATGCTCGAGAATAATTTCTCAACTTCATTTATCTATCTATATTCTACCTTATCCCAGAAAAGATTTTATATGGCTAATGGTTTCTCAGTATATTCCTCCACTCAGACACCTTTTGGTTACCATTTAAATTACAATGTATGGAATCTCTTCCTGCTCAGAAGTTTTCTGATGCTGACACTTTCTTAGTTACTTTTGCAGTTCACACTTGCAGTCAGTGGTGCTTGAATATAGTTATAGACAACATAATTTTCAGAAGTAAACATATCAAATACATGCCTAGAAGTTTACTGGTATGCCCTCACATTTGAAACCCTAATTTCCTTCTTTAAACTTGAAACTCTTAGTAAGTTAAATATGTCATACATTAATAATGTGTAAGGCCCTGTTGAGGATTTACTGATAAATGAAACACAGTCTCTTCCTTCAAAGACCTCAGAGTACAATGAAAACAGGAGGGGCGCCTGGGTGGCACAGCCGGTTGAGCGGCTGCCTTCGGCTCAGGTCATGGTCCCAGGGTCCTGGGATCGAGCCCTGGGTCCGGCTCCCCGCTCAGCAGGGAGCCTTCTTCTCCCTCTCCCTCTGCCTGCCACTCTACTTGTGCTTTCTCTCTCTCTGTCAAATAAATAAAATCTTTAAAAAAATCAAAAAAAAAAAAACAGGAGAAATGTACGCAAGTGACAAAAATTAATTTGAGAGAAATTGTGTTTGAAAGCACAAAACTAACTGAATCTAGCACACAGCAGGTACTCAAGAAATTTTTGTTGGAATAATGAAAATGGTAGGGTCAGGTTTCTCTCCTTGAAGGAGAGCACTTGAACTGGACTGAATCTTAAAGGACAGGGGATCAACAGATCAATACTGAGCAAAGATTATTTCAGGGAGAGAAGATCATTTAGAGATAAAAATGGTGGAGGAGGAAACTCTGAGTTTAATGGGTAGAAAGTCTCAGTTTTGCAAGACGAGAATGCTCTGGAGACTGACTGCCTGACAATGTAAAAACACTACTGAACTATATATACTTAAAAATAGTTTAGGGCGCCTGGGTGGCTCAGTTGGTTAAGCGACTACCTTCGGCTCAGGTCATGATCCTGGAGTCCCAGGATCGAGTCCCATATCGAGCTGCCTGCTCAGCAGGGAGTCTGCTTCTCCCTCTGACCTCCCCTCTCTCATGCTCTCTCTCTCTCTCAAATAAATAAATAAAATCTTTAAAAATAGTTTAGAGGTCAGTTTTGTGTTATGTAATTTTAACAATTTTAAGAAATTAAGTGTACGGCCAACTAAAGAAACTTCAAGGTAATTCAGTATGGCTAGAGCATGGGGATTTAGAGGGAAAGGGGGGGGGTGTCAAGTAGAAAAAAATAAATCTGAAGCTACTGTTGGAAGCCCTGTCAATGGAACTATGTAACAAGAGGCTGGTGTTCAGCTGCTCAGACTATCCACATATCAAGGAGACGCCATCAGAGATTTGTAACCACTGAAACGAAATGATTATTTTAGCAAACTAACTGTGGAAGAAATATGTGGGATGGACAAGAGAACAGAGATACACACTGCAGGACAGAAGACCGACTAGAAGGCTCCTTACATAGTCCAGCTCTAAATTACACACTGGCTGTAAGAACGGAAGGAGGGGAAAGGGTGCAGAGAAGGTGAATCAAATGGGAACTGAGAAGACTGGAGTTTTACAATCAGTAGATCACTGATTACTTTCAGGAGAGTGAGGAAGTGGAAAACGGCGATCACAGGATGAGTATAAAGAACAGCAGAAATACATAAACTATTCCTGCTTGAGAATTTTGGTAATAAAAAGAAGAATGGGAAAAAGTAAGGGTAAGCGAAATTAAGGAGAAATGATTTGGGTTTTCTGTTTAAGGCATCTTGTGCTTTGTTCTGTTTTTAGAACCGAAAGAAATGGAATGTGAGGGGAAGAGAATTTGCCACTTCTAGGCCTGGCCCATAAAACCTTCCTACGTGATCCCCTGTGCTCATTCTTCCCCTGCCTGCCAGCTGGATGTCAACACACAGGGTGAAACCGTGGAAACCACTTACTGAAGATACCAGGGCCTCCATCAGTGGTGGAGTAGGGCCACCCGACCATGACTGGATTGACACGAGTGATAAATAAATAACCTTCTATTGTGTAGAGCCACTGAGATTAAAAAAGAAAGAAAGAAAAGGTGCAATGAGCAGGGCAGCAGCAGGGGCCAAGAAGATAAAAACTTTGGGAAAAGGACGACAAGAAAGATACAGTCATACAGCCTTCACAGTTAGTATGGAAACAAATCAGAAGTATCTTTATAAAGACACGAATATGTACCAAAGTGAATTTAAGCAGGAAAATATTTATACAACCATTAACCTGAGAGCAGTTTCTGAAATACTATCTTCTATGATTCTTCTTCCATTTTCCGAAATTATAAAAAATGTCTTCTATATTCAAAAATCATTTTAAATGAACTGTTTGAACCACATTAAAAGGTCCTAATTTTCCCACTCAACTTATACTCAGAAATATTCCTGAATCGCTTGGCATTCTATCAAATTAAGGCTGTTGAGAAAAGCAATAGAACTCATTTAGACTCTGAGGACAAGTAAAGAAAGTACATGATGAACCTCAAATGTTTCCTTTTAAGGGCTCTTTCACTCTCCTTTCTCCACTAACACATGGCTCCTGGAGAGTATGGCAAATCTGCTTAAAAAACTATATTAGCATTATTCAAGTTCACATTAACATAACTTCCTTTAGTGAGACATCTCCTTTTCTGTACCTGTTGGGACTCCAAGGTATGGTTGGAGTCATAGTGGTGTCTGGAAACAAAACCCCATTGTCCTTGATCCTGTCTAGCGCATAATGCATTTCACAGAGGGGTAATCGATTTAATTGAAACTGAAGTTCAACCTGAAACACAAAATAAAAAATTTTTTAAAAATGCATGAATGCAAACATCAATGCTTACAGCTTGCTAAAAATTTTTGTGGAGATAACCTTTTGGGAAGCCAAATTTAGAGATTCTTTTAATAAAAGTGCAATGCTATTTTAATAAGAATTATTATGGCTAATATTTGCTTTGTTTACTTACTGTCAGGCATTGTAATATGCACTTTACATAAATTACCTCATTTACTAGTACCAATAATATATGTATCATTATTAACCTCATTTGACATCTAAAGAAAATGAAGTACTTGTGAATCACTTAATATCTAAATCAAGGTTATCTGGTTCCACCATATTCCTATGAATAATATACTTGATAAAATCAACAGAACATCTGTGAAATATCATCTCTTGAGTGATAAAAACCAGGCCTAGGACACTGTTATCAATTTACTATGAATAAATAATAATCACCAAATTTTATGTCTAAAAAGAAAAATAAATAAAATTTTAAAGAAGATTGGCTTTCCAGTTAAATATGGCAGAGTGAACACACAGTTCACCTAAGAAACCATAAAGAGAGGAGAACACAAGCAGATACAACCTGAGATAAGAACTGTCCCTGGATGTGGCTTAGTTTCCTTTAATCTGTTCTTCTATTGCTGATTTAAAATTCTAATCAGAAAGTTTGGCCTCGTATAAGACTGGAACATTGTAGATGTTACTTAATCATCGAATTGGGTTTCTCTGAGAGTTACCAGGGGTCTAATTCTCCACCCACCTCTATAACACTTCAAAATCAACTGCACTTCTGGTTAGAGCAGAAGCTAGAAAACCAAACCAGAACTGTATCAGCTGACAAAGATATATAGACAACCATAATTGAGTTGCCTCACTTCAAAACACACCTGTGTGTCATAATCAGGCCGAAGATTAAGTTCTTCACAGCATTCCCTGGATATCCTTAAAAATATATATTCTTTTGTTTTTTCTTCAATAGTAGCTTCATAAACCTTCTCTTTGGTTCCCTGGGTCTGTACTAACTTCTCTTTAGGGACTGGTAATAAATAAACAGCATTGACTTTGGTCATCACCAGCCGTCCAGCCAAAGTATCTTCAGAAAGTGTTTCAGTAAGCTTAAAGCGACCAAAAAGTTGTCCATTCTGAGCATACTTTGCACCTCCAGAAACTCCAGTGAGCATGAAACTTGCCAGAATCTGCAACTGCACTTTAAGGTTGAACCTAAATCAAAAGTAGAAAATGAGTCTGAATGTTTTACATCAAAAACAAAAAACTAGAAGAGCAAAACAAAATAAATCAAATTTAAACATACAGAAAATTAAAACTTCATCAATTCCACTCCATCGAGCTACAAACCATATATTACCTTTCTAATATTAATCCAAGCTGGAAAAAACAAAACTTTTTTTAAGTCAATAAACTCTCACCCAAGTTACATAAAGGCATATACTTAGTTGAGTTGAAGAAAACAAACATTTTTAAAACCTGAACATTTAAGGGGCGCCTGGGTGACTCAGTCTGTTAAAGCAGCTGCCTTCGGCCTGGGTCATGATCCCAGGGTCCTAGGGTCGAGCCCTGAATGGGGCTCCCTGCTCAGTGAGGAGTCTGCTTCTCCCTCCCCCTCTCCCCCCAGCTTGTGCTCTCTCCCTGGCTCTCTCTCTCAAATAAATAAAAATCTTTAAATAATAATAATAAAAAAATAAAACCTGAACATTTAAAATAAAGCTAAGTATGATATTTTAATAAAATGAAATATTATTACAGGTTAATTAATACAGAAGTCTGCTTGACCACACCCTGGGACCATTAAAACTTTACAATCCCCTAAAGCCAGAAGGAAATGCAGTGTTGAAACTACAACGGACCTTCATTAAACTGAGGCTTTCCAAGTACATCTTACCAAAAGATTCAAACTGTGAAATTTTTCCTTCAATGCTGTTAACGAATAACATCCAGAATAAACTTTTGTTCATGACTACACTGAGACAGATCCCATTCAGGAATTACGGAAAGAGAAGTTAAGCGCTAGCTTGTCAGTCAATGGCTGGTGCACTCACTTGCACTCACTCCTGTGTGTGCCCATGAGTGTGAGAGAGAATGTGTGTGTCGAACAAGTAAGGAGAATCAAGATCCACACGGGCAAGAAATAGGACGTGGAAGAAAGATTTAAACTAACAAACAGCCCTCTCCTTTGCCATTCTGAAACAGTGCTGTGAGAGAGAAGACAAAGCAGTAAAAGAGGAACGGGAACATTTTCTACTTTTTCTTCATAAGATCTAAAATTATGTGAATGAAAAAAATTAAGTTCTTTTAAAATCTAAATATCCATTTGTGGAAAAGGCTACTTTTTAATGGGACTACTGAACTGTTTTCTTTTCAAAACTTCTTTTTGTATATATGATGCTAAGAATATCTTATAAATTCTTTTTTTAAATCTTTTTTTTTTTTAAAGATTTTATTTATTTATTTGCGAGAGAGAATGAGAGACAGAGAGCACGAGAGTGAGGAGGGTCAGAGGGAGAAGCAGACTCCCCGCTGAGCAGGGAGCCCGATGCGGGACTCGATCCCGGGACTCCAGGATCATGACCTGAGCCGAAGGCAGTCGCTTAACCGACTGAGCCACCCAGGCGCCCCAGAATATCTTATAAATTCTTAAGGAAAAAAGAAAACAAAACTTTTTTTAAATACTGTAAAATTCCTTAATGGAAACATCTGTTTACAATATTAGGAAAACAAATCTAATTAAAACACCATATTAAGGGGTGCTAGGTAGCTCAGTTGGTTAAGCGTCTGCCTTCGGTTCAGGCCATGATCTCAGGGTCCTGGGACAGAGTCCTGCATCAGGCTCCCTGCTCAGCAGGGAGTCTGCTTCTCCATCTCCCTGTGCCTCTCCCTCTCTCTCTCAAATGAATGAAAAATCTTAAAAAAAAAAAAAATTTTAAATGTTGAATGTGGGCGCCTGGGTGGCTCAGTCGTTAAGCGTCTGCCTTCAGCTCAGGTCATGATCTCAGGGTCCTGGGATCGAGCCCCACATCGGGCTTCCTGCTCGGCGGGAAGCCTGCTTCTCCCTCTCCCACTTCCCCTGCTTGTGTTCCCTCGCTCGCTGTCTCTCTCTCTGTCAAATAAATAAAATCTTTAAAAAATAAAAAAATAAAATGTTGAATGTCTATTTATATACTTTAAAGTTAGAAAAGTAAAAAATAGGGGCGCCTGGGTGGCTCAGTCGTTAAGCGTCTGCCTTCGGCTCAGGTCATGATCCCAGGGTCCTGGGATCGAGCCCCACATTGGGCTCCTTGCTCCGCGGGAAGCCTGCTTCTCCCTCTCCCACTCCCCCCGCTTGTGTTCCTGCTCTCGCTGTGTCTCTCTCCGTCAAATAAATAAATAAAATCTTTAAAAAAAGAAAAAAGAAGGGCGCCTGGGTGGCTCAGTTGGTTAAGCGACTGCCTTCGGCTCAGGTCATGATCCTGGAGTCCCGGGATCGAGTCCCGCATCGGGCTCCCTGCTCAGCAGGGAGTCTGCTTCTCCCTCTGACCTTCCTCCTTCTCATGCTCTCTGTCTCTCATTCTCTCTCTCTCAAATAAATAAATAAAATCTTTAAAAAAAAAAA